>NC_092048.1:55141754-55460230 GCF_003086295.3 Arachis hypogaea
TTGGGTATCTTGGATGATTCAGGGTTTTATCAATGATTCCACACACTTTCCATATGAAAATACAAGATTTGGCATTCCTCCCTAGTTTTGCCTCATGAATGAAAACATGCTTGTTTGCACTAAAATAGATACATTTCTAATCTTCTCTTGATGCCATTCGATGCCGTGACTTGTGTGTTAAGTGGTTTCAGGATATAGAATAGGAATGGACCGAAAGAGAGAAGGAAGACGGGTACAAAAGAAGGAAGCATGAGGATTAAGCTTGAAGGTTTCCGCATGGGCGCGTGCGCGCACCTGGCGCGCCCCGCGGATAGAGGCAACGCCGAAAGCCAAAGCCAAGACCGGCTTGAGAAGCGGCTAAGCCAGGATCTTCATGGGCGCGTACGCGTACATCACGCCGTCCGCGCACATTACAAGACGTCTCAACGGCGCGCGCGCGTTGCCTTGCGCGTGCGGCGCCACATTTGCGAATATATTTTTTAAGAAGTCACGTGACCTAGGCGTGGAGGCAGTTAAGGATTCCACTCTGGAAAACACCTTGGCGGGAAAGCTTAAGAAACCAAAGGAACAAGGTTAAGGACACTTTTAGTCATTTCTTCTAGATCTAGATATTTTCCTTTTTTGGAAGAAGAGAGAGTTAGTTACATTTTTGGGAGAAAAGAGGGAGATTCCAAGCTTCACTAGGGTTCATCCTCATCTAATTTCTGAATTTTCAATGACTTTTGGTGAGATCCACTACAATTCCACTCCACTTTGTCAGTCAAGATTTTCTTCTCCAATTTCAATAGTAGATACAATGATCAATTCTCATAAGATCTAGAATTCAACTTGTAATTTTGGATTCATCTCTATTTTGGATTTCATTGCTACTCTTTAACTTGTTGTTAGATCTTTGTGTTGCAATACTTTCAATTGACTTTCTTCTCATTTTTACTATGACTTTCCTTCTTGCTCATCACATGTTGATAAAATGTCATGGGTATTTTGGAAGAGTTGAATGGTAATTGATTGGATTGCTAGTTGGCTTGGAGTGCACTAAAGCTAGATTCCCATAAGGTGAAGCTAGGACTTGTGACTCAAGTTGATTACTTTCATTTGACCTTCCTCTATACCTAGGGGATAACTAAATGGAGCAAGGCCTAATTGTTGTCAACATTGAATGGACTATAAGATAGGATTCAATGCAACCCTAAGCAAGTCTTTTGATAATTGATTGTTTGTTTCTCATTGCTTTGCTAAAACCTTCAAAGATTCCACAAAGCTTACTAAATCAATAAATGCACACTTTGGCAATTCCAAGGGAGAACGACTCGGAGACTAGTACTCTCGGATATAGATTGTAGATTTGTTTGATGAAGGATTTTGTGTCGGTTTAGACTATACTACGATTGATCATTTGATAATTTCTATACCGGCAAAATCTATTTGTCAAAATGGCGCCGTTCCGGGACTTTGCTTAGTGTGCCATGTTATTGTTTTGGATTAAGTATTTATATGTACATAGTTGCACTTCATTGTAATTGCTCAATGACTAACTCCTCATCGTTACAATGAATTCCATTTCCCCTTCATTGCATGACGCGTCACACCGAATCCGAGCTTAGCCCCTTTTGATCCGGAAATAGAACGAACTTTGTTCATATTAGGCAAGCTCGGAGGCGGCTAAGATTTGGAAAGGGTGAAGAGGTTTTCACCACCTCAACCACTTACTACAAGTGAACATTGAACCGTCACTCAAAGAAGACATTAATCATACTCCCATCAATCTCACTAACAATTCTTCTTTTGTTTTAGGTACTAATACCATGGACGCTCCAAGGAGAGTTACCATCAAGGAAGCGGGTGCACCGGATTATGTCCTTCAACCCCTTCATGTAACTCACCCCAATTTGAATGCGAATTTGAATGAAGACCCTTTGATCAACCTCCTACCCAAGTTTCACGGGCTTCCCGCACAAGACCCTATTCGACATCTCAAAGACTTCCACCGCATATGCTCGACTACTAGACGGGAAGGGTCCGATGAAGTTGCTATATGGTTGTTTGCTTTCCCTTTCTCTCTTGAGGACAAGGCCAAAGAATGGTTCTACACTCTCTCTAGTGAAGTTACCTCCGATTGGGACCTACTTAGAAGGGGATTCTTGGATAAATTCTTGCCCCCGGAAAAGATGGATAGGCTAAGGAAAGAAATGTCTTGTATTGTGCAAGGTGAGACGGAACCACTATATGAGTATTGGGAACGGTTTCGCAAACTACTAGATGCGTGCCCTAATCACATGCTCGACACTCAAGTATTGCTTGGATACATATGTCAAGGGATGCGAGAGCAAGATAGAACCCTCTTGGACACTTCTAGCAATGATTCTTTGTCCAAATATAAAACCGCGGAGGAGGCATGGCAACTTATTATTGACTTAGCCGAATCCAATCAACATATGAGGCGAAGAGTCAACCGTCCAAGGACCGTGAACGAGATATCAACTAGTAGTGAAGCCACCGCTCTAACTCACTCCTTGAATGAGATGACATCCGTCTTGAGGCAACTCCAATTGAATCAACAACAACCACAACAACCTCAATCATATCAACAACACCCTCCACCATCTCAACAACACAACCAACAACAATTGGTCCCTCAAAGAGTATGTGGCATTTGCTCTTGCTACTCTCACTACACGGATGAGTGCCCAAACCTTCAAGAAGACAACACTTTGGTGGCCACCCATAATTTCTATGACCGCCCCAATCAAGGGTACTACCAAGGAGGTAATCCTAACCAAGGGCACCCTTATCAAGGAGGAGGCTACAACCAAGGAAGTGGACACAATAATCAAAATTGGAAAGACAATCATCAACAAGGGAATAGGGATAACAACAACAATGGAGGAGGTCAAAGATGGAACAACAACTCGCAAAATTTCTCACAAAACCGACCATACAACTTACAAAATCAACCATACAATCAACAAAACCCACAAAGAAACTACCAAACATATCAACCACCACATCAAAGACCACCACCCAATCAATCACAAGCTCCTCAACTCACATATGCAACCACCCCTCCAACCAAGACGAAACACTCCGGACCATCATCCAAGGCCAAAAGGAATTACAAAACACACTTGCTTCCGGCCTCACCGGCCTCACCTCTACATTACAAGCTCTTCTTGCACGTATGGACACACCATCGACCCCCACTCCTCATCCCCCAATCCAAAGTGCCATTCCCTCTCAACCTCAACCAAATCCAAAAGGGGGCATCAATGCCATTACCCTTAGATCCGGTACACAACTAAAAGAGAAGGAAGCAAAGGACCCAAGTCCTATCACAACCGCCCAAGGGGAAGAGAGAATAGATATAGAAGAGGTAGTAGAAGAGGAGACACCACAAGCCACAGTTGAAGATGAAGCCCAACCAACAAGGGAGACAACCAAGGCCAAAAGAACCTTGGAAGAAGAAATTGCTCAACCACTTCCATTTCCAACACTTGCAAAGAAAGCAAAAAAGCGCATAGAACTTGACCCCAAAATGGTAGAAATGTTCAAGAAAGTTGAGGTAACCATCCCCCTCTTCGATGCCATCCATCAAGTTCCTAGATATGCTAAATTCCTCAAAGATTTATGCATAAACAAGGATAGAATTCTTGAATTGGAAACCATCCCATTGGGGAGTTCTATTTCCGCTTTGATGGGAACATTACCGGAGAAGTGTGATGACCCGGGCCCTTGTATGGTCACTTGCACCGTCAATGGAGTTCAATTTAGAGATTGTATGTGTGACCTCGGAGCATGTGTTAGCATCATTCCGCTCTCCGTTTATCGGGTATTGAACTTGCCCCCACTAAAAAGGTCGACGACAAGATTTGTCCTAGCGGATAAAAGCATAATAACCGTAGCGGGTGTTGCGGAAGATGTATTGGTGAATATAAAGGGGTTGGTGTTCCCGATTGACTTCTATGTCCTTGAAATGCCGTCAAGCGAAACCGAGAGAGCATCCTCTATCCTACTTGGAAGGCCCTTCTTGAGAACTTCTAGATTTAAGCTTGATGCTTATTCGGGGAACTACTCATTTGAAATTGATGGAAGAATTGTAAGCTTTAGCCTAGAGGAAGCAATGAAGCATCCACCGGAGAACCATTCTCTATTTCGGTGTGACCCAATCGATAACATAGTAGCCGAAGTGCATCTTGCAAGAGTAGATGAGAAGTACATGGTCAAAGAGGCAAATGAAGAGTCAAGCGAACTAAATACCACACATTATACAAGCCATCCGGAAACTCAAACTTCAAGGAATGACAAGAAGATGGAATTGAAGCCACTACCACCTCACTTAAGGTATTCATACCTTGATGAAGCCCAAAAGCTACCCGTGATAATTGCACAAGAGTTAACTCCTCAACAAGAAGAAAAATTGCTGAATGTATTGAGGAAAAACAAAAGGGCAATTGGGTGGAGTTTGGCGGATCTAGTGGGAATAAGCCCCCAAGTATGCGAGCACCGCATATTTCTTGAAGAAGGAGCAAGACCGGTCCGACAACCTCAAAGGAGACTCAACCCAACTATTCTTGAGGTGGTAAAGAAAGAAGTCACTAAGCTACTTGAGGCGGACATCATCTATCCTATCTCGGATAGTGAATGGGTAAGCCCGGTCCAAGTAGTGCCAAAGAAGTCCGGAGTGACAACAATCAAAAACGAAAGTGGTGAACTTATAGCAACAAGAGTGCAGAATTCTTGGAGAGTATGCATAGACTACCGAAGATTGAATGCGGCCACAAGAAAAGACCACTTTCCACTACCATTTATCGATCAAATGCTTGATCGGTTAGCCGGTAAATCATACTATTGTTTTCTTGATGGCTACTTCGGATACTTCCAAATTCATATTGCTCTAGAAGACCAAGAAAAAACCACATTTACTTGCCCCTTTGGAACGTATGCTTACAAGCGTATGCCATTTGGCCTATGCAATGCACCGGCAACGTTCCAAAGATGCATGATGAGCCTATTTGCGGACTTTCTAGAGCAATCAATGGAAGTTTTCATGGATGATTTTAGTGTGTATGGTGAGTCATTTGAGCATTGCTTAGGTAACCTTGAAAAAATCTTAGAAAGATGCACCAAAACAAACCTTGTCTTAAATTTTGAAAAATGTCATTTCATGGTCAAACAAGGTATTGTTTTGGGACACATAGTATCAAAGGAAGGCATCTCCGTAGATCCGGCAAAAATAAATGTCATATCCAGTTTACCTTACCCCTCCTCCGAGAGGGAAGTCCGTTCTTTTCTTGGACATGCAGGATTCTACCGGAGATTCATCAAGGACTTTAGCAAGGTGGCCTTACCTCTCTCTCGATTACTACAAAAAGACACCGAATTTGAGATGAGCAAGGAATGTATGGAAGCATATGACAAACTCAAGGTAGCATTGACACAAGCCCCTATTGTACGAGGACCCAATTGGACTCAACCCTTTGAAATCATGTGTGATGCTTCGAATTATGCGATAGGAGCCGCGTTAGCACAACGCGAAGGTAAGATTCCCTATGTCATAGCTTATGCTTCCAAAACATTAGACGGAGCCCAATCCAACTACACCACTACCGAAAAGGAACTTCTAGCTATTGTTTTTGCTTTGGACAAGTTCCGAGCCTATCTTCTTGGTTCCAAGGTAGTAGTGTACTCGGATCACGCGGCACTAAAGTACTTGTTGGCAAAAAAGGAATCCAAACCGAGATTAATTCGTTGGGTGCTCTTATTACAAGAATTTGACTTGGAAATCAAAGATAGGAGCGGTGCCCAAAACCTAGTGGCGGACAATTTAAGTCGCCTCGAACACACAAAAGGCGACACCACTCCTATCAATGATTCCTTTCCTTTAGATGCTTTGCATGAAATCTCGGAAGTGGTTCCTTGGTATGCCCCAATAGCAAACTATTTGGTTTCACGCACTTTCCCTCCCAATCTCAACAAACACCAAAAGGATAAGCTGAAAAGCGAATCCAAATACTATATTTGGGATGATCCCTATTTGTGGAGGTGTGGAGCGGATCAAATAGTGCGACGGTGCATACCTCAAACCGAATTCCAAGTAATCTTGGACGCTTGCCATGCTTCCGAAGGAGGTGGTCACTATGGCCCCAAAGAACGGCAAGAAAAATCCTTGATTGCGGATTTTGGTGGCCAACTCTTCTCAAAGATGCTTCTCTCTATTGCAAATCTTGTCCCCAATGTATTAGGTTTGGAGATATTTCCAAGAAGGACGAAATTCCCCAACAAAATATGCTTTTTTGCGAAATCTTTGACGTATGGGGAATCGACTTCATGGGACCATTTCCAAACTCCAATGGTTTTCTCTACATCTTGTTAGCCGTCGATTATGTGTCAAAATGGGTTGAGGCAATCCCCACCCGAACGGATGACGCTAATGTTGTGTATTCTTTTGTGAGGAACAACATCATTTGTCGCTTTGGCGCCCCAAGAGCAATCATAAGTGACCAAAGATCCCACTTTTGCAATAAAAGAATAGACGGCCTCATGAGAAAATATGGCATCATCCACAAAGTCGCCACGGCTTACCACCCTCAGATAAACGGCCAAGCCGAAGTCTCTAACCGGGAAATCAAGCATGTATTGGAAAGGATTGTAAAGCCGAATAGGAAAGATTGGAGCATTAAACTCTCCGATGCATTGTGGGCCTATCGAACGGCTTACAAGACACCCATTGGCATGAGCCCCTTCCGGCTTGTATATGGCAAAGCATGTCACCTACCGGTAGAGATTGAACATAAAGCTTATTGGGCCATAAAGGAGTGTAATATGAGCTTGGGTGGGGCCAGAGTAGAGAGAAAGCTTCAATTGGCGGAATTAGAATGTATGAGATTGGAAGCTTATGACAACTCTCGACTCTATAAGGAAAAGTTGAAAGCCATCCATGACAAGAACATTAGGAGAAGAGAATTCCAACCCGGTGACCTAGTCCTTCTCTACAATTCAAGGTTGAGATTACTACCCGGAAAGCTTAGATCAAGGTGGGATGGGCCCTACCAAGTGGAGAAAGTAGAACCTTATGGGGTCTACCACTTGCGCCACCTATCAAGCCCGGACATCTTCAAGGTAAACGGGCACCGTCTCAAATTGTATCATGGTGAGCAAAGAAAGAACGCCAAGGAATTTGAAGTGTTCCTCTTGAAGGATGCAACTCTTGAATAAACACTATAAGCTACTGAAAGTCCAACTTAAGGACATTAAACAAAAGTGCTAGGTGGGAGACACCCCACCATGGTAAGATCTTCCTTTGAGACTTGTACATAGACACTTGACTTCATGTTTGTTAGCTAGATTTTAATGACAACTCCCCTTCATTTGTTGACTTCATTTGCTATAGTGCTTAAGTGGCTGTATGGAAAGGGGGATTTGAAATGTTGAAAATGGTGTAACCACTTGCAAATTTAGAAAAACCCACCCCTCTGCGCGTGCGCGCACATGGCGCGTCCGCGCACATGAGCGAAATCCGCCAATCGACGCGCAAGCGCATGGCGCGCGTCCGCGCCGATTGCTTTGCTGCCCCCCCTAGTACATTCTACAAAGAGTTAAGCCTCTCTCAAGCTTACACTAAGCCACCAGCCCAACACCTTTGCCGCGTGCGCGCACCTGGCGCGCACGCGTCCATCCAAAGCAAGCACGGAATGCGCGCGCGCGCCACAGCTGCGCACGCGCCCTTTCACTCTGCACTCCTCTCTGGGCCATTTCACAGAGAGTTGAGCCCCTTCCAGGCCCCTCTCATGCCTGGGGCACAACCACGAGGACGCGCGCGCGCACTGTGCGCGCGCGCGCCAAAACGTGCTGAAGCCATCTCTGGTACTTCTTCCAGAGAGTTAGGCCACCCCTATGCCTCTCCTGTGCCCCCAGCCCAAGCGCATGGGCGCGCACGCGACATGTGCGCGCGCGCGCGCCCCTAGTTACCTTACTCCCTGCGCGAGCGCGCACCGCGCGCGCACGCGCCGGTGATCGACGCCACCTTTAAGACAGGCACACTTACCCCTTCATTCTCATTCCACTTCTCCTCTTCTTCCACATCCTTCTCCATATCACAAGGTATTATACTAACCTCCCTCTTAGTCCATTAATCTCTTGTAGTTCTTACTCATTTAGTTGCACCATCTTTTAGGTAGGCTTCCTTCTTCTTTTCTTTCTCTCTTCCTCCCCTCTCTAGTTACTTCCTTCTTTCTTCTTTGTTCTTCATGAGCACTTAGGTCTCAAACTCACTTACATGAATAGATGAATGGTGTTGCTTAATTTTCTTGCAATCAATATGCACTATAATCATTAATAATGGATTGTGGAAAGTTACATTGCTCTCATTTTCACACAATCACATACTACTTGAAGGATACACACCAAGTGTTCGATGAAAGGCATACTTGAATTTTGGACTCATTGTGACTACCTTGCCTCTCACCAATCACTTTTGAGTGCATCCCCACTTTCCACAAACCATTCTTTCCATTTTCTTGGCTTGCCTCCCATTTATGGTCCCTAAGGGTGTATGCTTCTCATGCCTCTTCCTTGCATGCTTAAACTACCCTTGCACCACATGGAAATTATTTGCCTTGCGCTTCACACATTATCCTAGTTACATGTTGCAGCAGTCATGTAACTAAGATACCCATATTCTATGGCATAACTTTTCATTACATAGAACTCATGTATCTCCACTTCTTTGGGTTTGATATTTTCCTTTCTTGCTTCTACAGGATGGTCATCAAAAAAGACAACGGGAAAGGCCCCAAGAAGCCGGCTTCCAATAAAGCGCGCCAAGAACTAACGGCCAAGCCCCTCCTGAAGAAGACTAAGGGCCCCGTTGACGTTCTAGAGAAGGACAACCCTCCTAAGGATTCAAACAAGTTTCCCAACCGTTACTGCGAACTTGTTTACTCCAGAATGATTGAAAGGAATTACCATCCGGAACCCCTCCTAGTCTTACCGGCTCACCTCAGTCCGATTGTGATGCCACATATTGACCGGAGGCAATGGAGGTTCCTCTTGAGGCAACCAACGGAGGCCAATCTCTCATGGGTGGTGGAATTCTACTCCAACTTCCACTCACCTCATCTCACATCATTATTTGTGCGCCGAAAACAAGTGTCGGTCACCGTGGAAACCATCCGTGAAGTCCTTGGACTTGCACCGTCAACGGATGCATATGACGCCTACCAAGAAGTCTTGGCTACATGCGTTGACCGCACATTCGATTGGAGCGCGATCCTCCGCGTCATTGCTTTACCCGACGCATATTGGATTCGGGGGACCATAAAGCGAAGACCCAAGGGTTTAGATGTCCGCCACCTCACTCAAGAAGCTACGGCATGGGCCCAAATTGTAGCTCACTACGTGCTCCCGAGCACACATGGGTCATCCATCACCGCCGAGCTTGCCTTATTGATATGGTGCATCTTGACCGAGAAACCGTTCGACGTTCCGCGTGCCATCCGCCAATCCATGGGGCGCATTCATGCCAAGGGAAATCTACCATTCCCCGCTTTAGTGACGGCATTAGTTGCGAAAGCCGGCGTCAACCGGGAGACTAGAGATAGGCGAACCTCAATACCGGTCGAGGGTGATATCATTCCGACCAAGAGATGCCTCAAGCCTCCGGAAGTCACCATGGACATTGCACTGCCCACACCAACTGGCCACGCCACCACTTCATCTACATCACAAAAATCGGCCGCCCAACGCCTTGAAGACCTTCACAACAAATTAGACCGCTATGAGAGGCGTAACCAACGCCGCTATGCTCATGTGAAGAGGCTTCTAAGCGTAATCACCCCACCTATGGAAAAACCCGATATCTCCACCTCCACCGCAACTTCAAGCGGAGATAGCAATGGCATTGGAGATGTGGCACACTCGGCCGAGTGCGCCTAACCTCTAGCACGGAGGACCGTGCTAAGTTTTAAGTGTGGGGAGGTCGGCCGACCGATCTCCATAGGTAACATCTGAATAAATCTGAATAAATTAGAATAGGTTGCATGATTAGGTTTTAGTTGGCATAAGTCTGCTTGGTTGGAACAATGAAATTCTCTCTTAGGAAACCAACATTTTGGGATGACCATGGCATTGCAAATTTTAAATGCTTTGATGCCAAAGTTGCATGAAGAATCATATTTTGGAACATGGTTTTGAGCTAAGAACACAAGCTTGTGAGATTTGAGCCTAATGGTGTGGTTACATCTTATAACCACTTATTTTTCCTTCTTGTGTGCATTATTCTCCTTCTATGATTGTGATCTTTGATTTGTTTGACTCTTTATGTCCATTATTTGGTGTATTCATGCATTTATATGATTGAGGCCATCATTTCATTAGCTCACTCACCCAAACGGCCTCACCTTCTATCTTCCTTTGTTAGCCAAACTTGAGCCTACGATTAACCCACTTTGTTCTTAATTTAGCACATTACAAGCCTTAAAGCGGAAAACAATAAAAGTCCTTATTTGGATCTTTGATCAGCTTAGGCTAGTGTGTGTGAGTATCATTCAAGTGTGGGAACCTTGGGGCATTGGGTGGATAAAAGGGTATTTTGTATTATTATTGAAATATTGGGAATTGGGTACACACTCGTGAATTGATCAAATGTAAAACCTTATGCATTGACGCTCTTGTATATAAAAAAAAAAGAAAAAAAAATGAGAAAAACAAAAGAACAAAAGAAAAAGAAGAACAATATGGAAAAGAAAAGAAAAATAGAAAAAGAAAAAAAAAGAAAAAAATATAATAAAAAGGGGACAAAATGCCCCAAAGTGAAGCTCAAGAGGAATCAATGCATAAGTATTGTGAAACGAAAAGAAAATGCATGAGTATGTGGAAAAGTGAGGAATGGGTAGTTAGGATAGTACTTAATTGTATAGGTCATTATATAGGTTAGGTGGAAAAGTTTAAGTTAATCAAAGATTCAAATCCTAAGCCCACTAGCCATATATGACCCTACCTTGACCCTAACCCCATTACAACCTAGGAAAAGACCTCATGATAATTGTATGCATGCACTGAATAATTGTTGATTGTTAGATGAAAAACAAATCTTGGAAATCATGATTAGGGGAGAATTGAGAGAATAAACCCCAAACACCAAGTGATTAGAGTGCAAACACTTCCGATGAGGGTTCGATGCTCAATCCTTTGATTCCCGGCTCTCGCGAGCATTCCTCATGCAAGATTGCACATATTGCATTTGATGCTTAGAAAGTGGCAAGTCCTATGCTTTGACCACCATCGTGTCCCATGTGCTCGCATATGTCCTAAGAAGGCTAATTTGTTCCCAACCAAGTGGATAGTAGCACTAGTCATAGTTGCATGCATATAAGTAGGTTACACTTCATGAGTCTTATACTTTTGCGATCCCTCGGTCTTCTGTGTTTCTTTGTATTTCTCTAAGCATGAGGACATGCTAGAATCTAAGTGTGGGGAGGTTGACAAACCCCAATTTGAGGATTTATCTTGTGATGATTTCAGGGGTTTTATCAATGATTCCACACACTTTCCGTATGAAAATACAAGATTTTGCATTCCTTCCCTAGTTTTGCCTCATGAATGAAAACATGCTTGTTTTGCACTAAAATAGATACGTTTCTAATCTTCTCTTGATGCCATTCGATGCCGTGACTTGTGTGTTAAGTGGTTTCAGGATATAGAATAGGAATGGACCGAAAGAGAGAAGGAAGACGGGTACAAAAGAAGGAAGCATGAGGATTAAGCTTTGAAGGTTTCCGCATGGGCGCGTGCGCGCACCTGGCGCGCCCGCGCGGATAGAGCAACGCAAAGCCAAAGCCAAGAGCCAGCTTGAGAAGCGGCTAAGCCAGGATCTTCATGGGCGCGTACGCGTACATCACGCGTCCGCGCACATTACAAGACGTCTCAACGGCGCGCGCGCGTGCCTTGCGCGTGCGCGCCGATTTGCGAATATGATTTTTTAAGAAGTCACGTGACTTAGGCGTGGAGGCAGTTAAGGATTCCACTCTTGGAGAAACACCTTGGCGGGAAAAGCTTAAGAAGACCAAAGGAACAAGGGTTAAGGACACTTTTAGTTCATTTCTTCTAGATCTAGATATTTTTCCTTTTTTTTTGGAGAGAAGAGAGAGTTAGTTACATTTTTTGGGAGAAGAAGAGGGAGATTCCAAGCTTCACTAGGGTTCATCCTCATCTAATTTCTGAATTTTCAATGACTTTTTGGTGAGATCCACTACAATTCTCACTCCACTTTGTTCATGTCATAGATTTTCTTCTCCAATTTCAAGTAGTAGATACAATTGATCAATTCTCATAGATCTAGAATTCAACTTTGTAATTTTGGATTTCATCTCTATTTTGGATTTTTATTGCTACTCTTTGAAACTTGTTGTTAGATCTTTGTGTTGCAATACTTTTAATTTGACTTTTCTTCTCATTTTACTATGACTTTCCTTCTTGCTCATCACATGTTTGATAAAATGACAACACTAGCTATGGAGTAGAATTCGCACACTTGGCATAGGGTTTGGTCTTTGGAAGAAGTTGAATAGTGTATCAATAGTTGATTTGGAATTAGGGATTGCTAGTTGGCTTGGAGTGCACTAAAGCTAGATTCCCATAAGGTGAAGCTAGGACTTGTGACTCAAGTTGATTACTTTCATTTGACCTTCCTCTATACCTAGGGGATAACTAAATGGAGCAAGGCCTAATTGTTGTCAACATTGAATGGACTATAAGGATAGGATTTCTAATGCCAACCCTAAGCCAAGTCTTTTGATAATTGATTGTTTGTTTCTCATTGCTTTGCTAAAACCTTCAAAGAATTCCAACAAAGCTTACTAAATCAATAAGATGCACACTTTGGCAATTCCAAGGGAGAACGACTCGGGAGACTAGTACTCTCGGATATAGATTGTAGATTTGTTTGATGAAGGATTTTGCGTCGGTTTAGACTATACTACGATTGATCATTTGATAATTTCTATACCGGCAAAAATCTATTTGTCAGGCGTCCCTCCCTTCTACTGAGATCTCTGAGACCTTTCCGGCTGAGCAACTCTTTGCCATTCAGGAAGCACCATGGTTTGCAGACATTACAAACTATAAAGCTGTGAGGTTCATACCCCAGGAGTACAGCAGGGTGCAAAAGAAAAAACTAATTTCTGATGCAAAGTACTTGTGGGATGAACCATATCTCTTTAAGAGATGTGCAGATGGGATGATCCGCAGATGGGATGATCCGCAGATGTGTCCCTAGAAAGGAGGCACAGAAGATCTTGTGGCATTGCCATGAATCCCAGTATGGAGGACATTTTGGAAGTGAGCGCACAGCCACTAAAGTTCTCCAATGTGGCTTCTACTGGCCTACTCTCTATAGAGATGCCCGAGAGTTTGTGCGTAACTGTGACAGCTGCTAAAGAGCTGGTAACTTGCCTCATGGTTATGCCATGCCTCAACAAGGGATCTTAGAGATTGAGTTGTTTGATGTATGGGGCATTGACTTCATGGGTCCTTTACCACCATCATACTCAAACACTTACATTCTGGTGGCGGTAGACTACGTATCTAAATGGGTAGAAGCAATTGCCACACCCACTAATGATACCAAGACCATGTTGAAGTTCCTCCAGAAACATATTTTCAGCAGATTTGGTGTTCCCAGAGTACTAATCAGTGATGGGGGCACCCATTTCTGCAATAAACAACTTTACTCTGCTATGGTTTGATATGGAATTAGCCACAAAGTAGCAACTCCATATCATCCACAGACAAATGGGCAGGCTGAAGTCTCTAACAGAGAACTAAAGAGAATCCTGGAATGGACTGTAATTGCCCGTAGGAAGGATTGGGCAAAAAGCTTGGATGATGCTCTGTGGGCATACAGAACAGCATTCAAGACTCCTATAGGAACCTCTCCATACCAGCTTGTGTATGGCAAGGCCTGTCATTTGCCCGTGGAACTGGAACATAAAGCCTACTGGACAACCAGATTCCTAAACATGGATGCTAAGCTAGCTGGTGAGAAAAGATTGCTCCAGCTAAATGAGCTAGAGGAATTCAGACTCAATACTTTTGAAAATGCAAAAATTTATAAGGAAAAAGCAAAAAAGTGGCATGACAAGAATTTGTCATCTAGAGTCTTTGAGCCAGGACAAAAAGTCCTGCTGTTCAACTCTAGGCTTAGATTATTCCCTGGGAAATTAAAATCCCGGTAGAGGAGACCATATGTGATTACAGGTGTATCGCCATATGGATATGTTGAGCTTCAGGATATTGACTCTGACAAAAAGTTCATTGTTAATGGACAAAGAATCAAACACTATCTTGAAAGCAATTTTGAGCAAGAATGCTCAAAACTGAGGCTTGAATAAAACTCAGTCAAGGTCCAGCTAAAGACATTAAAGAAGCGCTTATTGGAAGGCAACCCAATCTTTATTTATCTATGTTAAATTTTTATTTTCTATTGTTATGTTATGTTTTCTGTAGGTTGATGATCATGTGAAGTCACAAAAATAATTGAAAAAGCAAAAACAGAATGAAAAATACAAAGAAAAACAGCACACCCTGGAGGAAAAGCTTGCTGGCGTTTAACGCCAGGAATGGGCAAGGAGCTGGCGTTAAACGCCAGAAAAGGGCACCAGCCCGGCGTTTAACGCCAGGATTGGCAGAAAGGGCGTTTTTGCACGCCACTTGGTGCAGGGATGAGCTATCCTTGACACCTCAGGATCTGTGGACCCTACAGGATCCCCACCTACCCCGCCACTCTCTCTCTTCTTCACCCATTCACCAATCACCTCAATACCTCTTCCAAAAAAAAACCCCTCACCTATCAAATCCCACCATTCTCTCCACCCCTATATAAACCCATCTTCACTCCATCATTTTCACACAACCTAAACACTACTTCGCCCCTTGGCCGAACCACAAAGCCTCCTCCATCTCCTCTATTTTCTTCTTCTTCTACTTTTTTCTTTTTCTTTTGCTCGAGGACGAGCAAACCTTCTAAGTTTGGTGTGGTAAAAGTATTTCTTTTTGTTTTTCCATAACCATTTATGGCACCAAAGGCCAGAGAAACCTCTAGAAAGAGAAAAGGGAAGGCAAAAGCTTCCACCTCCGAGTCATGGGAGATGGAGAGATTCCTCTCAAAGGTGCATCAAGACCACTTCTATGAAGTTGTGGCCAAGAAGAAGGTGATCCCCGAGGTCCCCTTCAAGCTCAAAAAGGGTCAATTTTGATCAAAGGTTGGACCAAGTCCTCATAGACATCTGTGAAGAGGGCGCTCAATGGAAGAGTGATTCAAGAAGAAAGCCGGTTCAACCAAGAAGGCATGACCTCAAGCCCATCACCAAGAAAAGGATGGAGCAAATAAGAGAACCTCACCAAGAGCATGAGGAAATTCCTCATCATGAAATCCCTGAGATGCCTCAAGGGATGCACTTTTCTCCACAAAACTATTGGGAGCAAATCAACACCTCCCTAGGAGAATTGAGTTCCAACATGGGACAACTAAGGGTGGAGCACCAAGAACATTCCATCCTCCTCCATGAAATTAGAGAAGACCAAAGAATCATGAGATAGGAGCAACAAAGGCAAGGAAGAGACATTGAGGATCTCAAGAACTCCATAAAATCTTCAAGAGGAAGAACAAACCGCCATCACTAAGGTGGACCCGTTCTTTAATTTCCTTGTTCTTTATTTTCCTGTTTTTCAAATTTTTATGCTTATGTTTATCTATGTTTGTGTCTTATTACATGATCATTAGTATCTTAGTGTCTATGCCTTAAAGCTATGAGTGTCCTATGAATCCATCACCTTTCTTAAATGAAAAATATTTTTAATTGAAAAAGAAAAAGAAGTGCATGAATTTCAATTTTTAAAACAGTTTAATTATCTTGATGTGGTGGCAATGCTATTGTTTTTCTGAATGAATGCTTGAACAGTGCATATTTTTTAATTTGATTGTTTATGAATGTTAAAATTGTTGGCTCTTGAAAGAATGAAAGGTAAAAGAGAAATGTTATCTGATGATCTGAAAAATCATAAAATTGATTCTTGAAGCAAGAAAAAGCAGTGAAAAGCTTGCAGAAAAAAAAGATATATGCGAAAAAAAAAAAGAGAAAAAGCAAGCAGAAAAAGCCAATACCCCTTTAAACCAAAAGGCAAGGGTGATAAAAAGGATCCAAAACTTTGAGCATCAGTGGATAGGAGGGCCCACAGGAATAAAATCATGGCCTAAGCGGCTAAAACAAGCTGTCCCTAACCATGTGCTTGTGGCGTGAAGGTGTCAAGTGAAAACTTGAGACTGAGCGGTTAAAGTCGAGGTCCAAAGCAAAAAGAAGAGTGTGCTTAAGAACCCTGGACACCTCTAATTGGGGACTCTAGCAAAGCCGAGTCACAATCTAAAATGGTTCACCCAGTTATGTGTCTGTGGCATTTATGTATCCGGGGGTAATACTGGAAAACAAAGTGCTTAGGGCCACGGCCAAGACTCATAAAGTAGCTGTGTTCAAGAATCAACATACTTAACTAGGAGAGTCAGTAACACTATCTGGATTCTGAGTTCCTATAGATGCCAATCATTCTGAACTTCAAAGGATAAAATGAGATGCCAAAACTGTTCAGAAGCAAAAAGCTAAAAGCCCCGCTCATCTAATTAATACTGATCTTCATAGATGTTTTAGAATTCATTGTATATTCTCTTCTTTTTATCCTATTTTATTTTCAGTTGCTTGGAGACAAGCAACGATTTAAGTTTGGTGTTGTGATGAGCGGATAATTTATACGCTTTTTGGCATTGTTTTTAGTATGTTTTTAGCATGTTTTAGCTAGTTTTTATTATATTTTTATTAGTTTTTATTTAAAATTCACTTTTCTGGACTTTACTATGAGTTTGTGTGTTTTTCTGTGATTTCAGGTATTTTCTGGCTGAAATTGAGGGACCTGAGCAAAAATCTGATTCAGAGGCTAAAAAGGACTGCAGATGCTGTTGGATTCTGACCTCTCTACACTCGAAGTGGATTTTCTGAAGCTACAGAAGCCCAATTGGTGCACTCTCAATTGTGTTGAAAAGTAGACATCTAGGGCTTTCCAGAAATATATAATAGTCCATACTTTGCCCAAGATTTGATGGCCCAAACCGGTGTTCAAAATCAGCATCAGAATCCTCATGGTATAAGCTAGAATCCATTGGCGGCCATTCTTGAGAATCCGGAAGGTCTAAACCTTGTCTGTGGTATTCTGAGTAGGATTCAAGGATTGAATGACTGTGACGAGCTTCAAACTTGTGATTGTGGGGTGTTAGTGACAGACGCAAAAGAATCACTGGATTCTATTCCGACATGATCGAGAACCAACAGATGATTAGCCGTGCTGTGACAGAGCGCATTGAACATTTTCACTGAGAGGACGGGAGGTAGCCATTGACAACGGTGAAACCCAACATGCAGCTTGCCATGGAAGGAGCCTTACGTGCTTGAAGAAGAAGACAGTAGGAAAGCAGAGATTCAGAAGATGGAGCATCTCCAAAACCTCAACCTGTTCTCCATTACTGCAAAACAAGTATTTATTTCATGTTCTTCTACTTTTTACAATTAAATCTCAGAGTTATTGATATCCTGACTAAGAGTTACGAGATAACCATAGCTTTCTTCAAGCCGACAATCTTCGTGGGATCGACCCTTACTCACGTAAGGTATTACTTGGACGACCCAGTGCACTTGCTGGTTAGTTGTGCGGAATTACAAAAGTGTGATTGTGATTTCGTGCACCAACCATCATCAGTGTTTTCCTTGAAACGTTGACAAAAAGAAATACGTTATTGCCTGCTGCCTCCAAATACCTCACCCGTTTGTCAAAATCCAATAATCAAATGCTCCTCCTATGGTACTCGTTTAAAGAAATTGCTGAACAAAGTCCAATTACAAAAACTAAACAATTCCAAACTCCAATAAATGATTTTTGCAGAAGTTGCTTAGAGAACATATATACATAGACACACAGATTAAAGCATTCTATGAGAGACATATACCCGATGGAAAATCCTTGTTGCAAATATGCAAATATGGGTATGGCTGCATAAGAAAAGAGAATAAAGAAATTAGAGATGCAACTAACAATAGAAAGTAGAACTCAATAAGAAACACAAATATCCCCCTTATGGTCAATTTCTTAATAGAAAGTAGAAATCAATAAGCAACTACAATCTCAACATCTGGATCCTTTTCTTTTCGTTCCTTAATAAATCTATAGATAACAAACAAATAAATGCAGAAAATTTTGCTTATTCCTTAAATACAGCATATGAAATTCATGAGTTCTAAAATTGGTTCCATGTGAAAAGCAATTGCTATTTGGGAGTTATATACACTTATAAAGTTGACTACCCTTTTTTTAACAGATCTTGGAAACTCATTAATGGTCACATTTTAAAGTTCGTAAGCCACTCACCTCAATTCCACTACCACATGCATCCATCTAAACAAAACAAGACAAATTTGCATACCTCTATAAAGCAAGTTATCTTAGTGGCTGAAAATTTTTTGGTTATGACAACAGAGCTCCTAAGCAATCTTAGTTGCTCCTCAACTCCCTTAAGCTTGCCCTTCCCTCCTATCTGAAGCTCCTGACGGAAATCAATGACAACAATATTCCCAAAAATTAAAGGAAATCAAAATCAGAGGGGAGAACGCCCTTACCAGTAGTGAATCCCAGCGAGGCAGTGCTATTTTCCAGTGACAGGGGCTCAGTGACGCAACCCCTAACAGTGGCGACGACGGTGACTCCATGAACGGCGACTGGGCGCAGCAGGGCGAACAACGCCTCCTCCTTTTTCCTCCGTCTTCCAATCTCCATGCGTTTGTCTCTCCTGTGCGTCCTCAGCGTCGTCCGTGATGGGAGATGCGACGGCGGTGGAAGCTGGCAACAACCCGCTCGCGATGAAGACGACGACGGTGGCGGCTTCCCTCGGCGACAGAAGAACGCGAACTGACGGCGGCGATGGAGGCACAGCAGCTCTCCTTCCTCGCGGAGCTCTTCCTCTCGCTCAACGTCTCCTCCTTCCTGACGGCGACACGACGGCGCGGCGGCAGTGATGCCTGCCGGCGCCGTCCTCCCTCTTCCCCCTCTCCTTCTCTTTCTCTCTTATTCCAGCTTCCCTCTTTCTTTTCCTTTCTTTCCCTCTCCGTTTTTCCCTTTCTCTTGCTGTGCGTGTGTTTTTGTGTTGTGTTTGTGTTGTGTGTGTGAATTTGGGGAAAGGGGTGTGGCGGCTGGAAGGGTTTAGGGTTAAAGTGAGTGAGTGAGTGTGGATAGGGTTAGGATAAAATTAGAGTTAGAATTTTTAATTTGAGAATTAGGAATTGTTTTTGGAAAAAATGTAAAATTAGAAATTTTTGGATAAATTAAAATTTAGTAATTTTAATTAAATAATTAATTTTATCACTTTGATTTAATTATTTTTTGATAAATAATTTTTTGAAAATAAAATTATGAATAACTATAATAAATCATAAATAATTTATTATTTATATTTTAACAATTAGAGATTTTACCGGTTTAATAATGAGTGTTGAGTTATGATGGGTTTAGGATTTTAGTAGAGAGAAGAAAAAAAATAAGAACTTTATATTTTATTTTTAAGGAAGTTTTTAAAAATTTATTTAAATGTAAAAATATGTTAACTTTTAGAGTGGTAATAAAATAAAAAATAATATTTGTTATAAATTTATTTTAAATAAGAGAAGGAAGGTGACCACCAATGAGTTATAACTTAAATGGTATAGTCTTCTCATACTCATCTAAGAGATGCGCGTTCGAGTCTTTCTATCTTTAGTATAAAAAGAGAGAGAGAGAATGAGGGTGACCCAGCAAGCGGTAGAATGAAGAGTGAAAGTGAGAATTACAATTAGTAAAAATTATATATTAGTTTTATAAAAAAATATAAAATAATATATACCATTTTTTAAAATTAATCATTTAATCTTGAATTTTTTATAAAAATAATTAATTAATACAAATAATATTTTAAAAAATTAAATTTTTAAAACAAAATAAAACTATGTTAAAGATTTAAATATTTTAAAATAATTTTTTTTACTTACAAAAATTCTTTTTTTTAATAAAAAATAAGGGTAATATAATAATTATAAATTAATTTTAATTTAAAAATAATTATATAAAGATATTATTTAACTATAAATTCTTAAATTATTTTTAAATAAATATCCTAATTTTAAAAATTAGAGTAATTAAATTAATTATTGTTGAAAAATTATTTTATTATTAATTTATAATTATTTTTAAATAAATACTAATTAAGATAAAATTGGAGATAATCAAGTTAATTTTTTTATTCATAAAATTTAAAGTATTAAATTCCAAAATTTCAAATATTTAAATTAAATTATATAAAATTTTTATATTTTTCACAATTACTAAAATTTTAAATTATAAATAAGAAAAACTCGTTTAATATATAAATCTCTAAAAATTTATTTTGAATAAATATAATAAATCATAAATAACTTATTATTTAATTTTTAACGTAATTTTAAACTCAAAGTATCATTAAATTGACTTAAATATTTTTAATAAAATAAATTTTTGAATATAAAATCTTAAATAAATATAATAAATCATAAATAACTCATTATGTTAATTTTCAAAAATTTGAAGTTTTACATTTAATATGTTGAAACAACATTTTTTATTAGTTACAAAAAATCTTTGAATTTTGTGACAAATAAATAACTTGTTACAAAAATATTGTATTTTGTGACAAATTAATTTTTTGTTACAAAATATTTAGAGCTTTTGAAACAAATAGATATTTTGTTACAAAATGTTTTAAACTTTTGCAACAATAAAATTTTTTGTTACAAAACATTATAATATTTTGTAATAAAACAACAATTCGATACGAAAGCCAACATAATTTGTAACAAAAAAAATCACGTTGATACGAAAGCCAACTTATTTTGTAACAATAACTAATTATTGTTACAAAAAAATCATAATTTGCAACAATTTTTAATTTGATACAAATTTTTTGTTACAAATGTTCCATTTTCTTGTAGTGGCGTGATGATTTAGTTCTCCATCACAACCCACTTCCTTTTCTTGGATTTGGATGAAACTGACTCCTCTCCAACCTCTTCAATATGTTTCTTAGCTCCGAGAATCTTAGAATTATGTTTCTCATCAACTGCAGGTGATGGAGTTAGCTTACTCTCACAAGCCTGGGATACGCCATCATGTACCAAAAAATATAAGAATAATAATATTTTATTTACTATGTAAAAACTAAGAACATCATTGTAACAATTTAAATTGGAAATCATTTGACACAAACCTTAGAAGTGTCGTATGGACCAGTAGACAAACTCAATAGTTCAGAATTTTCATGGGACAAAAGGCCTACAAAATAATTGATTCAATAAAAAGACATCATCAAAATCTGGTTGATCTGTTTTTGCAATACTGAAACAAAAGAGAAAGTTATTAGCCAAAGGGGGTTACAGGGTCAGGATTATATTTATCCAGGAAAGCAGAGACCAGAGAATTCTCATTAATCATTATCAGCACATGAATCACATATGGTTCATAAGAGTTCAGATTCCTCATCTTGAGTTGCACTTTGAAGATGAACTTAATAACCCTAAGCTTATTAATCTCTTCGGGACAGGAATTTTTCTCAACACCCTTCAAATTTAGCGGAAAAAAGTTCATTCATGCTCTCATAAATAATAAAAATTAAGGTATAGTGCAAAACAATTAACACAAAAAAAAATGAATATGACATCAAACCTTAGTCACACAAGACTGCCTAAGGTCATTAGCAGAAACTCCAAGAAACTTTGCAGCTTCTCCATCGAACAAAACAAAAGAGGTAGCATCGGTGTGGTCTATCACCCTTATGTGGATGCTGTATCTATTATTCACCAGAAAATATACAATCCAAGAACAACACACTACATAAATTATACCAATAGTCACAGTGTCTATACTATGTTATTATTGAATTGGACGCAAATAGTTTTTTAATGGCTTATCCAAGAGTCTCCATCCCACACGGTAGAATAGTTTAAAATAATCCTTATGTTAAAGAAGTATCGTGAGTCATACCTTGGCTCATAGAACCCGTAGTCTCTAATGCAATTGGGACAGAAATATCTTTTCTCAATTTCCCTTAAGCCACGACGACACTTCTTACATCCTTTGTACCACCAACCAAACTCGATCTCAACTTCTTTAATCGTCCCTGCTGTAACAGATACAGCATCCTAAAATCGATGGATGTAAGGGTACAACACAACAATTGAGATTATGATCCAACAAACATTAGAACTAATATAATGAAAAAAAAGGAAGAGTAATAAAGAAAGGATTTTACCTGATTATGCTCCTTTATCTCGGCAATTGTTTTGTAGACTGACAGACGCAAAAAATCTTCTTCAACTGAAACAGGTTGATCACAGACCAGCGACATTATGCCTTGTCCATCAACAGGATCTAATTTGTTCACCCTTGCATTTTTAAATCAGAATTTATGAAATTTGCTAATAGTTAAATAATCAAAAGCCTTGTATAAATATTCTGCTGGCCACACTACTGATCTATACACTATACCTCGCAAAGAAATCCCTGGCAGCTGGAAACTCAACATTGATAAACAGTTTCGAATTGTAGTTTGTGTTGAAAACACCCATCACCCCTACAAAAAGACATAACAAATTAAAGAAAATACCAGAAGCATATAATGACACAAAACATGCATTCAAATAGCAGTAAAATAAACAAACCATTATAAAATTTTATCTTACCCATTTGGAGAATAACCACATAGGTAAGACACGGGTGTTCCTCCAGATATTTGAGCAAATCAAAAGCAAAAGACTGCCACAATGTTACCCTTAATTTCTGTCCACCCCTATAAGAAATAGCAATTCTTATATAGTAAAGAGAGGCACAAAATTCCAAAATAAGATTTTAAAACAAAAATCACTATCAAAAAGATATTAAGCATTACTCAAGATCATCAAGTTCTATGGTGATATAACTTGACGGCTTCCCGTCCCGGGTGAATTCGACCAAGTTACCCTTAGAGGCAAGCTGACCTATCACATCTACAAAATAAAGGCACCAATCTTTCCATTAACAAAACTCTATCTGCTCAGATATTTCTCCAAAAATGACACATTTTTTTCCAAAGTTTCATCCATGTTGAAATCAGATTTTTTTAATTTTCTTAAAAATAAAAATATAAAAGACTGTTAATAAATAGTTAGGGCCTAGAAATCGAAGTTCGTGAAAAAACAAAAAATAAATAGGTTAGTACTCCTTACCAACGATACATTTAAGGGTACTAATTCTTTAGTTGCTATATATATGAAATCTGTATTTAGATGTGTTAAAATAAAACGCATAATAATAGAAATCAAAGCCAATAACAATTATGTAATAAATATAAACAATCAGATTAATAAATACAAAGCCAATAAATAATACAATTTTTTTTAGTCCTATACCTATACCTATAACAAAAAATGACGCATCAGCCAATTCAAATGACATACATTAAAATATAGATATATTATGTAATAAAATCATATTGATAAATTATTTTGCCTAAAAAATTATATTTTCTTAATGAAAATTTTTAATACAGAATTTAAATAAAAATAAGACACATTAATTTTTAAAGTAGTATTTAATTGTTATAGGACATTATAAGGATAATATAGAAAATTATATAAATTTTTTTATTAAACAAAATTTAAATGAAACAATATTTAACTGAGTTAGAAATTATATTATTTCTTAATATAAAATTATAGCAAGGGAATAATTGTTACAGGAAGGGAATAATAAAAAAATTCTTCCTTAATATAATTTCTTAATGAAACAAATTTTAAAAATAAGACATGCTCCGTCATAATATATTATATTATATTATGTAAAAATTTTCAATCAATTCAAAGGATACAAAACTAACATTCACGGCAAAAGTCCAATCTAACTCTTTTCCATGGGTAATAACTAATTTCTCATGGGTTAGACCCTATAAGTTCTTGGGGTGTATATTTGGTTAGAAGATAAAAAGAGAAGCAAATTTTACTTAAATAAATTTCACGAAAATTATATGAATCTATAATACTTGAGACTTGAGAGGAATAGCAACAACCATCAATTGAATCCATATCTGGCCACTATATGCTCATAATAAAAAAGACAGCAAATGGTGCAAAATAATATATAGGATTAAAAAATTAGACCTCAAAAAATTAAACAACACATGCATTATATATTAATCTAACAAAGTACTTACCAACTAAATAACCATCTTCTCTAGACTCTGATTGAATTGTTTTGAACGGAACAAAATTGAATCCGTTCAATGGAAACGAAGAATCTTGTACTGGACGCACAATCGTGTCCCTCTTGAAGTGGATTCTAAATTCATGTCTAGTAGGCTTGAACTTGATGGTATTCAAAGCAACTCCAAAATTAGTGACCACGTACACATTGCCCTCAGCGAGTAAGCCCTCGAAGATAGGAACAAATATGTCTTTTACAGTGCATTGAATTGTATCCCCTGAATGCATTAATTTTATAGAGTCATAGATAAATGAGGTTTATTGCTCAGTCATTACCAAAATAAATCTGAAATGCAAAGAGAAAATTTTACCTCTTTGGTACGCGGAATCGTGATTACACTTTAATTATGTAAAATTCATTGCTCTTTCTTTTCCTGGAAATGGCGCCAAAAACATGATGCCAAGACCATGGTTCACAACTCCGTGTAACTAACCAGCAAGTGCACTGGGTCGTCCAAGTAATACCTTACGTGAGTAAGGGTCGAATCCCACGGAGATTGTTGGTATGAAGCAAGCTATGGTCACCTTGTAAATCTCAGTCAGGCGGATATAAAATAATAATGGAGTTTTCGAAAGTAATTAATAAAATAGAGATAGAGGTACTTATGTAAATCACTGGTGAGAATTTCAGATAAGCAAATAGAGATGCTTTCGTTCCTCTGAACCTCTACTTTCCTGCCATCTTCATCCAATCAGTTTTACTCCTTTCTATGGCTGGCTTTGTGTAATATATCCCATTGTCAATGGCTACTTTCGGTCATCTCTCGGGAAAATGATCCAATGCCCTGTCACGGCACGGCTAATCGTCTGGAGGCATCACCCTTGTCAATGGTTGCATCCTATCCTCTCAGTGAATAATATGCTAACATGCTCTGTCACAGCATGGCTATTCATCTGTCGGTTCTCGATCATGTCGGAATAGAATCCATTGATTCTTTTGCGTCTGTCACTAACGCCCCACAATCGCGAGTTTGAAGCTCGTCACAGTCATTCAATCACCGAATCCTACTCGGAATACCACAGACAAGGTTTAGACTTTCTGGATTCTCTTGAATGCCGCCATCATTCTAGCTTACACCACGAAGATTCTGATTAGGAGATCTAAGAGACACTCATTCAGTCTAATGTAGAACGGAAGTGGTTGTCAGGCACGCGTTCATGGGGAATGATGATGATTGTCACGTTCATCACATTCAGGTTGAAGTGCGAATGAATATCTTAGAAGCGAAATAAGATGAATTGAATAGAAAACAGTAGTACTTTGCATTAATCTTTGAGGAACAGCAGAGCTCCACACCTTAATCTATGGAGTGTAGAAACTCTACCATTGAAAATACATACGTGAAAGTTCCAGGCATGGCCGAGATGGCCAGCCCTCAATAGTGATCTAAGATAGCATATCACTGATCAAAGATGATCAAATACAATAGTAAAAGGTCCTATTTATAATAAACTAGCTACTAGGATTTACATGAGTAAGTAATTGATGCATAAATTCACTTCTGGGGCCCACTTGGTGTGTGCTTGGGCTGAGCTTTAACTTTCCACGTGCAGAGGCCATTTGTGGAGTTTAACGCCAGGTTTTGATCCATTTCTGGCGTTCAACTCTGGTTTTGGATCCTTTTCTGGCGCTGGATGCTAGAATTGGGCAGAGGGCTGGTGTTGAACGCCAGTTTGCGTCATCTATTCTTGGCCAAAGTATGAACTATTATATATTTATGAAAATCCCTGGATGTCTACTTTCCAACGCAATTGGAAGCGCACCATTTTGAGTTCTGTAGCTCCAGAAAACCCATTTTGAGTGCAGGAAGGTCAGAATCCAACAGCATCAGCAGTCCTTCTTCAACCTCTGAATCTGATTCTTGCTCAAGTCCCTCAATTTCAGCCAGAAAATACCTGAAATCACAGAAAAACACACAAACTCATAGTAAAGTCTAGAAATGTGAATTTAACATAAAAACATATGAAAACATCCCTAAAAGTAACTAGATCCTACTAAAAACATACTAAAAACAATGCCAAAAAGCGTATAAATTATCCGCTCATCACAACACCAAACTTAAATTGTTGCTTGTCCCCAAGCAACTGAAAATCAAATAGGATAAAAAGAAGAGAATATACTATAAATTCCAAACTATCAATAAAACATAGCTCCAATCAGATGAGCGGGACTTATAGCTTTTTGCCTCTTGAATAGTTTTGGCATCTCACTCTATCCATTGAGGTTCAGAATGATTGGCTTCTATAGGAACTCAGAGTTCAGATAGTGTTATTGATTCTCCTAGTTCAGTATGATGATTCTTGAACACAGCTTTTTTATGAGTCTTGGCCGTGGCCCTAAGCACTTTGGTTTCCAGTATTACCACCGGATACATAAATGCCACAGACACATAACTGGGTGAACCTTTTCAGATTGTGACTCAGCTTTGCTAAAGTCCCCAATTAGAGGTGTCCAGGGTTCTTAAGCACACTCTTTTTTTTTTTTTGCTTTGGACCTTGATTTTAACCGCTCAGTCTCAAGTTTTCACTTGACACCTACACGCCACAAGCACATGGTTAGGGACAGCTTGGTTTAGCCGCTTAGGCCAGGATTGTATTCCTTTAGGCCCTCCTATCCGCTGATGCTCAAAGCCTTGGGATCCTTTTTATTTGCCCTTGCCTTTTGGTTTTAAGGGTTATTGGCTTTTTCTACTTGCTTTTTCTATTTCTTTCTATTTTTTTCGCCTTTTTTTTTCTGCAAGCTTTATTCTTTGCTGCTTTTTCTTGCTTCAAGAATCATTTTTATGATTTTCAGATTATCAAATAACATGTCTTCTAGTCATCATTCTTTCAAGAGCCAACATATTTAACATTCTTAAACAACAACTTCAAAAGACATATGCACTGTTCAAGCATTCATTCAGAAAACAAGAAGCATTGTCACCACATCAATATAATTAAACTAAGTTCAAGGATAAATTTGAAACTCATGTACTTCTTGTTCTTTTGAATTAAAATATTTTTTTATTTAAAAGAGGTGATGGATTCATAGGACATTCATAACTTTAAGGCAAAGTTACTAACTACTAATGATCATGTAATGAAGACACAAACACAGATAAGCACATAACATAGGAAACGAAAAACATAGAATAAGAACAAGGAATGAGTCCACCTTAGTGATGGTAGCGTTTCCTTCTTGAGGAACCAATGATGTCCTTGAGCTCTTCTATGTCTCTTCCTTGTCTTTGTTGCTCCTCCCTCATTGCTTTTTGATCTTCTCTAATTTCATGAAGGATGATGGAGTGCTCTTGATGTTCCACCCTTAGTTGCTTCCAATAATTGTGTAGAAGAAAATGTATCCCCTGAGGTATCTCAGGAATCTCTTGATTTGCAGTCAAATGTTCTACCACTGAGCTATAGACCCTTGATGGAAGCTTTTGTCTTCCCTTTCCTGTTTCTAGAGGTTTCTCTGTCCTTAGGTGCCATCAATGGTTATGGAAAAACAAAAAAAGCTATGCTTTTACCACACTAAACTTAGAATGTTGCTCGTCCTCGAGCAAAAGAAGAAAGAAGAATAGAAGAAGAAGAAGATATGGAGGAGATGGAGGGATGTGTGTATGGATGTGAGTGGTGAATGGAAAACAGAAAGGATGATTATGAATGGAGAGACAGAGGGTGAGGTGGGTGGGGATCTTGTGGGATTCACAGATCCTGAGATGATCCTGTGGTGTTCACAGATCTTGAGGTGATCCTGTGGTGTCCACAGATCCGGAGGTGTCAAGGATTTACATCCCTGCACCCATTAGGCATGTAAAATGCCCTTGCACACAACTCTGGGCGTTCAGTGCCAGGTTGGTGCCTATTTTGGGCGTTCAACGCCCATTTGTTACCATTTCTGGCGTTGAACGCCAGAACCATGCTTGTTCTGGGCGTTCAGTGCCAGGATGTTGCCCATTTTGGGCGTTCAGCGCCAGAACCATGCTCTGTTCTGGCGTTGAACGCCAGGCAGATGCTCCTCCAGGGTGTGATTTTTCTTCTGTTGTTTTTGATTCCATTTTTAATTTTTTTTTTGTTTATTTTGTGACTCCACATGATCATGAACCTATAAATACATATAACTACGAAAAATATAGTTAGATAAATAAAAATTGGGTTGCCTCCCAACAAGCGCTTCTTTAATGTCAATAGCTTGACAGTGGGCTCTCATGGAGCCTCACAGATGTTCAGAGCATTGTTGAGACTCTCCAACACCAAACTTAGAGTCTGACTGTGGGGGCTTTGGTTGACTCTGCTTTGAGAGAAGCTTTTTCTGCTTCCTCTCCATGGATGTAGAGAGAGATCCTTGAGTTGTAAACACAAGGTTGTCCTCATTCAATTGAAGGATCAATTCTCCTCTGTCCACATCAATCACAGCTCTTGCTGTGGCTAGGAAAGGTCTTCCTAGGATGATGGATTCATCCTCTTCCTTTCCAGTATCCAGGACTATGAAATCAGCAGGGATGTAAAGGCCTTCAACCTTTACTAACACGTCCTCTACTTATCCATAAGCCTATTTTCTTGAATTATCTGCCATCTCTAATGAGATTTTAGCAGCTTGCACCTCATAGATTCCCAGTTTCTCCATTACAGAGAGAGGCATGAGGTTTATCCCTGAACCAAGGTCACACAGAGCCTTAAAGATCATGGTGCCTATAGTACAAGGTATTATGAACTTTCCAGGATCCTATCTCTTCTGAGGCAGTGTCAGTTGATCCAGATCACTTAGTTCATTGATGAACAAGGGAGGTTCAACTTCCCAAGTATCAATGCCAAATAATTTGGCATTCAGCTTCATGATTGCACCAAGAAACTTGGCAGTTTGCTCTTCAGTAACATCCTCATTCTCTTCAGAATAGGAATACTCATCAGAGCTCATGAATGGCATAAGGAGGTTCAATGGAATCTCTATGGTCTCTAGATGAGCCTCAGATTCCCTTGGTTCCTCAGAGGGAAGCTCCTTATTGATCACTGGACGTCCCAGGAGGTCTTCCTCCTTGGGATTCACGTCCTCCTCTCTTTCTTTGGGTTCTGCCATTTTGGTTATGTCAATGGCCTTGCACTCTCCTTTTGGATTCTCTTCTGTATTTCTTGGGAGAGTACTAGGAGGGATTTCAGTGATCCTTTTACTCAGCTGGCCCACTTGTGCTTCCAAATTTCTAATGGAAGACCTTGTTTCATTCATGAAACTTACAGTGGCCTTAGATAGATCAGAGACTAAGTTTACCAAATTAGATGTATTTTGTTCAGAGTTCTCTGTCTGTTGCTGAGTGGATGATGGAAAAGACTTGCTATTGCTAAACCTGTTTCTTCCACCATTATTAAAGCCTTGTTGAGGCTTTTGATCCTTCCATGAGAAATTTGGATGATTTCTCCATGATGAGTTATAGGTGTTTCCATAAGGTTCACCTAAGTAATTCACCTCTGCTATTGCAGGGTTCTCAGGATCATAAGCTTCTTCTTTAGAAGATGCCTCTTGAGTACTGTTGGATGCAGCTTGCATTCCATTCAGACTCTGAGAAATCATATTGACTTGCTGAGTCAATATTTTGTTCTGAGCCAATATGGCATTCAGAGTATCAATTTCAAGAACTCCCTTCTTCATAGGCGTCCCATTACTCACAGGATTCCTCTCAGAAGTGTACATGAATTGGTTATTAGCAACCATGTCAATGAGTTCTTGAGCTTCTGCAAGCGTTTTCTTTAGGTGAATGGATCCACCTGCAGAAGTGTCCAATGACATCTTTGATAGCTCAGATAAACCATCATAGAATATATCCAGGATGGTCCATTCTGAAAGCATGTCAGAGGGACACTTTTTGGTCAGTCCTTTGTATCTCTCCCAAGCTTCATAGAGGGATTCACCTTCTTTTTGTTTGAAGGTCTGAACATCCACTCTAAGCTTGCTTAGCTTTTGAGGAGGAAAGAACTTGGCTAAGAAAGCCTTGACCAGCTTATCCCATGAGTTCAGGCTATCCTTAGGTTGAGAATCCAACCAGAGTCTAGCTCTGTCTCTTACAGCAAAAGGGAAAAGCATGAGCCTGTAGACTTCAGGATCTACTCCATTAGTCTTAACAGTATCACATATCTGCAAGAATTCAGTTAAGAACTGAAAAGGATCTTCAGATGGAAGTCCATGAAATTTGCAGTTCTGCTGCATCAGAGAAACTAATTGAGGTTTCAGCTCAAAGTTGTTTGCTCCGATGGCAGGAATGGAGATGCTTCTTCCATGTAAATTGGAATTTGGTGCAGTAAAGTCACCAAGCATTCTCCTTGCATTGTTGTTGGGTTCGGCTGCCATCTCCTTTACTTGTTCGAAATTTTCAATCAAGTTATCTCTGGATTGCTGTAATTTAGCTTCTCTTAATTTCCTCTTCAGAGTCCTTTCAGGTTCTGGATCAGCTTCAACAAGAATGTCTTTTTCTCTGTCCCTGCTCATAAGAAAGAGAAGAGAAAAAGAAAAGAAGAGGAATCCTCTATGTCACAGTAAAGAGGTTCCTTATTGTTAGTAGAAAAAGAAGAAGAAAAAAAATCTGAACTCAGAGAGAGAGAGAGAGCTCGGATTTTTGATGGGTGAGGAAGAGATGTTAGTAGATGAATAAATAAATAGAAGGAGATGAGGAAGAAGGTGAATTTTCAAAAATTATTTTTGAAAAAGAGTTGGTAATTTTTGAAAATGGTTTTTTTTTTTTTTGAAAAATGTTAGTAATTTTCGAAAATTAAAATAAGAATTTAAAATAATTAGTTGATTAAAAAGAAATTTTTGAAAAAGGGGGAAGATATTTTCGAAAACTAGAGAGAGAGAGTTAGTTAGGTAGTTTTGAAAAAGATAAGAAACAAACAAAAAGTTAGTTAGTTAGTTGAAACAAATTTTGAAAATCAATTTTGAAAAGATAAGAAGTTAGGAAGTTAGAAAAGATATTTTTGAAATCAAATTTTTGACAAAGATAAGATAAGAAGATATTTTTGAAAATATATGATAGAAATTAGTTTTTGAAAAAGATTTGAATTTTTAAAATCACAATTAATGACTTGATTCACAAGAAATCACAAGATATGATTCTAGAACTTAAAGTTTGAATCTTTCTTAACAAGCAAGTAACAAACTTGAAATTTTTGAATCAAAACATTAATTGTTATTGTTATTTTCGAAAATTTGATATAAAAATAAGAAAAAAATTTTTGAAAAAAATTTTTGGAATTTTCGAAAATAACTAAAAAATTTGAAAAAGATTTGATTTTTGAAAAAGATTTTGAAAAAGATAAGATTTTCAAATTGAAAATTTGATTTGACTCATAAAAACAATTAGATTTTAAAAATTTTTGAAAAAGTCAAATCTAATTTTCGAATTTATGAGAGAGAAAAAGGGAAAGATATTTTTTTGATTTTTGAATTTTTATGATGAGAGAGAAAAACAAGAAAAATGATGCAATGCATGAAATTTTTAGATCAAAATAATGAATGCATGCAAGAATGCTATGAATGTCAAGATGAACACCAAGAACACTATGAAGATCATGATGAACATCAAGAACACATTTTTGAAAAATTTTTTATGCAAAGAAAACATGCAAGACACCAAACTTAGAATTCTTTAATGCTTAGACACTAAGAATTCAGGAATGCATATGAAAAACAAGAAAAGACACAAAACATGCAAATGCAAAGATCAAACAAGAAGACTTACCAAGAACAACTTGAAGATCATGAAGAACACTATGAATGCATGAGAATTTTCGAAAAATGCAAGATGCACATGCAATTGACACCAAACTTATAACATGACACATGACTCAAACAAGAAACACAAAAATATTTTTGGTTTTTATGATTTTCTAAATTTTTTTTTTTGTATTTTTTTTCAAAAATTATTTGAAAAACAAAAATAAGGATTTCAAAATCTTTAATATGAATTCCAGGAATCTTATGCTCTTTAGTCTAAAGTTCCAATCAAAGGGTCAGACATGGCTTAATAGCCATTCAAGCTTTAGAATGGATTTACATCCATTGAGGTGATTAGTTGAAGACCAATCCCAAAGGAGTTTGGGTATGGCTTTTCAGCCAGATAGGATTTAACATGTTACCATGAAACTCTAGAATTCATTCTTGAAAGTTTTGAAGCCATAGAATAATTTATTTTTGAAAACATTTTTATTTTAATTTTTTTTTTCAAAAACAAAGGAGAAAATTTTGAAAGATTTTTGAAAAATTTTTGAAAAGAAAACAAAAAGAAAATTACCTAATCTGAGCAACAAGATGAACCGTCAGTTGTCCAAACTCGAACAATCCCCGGCAACGGTGCCAAAAACATGGTACGCGGAATCGTGATTACACTTTAATTATGTAAAATTCATTGCTCTTTCTTTCCCTGGAAATGGCGCCAAAAACATGATGCCAAGACCATGGTTCACAACTCCGTGTAACTAACCAGCAAGTGCACTGGGTCGTCCAAGTAATACCTTACGTGAGTAAGGGTCGAATCCCACGGAGATTGTTGGTATGAAGCAAGCTATGGTCACCTTGTAAATCTCAGTCAGGCGGATATAAAATAATAATGGAGTTTTCGAAAGTAATTAATAAAATAGAGATAGAGGTACTTATGTAAATCACTGGTGAGAATTTCAGATAAGCAAATAGAGATGCTTTCGTTCCTCTGAACCTCTGCTTTCCTGCCATCTTCATCCAATCAGTCTTACTCCTTTCCATGGCTGGCTTTGTGTAATACATCCCATTGTCAATGGCTACTTTCGGTCATCTCTCGGGAAAATGATCCAATGCCCTGTCACGGCACGGCTAATCGTCTGGAGGCATCACCCTTGTCAATGGTTGCATCCTATCCTCTCAGTGAATAATATGCTAACATGCTCTGTCACAGCATGGCTATTCATCTGTCGGTTCTCGATCATGTCGGAATAGAATCCATTGATTCTTTTGCGTCTGTCACTAACGCCCCACAATCGCGAGTTTGAAGCTCGTCACAGTCATTCAATCACCGAATCCTACTCGGAATACCACAGACAAGGTTTAGACTTTCCGGATTCTCTTGAATGCCGCCATCATTCTAGCTTACACCACGAAGATTCTGATTAGGAGATCTAAGAGACACTCATTCAGTCTAATGTAGAACGGAAGTGGTTGTCAGGCACGCGTTCATGGGGAATGATGATGATTGTTATGTTCATCACATTCAGGTTGAAGTGCGAATGAATATCTTAGAAGCGAAATAAGATGAATTGAATAGAAAACAATAGTACTTTGCATTAATCTTTGAGGAACAGCAGAGCTCCACACCTTAATTTATGGAGTGTAGAAACTCTACCGTTGAAAATACATAAGTGAAAGGTCCAGGCATGGCCGAGATGGCCAGCCCTCAATAGTGATCTAAGATAGCATATCACTGATCAAAGATGATCAAATACAATAGTAAAAGGTCCTATTTATATAAACTAGCTACTAGGGTTTACATGAGTAAGTAATTGATGCATAAATTCACTTCTGGGGCCCACTTGGTGTGTGCTTGGGCTGAGCTTTAACTTTCCACGTGCAGAGGCCATTTGTGGAGTTGAACGCCAGGTTTTGATCCATTTCTGGCGTTCAACTCTGGTTTTGGATCCTTTTCTGGCGCTGGACGCTAGAATTGGGCAGAGAGCTGGCGTTGAACGCCAGTTTGCGTCGTCTATTCTTGGCCAAAGTATGAACTATTATATATTTCTGGAAAGCCCTGGATGTCTACTTTCCAACGCAATTGGAAGTGCACCATTTTGAGTTCTGTAGCTCCAGAAAATCTATTTTGAGTGCAGGGAGGTCAGAATCCAACAACATCAGCAGTCCTTCTTCAACCTCTGAATCTGATTCTTGCTCAAGTCCCTCAATTTCAGCCAGAAAATACCTGAAATCACAGAAAAACACACAAACTCATAGTAAAGTCCAAAAATGTGAATTTAACATAAAAACATATGAAAACATCCCTAAAAGTAACTAGATCCTACTAAAAACATACTAAAAACAATGTCAAAAAGCGTATAAATTATCCGCTCATCACTCTTCATCAAGGATAACCATCTCAATAGGTGCCTTCATCCCAGATTTTGCAAATTGAGAAACGGTCCAAAGTCTAATGACACATACTTTGAGCTTCCACACCTTATGCGCTGGACCAGCATTGATACACTTGATGAGATCATACCTAAAAATCAAGGACCTCATATTTAGTGAAAGATAAAAAAAAATTATTGTGAAACAATCCACATGGCACATGAACTCACCTAGCTGCCATTGCTACCTGTCACTACAAAATTACTCAAATATTATGAATTTCTGTATAGAGAAAGAGTAAGTGTGGTGATCACCTATGCTATACTTATAGAGAGTCACATCACTGTTCAGCCCCAGTATTAGTAAGGATTGCAAGAATCTTTACGTTTCTATCAAAATCCAACTAAAAAAAGGAAAAGTTTTTTAACTATTCAGGATTAAAGAATCTGAATAATATCAATAAAATAATTATCAAAATTAGGATAGAAATTAACGGCCAACATTTATTGTGTTCCATTGAGTTTAATTCTGAAAAATCAAAATAAGAAGCAATATATGCTGAAGAGGAAATCACCATATTTACATACACTAATTAGGTATGGTAAATCAGAAGAAGTTTCGAAAAGGCATGAAATTATTTTATTTTTGTATGTTGTCAAATCATTCTATATCATAGATATTGACATTTCAAGAGGTACAGAATAAAGAAGGTATGAGAATTAAATTTCATATATAGCACCAATTTTTGTTTCTTAATCTGATATAATTTCCAAAAAGTTTGTTAATAGTACCTTCAATATGACCAAAGATTGTGTTGAGAGCATAGTATTTTCTATAAATTAAAATCCGAGGCATTGATTTTTATTGACTCCTAAAAAAAATATTGCAACATAAGACAAATTACAAAAAATATAAGATTTAGACAAAATTCAAAAAATTACGTGAAAAGAGGTATTAAAAATAGGATCAATTGTATGATAAAATTAATTATATATGGGTCGCATGCAATTTGGGATTAGGGTTTTAAATTACATATATTAATGAATTAGTTTAGAGACTTACCATGATTACAACCAAGGTTCTAAGAATAGGGGAAGGACCCAATGAAGGATCCATTAGGAAGCTGTTGTTAGGACTGGGCATGTTTGTGTGCAAGTGTTTCAAGTAATTGGTTTTTTTTCTGTGTAATCTAAAACACAAAACACAAAACACACAACCCTGAATAATCAAATAATCATCTACAAATTTTACAAAAACACAAAGCAGCAGCAGTACAACAGACTCAGAACCCAAAATCATTCAATAATTTGTTGATTTCAGAACAGAGATTCAGAGAATAAAATGAAAATCGAAGAACAGGTGCACACCAAAACCACTGACCTTCGAGACAATGACGCCGAGACGACGGTGACAAGACGACCGCGAGCAGGAAGAATCCGACAGAGGATGGGCGCCGAGTGAGGAAGAAGACATCGAACAGGGGATTTGACTTGGAAAATACCAACAGTACAAAGAGAGACTCCTCAGACAGCCACGGACGGCGGCAACCGGTCACTCCGTTCGGCGGCGGTGGAGGCTAGCTAGGGTTTTCCCTTTTTGTTTTTCTTTGAATGAAGAAATGAATGAAAGTAACAAAAGAGAAGAGGAAGACCAAGAAGCAGCAACGTTATTCCTTTCACCCCTCGAAACGACGTCGCTTTAGGCAAACTGGCTGGATACCGGTCCGATCCAATTAGTTGGATTATAAGTTAATGTATTATAAATTAATGTTAATTCATATGTAGTATATAAACAAATTTAATTAGAATAAATAATAATTTATTTATTTTATTTTAGACTTTATAAATGAAAAGACTAATTCACTAATATAACAAATTATAATTAATGCAGTATAATTAATTAAGTAATATAAATTATAATAAATTATATTAATTATATTAATTATAATAAATTATATTAATTATATCAATATTTAAATATATAATCAAATCAAATCAAATCAATTAAATCGGAAAACACTCTACGAAGCATGCTACGTCAACTCCATCATTAAGTGCAGACATCCGATTTTTATATAATAGAATAGATAGATAGAATAGATTCTATTAATAACGGATTTTTAATATAACACGTAGCATTACTAAATTAGAGTCCACAATGTTCTAATAACTCAATTAGTGTATATATGTGGGAGACTCCCGTTATATATATATTTTTTTATTGCCCACGGTATCCCCTAGCCCAACAAGTCAAGGACTAATTTGTTACGGATCGGAACTCCATTTAAGAATTTGTCATTGGCCAATGGATTGCTACATACACAAGGCGGGATAGATATCAACAACACAAGAACAACGTGCGGTGTGGAAGTAAATGAGCATGCACCACTATGACAATGGCAGCTTGGCAACGCGTTACAGGTCCTTGAACGTGTACTACCTAATTAATTCATTCCCTAATCTAAGGGTGTCTTCCAATTAGCCTAACAAAAAGCTTTGTTTTTTTATATGGCAACTAATAAATTAAATTATACACACATAGAGCGTACGTCTAAGTAGGATGTTAGGGAAAATAAAACAAAGGCAGCATCTTTAACTACCTAATCATCATTATTATAAATAAACTATGACTCTCTCTGGCAGGTATATATGCAGTGCCCATATTTCTAATCTTTTTAGGGGTTTAATATACAAAAATATTTTTAGGCTTTGAATTAGAAATAATATCATTTAACTTCGTATATGTAGAGGCTTTGCTTTTCGGTGCCTACTGCTTCCTTTAAAGCTGTTGACTTCACGCTGTCTATCAGAATATGGGCTTTTCTCATCCAGCCTTTGTGTTTGCTCTATAGTATGTATTTATTGCTACTTTAATTATTTTATGTATGTGGTTATGTATGTACATGCACAAAAATTGGATCTCATCCTAACTAGTTAAATATAAGGTAAAATATTAGTTTCTCAAAAAATATTCTCCAAAGGAAATAGTGACTTTTTAATGATTAATTATATTTAAAAAATGTATAATTTTTTTTATAAGTAGCCAATAATTTATGCGTTTGATTTTTTTTAAATGAATTTATTTATTATTTGGAATTTATATGCAAAAAAAAAAAAACTGGGATAAAATTTTATTTTCAATTAGGCACTTTTTTTCTTGAATTATAGATACTTTTCATAAAAAAATAGCCTAAATTATCACCAATTTTGAAAAATGGAAAGATTTAGTTTTTCTAAACATAGTTGTAAGAAATCATGTCTAAATCTGATATATAGAGCCGTTTTTTGAAAGTATACCTCTCTACATTAAACTTTAGAAGTTGTTGTTAGCTTCATATTTTATATTAAATTTTGTTGATTAACAAATGGCAAATATAAATTAAAAAATTTCAATAATTCATATTAATGTTTTGCTCAATTTCTAAAAGTAATAGATAATGCCTTTTTAAATAAGGGGCACTTCGATAAAGATACTTAAAACATCTTTTTTTAAAGATGTACTTTTATTAATTAAATTTAATACATATAATCGATTAAATTATATTATTTTTGTCAAAATTAGATCAGACAAATTAATTTGGCCGAAAAATCGGTAAACTAAACTTTAAATCGATCTAAATTAATATTCTTTTTTATAGAAAATGACTAAATTAAAATAACCTTATTAATTATAGAAAATAATAAAATATTCTTATTATATATATTTTTTAATTTTAAAAACCCTAAATTCTAATCCTAGAACAGAAAAAAGAAAAGGCTTAAAATTTAAGATTCTCAATATATATATATATATATATATATATATATATATATATATATATAATAAGAATATTTTAGTCATTTTTTATAATAAAAATATTGTAATTATTTTTTATAAAAAATATTAATTTAAACCAATTCAAGGTGTAATTTATCGATTTTTTGGCCAAATTAATTTATCTGATCTAATTTTAATAAAAATAACACAGTTTAATAAATTATATGTATTAAATTTTAATAATTTAAAAATATCTTTAAAAAAAGATGTTTTAAACATCTTTATCTAAGGGTTCTCTCTAAATAATTAATTGCAAACCAGATAAGTATAGGATTTGAGCAGGGTAAATTTAATACTCAAACACCTTAGAAGATAAATATGCATGAGGTACACATGTGAGAATCAATAAAAGCTTGATTCCTAAACCTCATAATAAAAAGCTAAATGCAAGACGCATCAAAATCTTAGAAAGGTTACCAAATTCAAACAAGTAACTTTGTCTTCAACAGTGTGAGCACGCTCAACCACCTAGAATGTTTAGAAAGCTATTTTCTCTCTCCATTGTTACAAGTACAAAAAGGACTACATATTTGTCGAAAATTTTGTACTAAGCAAAAAGGATATTGCATTTCTTCCACTTTTTAAAGAATTAACTCACAACAAAATAAAAAGAAGGGTTCTCACGTCTCTTTGACAAGCTTAACCTAAAAATACAAGACAAATGATGTCTGGAACAACAGGAAACTAGATTGTGTCGAAAACCTCTTCTCTGTTGTAGTCATTCATTCTTCAATGTAAAACCTCCTTTTACCTCAAAAGAGTATTTGAAACGATTGTTTGTAATCTTGAGTCATAACTTGAATTTTATCTTACACTAGACTTAAACAAAAATATATAACGGGAGAAGAAATACTCAGTCATCTTAATTAGACCCAGAAATACTGACTCAGGAAGTTTGCTAATGTAATCCAATCAAAGGTTTCTTGTTTTGTTTTGGTTAAGTGGATAAATACGATTCTCACCTTATTTTTATGGTGATTTTAATAAAGGTTTAATTACTCTGTTGGTTCTATAGTTTTGCGAGATTTTCAATTAGATTCTTATACTTTTTTTTTTCTTTTAATTAGGTCCCGGAACTCATTTTTTTCTCAATTAGGTCTCTCTTGGTAGTAATTGGCTTAATTGTATAGGGACCCAACTAAAAAAAAAATTAGCGCAGGGACTCAAATAAAAGGAAAAAAAAGTGTAGGGACTCAGTTGAAAAAAAATTTGGTGCAGGGACCCAATTAAAAGGAAAAAAAGTATAGAGACCAAATTGAAAATTTCACAAAACTATAGAGACCAACAGAGTAATTAAACCTTTAATAAATGGATTAACTCACAATTCGTTTATACTATAATATTTTTTGTCTGAGATAATATTTAAAAATTATTACCTAAAGATTAAAAAAGAATTGTCTTTAATCTATAACAACACTTTTGGATATGAGACAATACTTTGGGAGGGCCTTGCAGTCTTGCAGATGTGGGAAATGCATTAGGCCAAGTAACGCTTTAATTTTTTGCTTCAAAAGTAACATTTTTGAAAAGCAACTCTTCAAAGCGTTGCCTTTTGTTGAAAATGAACAATGCTTTAAAAGTGTGCCTAAGACAACACTTTCGTCGTGTTGTCTTTGCTCTCATATTTCGACCACTATTAAAACGCGTTGCCTTTTTCTTTTGAAAATGCAACTTACTAAAGCGTTGCCTATTTGCTAGAAAATTCAACACTTTAACGGGTTGTTTATAAATTTTAATTTACAATCCTTTAAAGTGTTGCCTGTTAGTTTGATTATTCAACCCATACAAGTGTTGCCTAATATTCAGAATATACAACTTATAAAAATGTTGCTTGAAGCAAAATATACAACTAATAAAAGAGTTGCCATTTTGACAAAAATAAAAGTTACTTTTGCAATGAAAATACAAGAAAGATCAAATTTACAGTAAAATTATTTTTTACGTATATATATAATTATTTTAATTATTATATAAATTTGTGTATAGTAAAAAAACTAAAAAAATAACAAAACCTTAATAACTAATAATTAAGTTCTAATTATAATAGATATTAAAAGATTCAATTAGCATTTCAAATACCTATATCCATATTTGCTGATAATTCTCAACAAAATAATAAATTCTTGTTTGACTTGTCTCATATTGATGAGGCAAAACTGATACAATTTTATATTGGCAAGTACACCAAATGACTCCAAATAATACCATGATGAGTGGATATCGTTTCTACGAGGATTAATAGATTGAATTAAACAACGTCTAATCAAATCTCTAATTAAATTAATCGAACCTTGGCAAAAGAATTATAAATCTTGAAGTAGAGCAAAGAACAGTGAAGAACATTGTTGATTATAAATGAGAGAAAGGTTAGAAACTTTGGAGAAGTAATCAGGGAATGGGATGTTAAAGGCTTCGGAGGTGTTTAATTCTTAGAAGAAGTAATACTTGTATTTTTCTACTTTGACTCATGCAAAAATCTTTTCACAGCAAATTATTTATAATTAAATTCCAATTCATTGGCAATCTAATTTCTCTTAACTTAATTAATTTCCAATTCCTTGGTCAACGAATTAAGAGAAGAGGTTAAACACGGTTTCGATTTTAAGCCACACAACTTTTAAAATACTATTCCTAGTCAAGTTGAAAATAATGAGAAAGAGTTTCAAGCTACTTCCGATATTAAAATTTCCTAAATAACAGAATCCAGGACAGAATTAGAATATTTTCCAATACTTCTAACCTTTAAAGATGAAAAACGAGACTCAATCTTGAAAAAAATAAAAAAGCATGAATCAAAATAAAGAAAATACTTGCATTACTAATCCGTAAAATCAAACAGAGCTCATAGTCTTTAACAAGAGGAGGTTTAGTTACTCATGGTAGAAAAGAAAACAACCTAAAACAAAAGAAGTTTCTTGATTCGAAGACCCACCAGATCCCTAGATTGTGAACCTTTTTCACTTATTTATATTCTAATCAAAGGTTTCTTGTTTTGTTTCGGTTATGTGAATAAAGATGATTCTCACCTTATTTTTATGGCGATTTTAATAGATGCATTAATAAACAATTTACTTATACTGCAATATCTTTTGTCTGAGATACAATTCAAAAAGTATTGCCTAAAGATTAAAAAAAAGTTTCCTTTTACTCTATATATAGCAATACTTTTGGACCTGAGGTAACACTTTGGGAGGGCCTTGCAGATGCGGCCAATCATTAGGTCAAGCAACGCATTTTTACTTCAAAAGCGTTGCTTTTCTTGAAAATGAATAACACTTTAGAGGTGTGCCTAAGACAACACTTTCGTCGTGTTGTCTTTGCGCTCATGTTTGGACCACTGTTAAAATGCGTTGCATATTTGCTAGAAAATTCAATACTTTAATGAGTTGCTTACAAATTTTAATTTGTAATTTTTTGAAGTGTTGCCTATTAGTTTGAATATTCAACCCATACACGTATTGTTATTGTCTACTATTCAGAATATATAACTTTTTAAAATGTTGCTTGAAGCAAAATATGCAACTAGTAAAAGAGTTGCCATTTTGACAAAAATAAAAGTTGCTTTTGCAATGAAAATACAAGAAAGATCAAATTTACAGTAGAATTGTTTTTTATGTACATGTGTAATTATTTTAATTATTAAATAAATTTGTGCACAATAAAAATAATTCAAAAAAGAAATAAAACCCTAATAAATAATAATGAAGTTCTAATTAAAATAGATATTAAAAAAATCAGTTAGCATTTCAAATACCTATATCCATATTTGCTGATAATTCTCAACAAAATAATAAATCCTTGTTTGGCAATAATTGTTATAACAAAATAGTAACTAATTTTTGCCAAATAAACATCAATCTGCTTGTATATTTTATATCCAAGCTTGACTTGTCTCATATTGATGAGGCAAAACTAATACACTCATTTATTGGCAAGTGCACCAAATCTCTTCAAGTAATACCACTGTGAGTGTATATTATTCTCACGAGGATTAATAGATTGAATCAAGCAACGTCTAATCGAATCTCTAATTAGATCAATCGAACCTTGACAAGAGGATTATAAATTTTAAAGTAGAGCAAAGAACAGTGAAGAACATTGTGATTATAAATGAGAGGAAGCTTAGAAACTTTGGAGAAGTAATCAGAGAATGGGATGTAAAAGGCTTCGAAGGTGTTTAATTCTTAGAAGAAGTAATACTTGTGTTTTTCTACTTTGACTCATGCAAAAATATTTCACAGCAAATCATTTATAATTAAATTCCAATTCCTTGGGAATCTAATTTCTCTTAACTTAATTAATCGCCAATTCTTTAGTCAACTAATTAAGAGAAGAGATTAAGCACGGTTTCGATTTTAAGCCATACAACTTTCAAAATTCTATTCCTAGTCAAGTAGAGAATTATGAAAAAGAGTTTCAAGCTAAGTATAATATTAAATTTTCCAAAAAAAATAACAGAATCCAAGACAGAATTAGAATATTTTCCAATACTTCTAACCATTAAAGATGAAGAACGAGACTCAATCTTGAAAAAGTACAAAAGCATGAACCGAAATAAAGAAAATACTTTCATTACTAATTGAACAAATCAATCAGAGCTCCTAACCTTTAACAAGATCGAGGAAGTTTAGTTACTCATGGTAGAAAAGAAAACAATCTAAAAATAAAGAGTTTCTTGATTCGAAGACCCCCAAGATCCCTAGATTGTCAACCTTGTTCACTTATTTATACTCTAGCTTCCTAAATAATTGAAATTCAAAAACTAATCTTATATTTCGAAGAGTAAGATAACAACTTATTCAAATTTAAATCTAATCTCATCTTAATCCTAACAACCAAATCTTATCCTTCTAGAAGAAGTTGATGCTAACTAATCATTTAAATCTTTAATCTTGAGCTGATTTTAGGGCTTCCTGGGAGTTGAATTTGGACATGGCGCTGGGCTCCTTGGATTGGTGCTGGACTTTGAAGAATTTTGGGCTACTAGAGGGGTTGAAATTGCACTTAGATCTGGACTCCAAATTTGAGCGATGGGCGCCCAATACATAAGAATTGGTGGCGCTGGGTGCCAGCCCACTTTTGCTCCACCCAGGCACAAAGCGCTGGGCTTGGTGGTTGTGGAGTTGGGCGTCCAATTTGGGCGCTGGGATTGGGACAAGGGCGCTGGGCGCCAATCCCTTGGAGTTGGGCTTCGAGATTGGGCACCTAGCATGGAGCAGGGGCATTGCGCACTAGTGCTTGGAGCTGGGATTGAAGGTTGGGCGCCCAGCTTGGCGTTTGGGTGCTGGGCTTGGCCTCTTCCCTGAAAGTACACTTGTGTTTTCTTCTAAATTTCATCCTGATTTGCTTAATTATATCTTGAAAACACATTCATTCTAAAACAACTCCAAACATATATTAGTCATAAGAACTTCACTAAAACATAAGAACTATGATTTAAATCTAAGAAAACTAATTAAAAAGAAACCTAAAAATTACTAAAGATGCCTAGACATCACATATGCTAAAATTTGCAAATAATACACAACAAAGAATGAACAACTTAATCATTAAGAATTTATAAATAATAATAATAATAATAATAATAATAATAATAATAATAATAATAATAATAATAATAATAAAAATAAATAAATAAATAAATAAATAAATAAATAAATAAATAAATAAATAAATCCTCTGTTTATAGTCTACAAAAGTAGTATAGGGATATTTCAACAACAAGTGGGTAGTCTTCTAGTATTCCTATACATACAAAAGTACTTTCCAACATCTTGAGTTCCCTAATGCCATAGAGACAAGAGACTTTAATGGAACCAAGATACTATCCCAGATTCTGAAATAGTGCTATATCATTGAGTTTTAACTAAAGGATAAGCAAGAAACTAGCAATGACCAAAAAGGTGATCAAATTTTAAGTATAGTCAAATACCTGGTCATCATTTTGGAACATGAGTTGATGAGAAAGAACGATTGTTGTCATTTGGACCTTGCACACTATTTATACCATGTGTTAATTCCTTGGATCGCAATAAAGACACGCTCCATCAATATTTGTGCCAAGAGAACTCTATTGCAACAGAAGCTTCATAATATTCTCCAAACTTTGAACTTTGTCTTTTATCTCACGAAGTTTAGTCTTCATTGAACTTATAGTCTTTGCATGTTGTTGCTTAATTTTAGTAATTTTCTGTTCTTTTTGCAGAGATATCTTTGTGATTGTCCTCCCATAACATAGAAATCTTCTTGGTTTCTCTTTGCCAAATACTGTGGTAAATACATTTTCGAGAGCATTTCTGACTTCTTGGAAACCCTTAAGTTTATCTTATTAAAAAACATAAAATATTCACTAAGACCTAACAACATTTAACAAATAGAAATAAAAGTATAAAACTATAAGATGAATCTGGCCTCAAAAGAATATAGCCCTTAGGCTGTGAAAGAAAAGCCATAAGTATCCAATTTTTAAACCTCATTATAATCCAAGGCATGGAACAAGTGCCAAAATCCAAAATCTAAGCCATATGTATTCATTTGCTCTAGTTATTTGGGTCCTCTAAGGAGCTTTTCTGATTACGATTCAAATCCTAAAAAACACTTTTTATTTGCACAACAGCTTAACTCGGCACATTGAAAAAGTGTGGTGATAGCTTACGTTGCTAACTTATTGGCACGCTTTAAAAGATTGGAAATAGGTCCCTGTCATATTCACTATAAGAAAATTTGTCTTTTGTCATGCTTCAAAAGTATCCCAAAACGTTAAAAAAAGTGTGGCCATATAAATTGGCCATGCTTTTTGAGCTACTACTACGCTTTTCAAAGGGTCACTTGTTCATCCGTGGCCAATTCCCTATGGCCATGCTTTTTGGGAACAATTGTCACGCTTACCCTTTGCAATGCTTTTAAAACGTGGTAGTTGCTTTCAGTCTATTACCACACTTTTAAAGCGTGCCTAGAACCAAACCTACTGCCACAGTTTTTGAAGCGTGCTTGTATGTAAACTTATTGCCATGTTTTTTTAAGTATGTGCTTACATGTGAACCTTAAATCGTGGGTTAGATCCTTATCAAATTAAAAAAAAATAGGATGAGCATTCATATATACTTCAAAGTACTCTAAAAATAATAAAAAAAATCCCATAATAATTACGTCAAAAATATCAATAAGCATATCACTATCAAATTGGGTAATAAAAACCATAACCACAACAAAGATAAGCTCTAGTTATTTTCCTTTGTTAAACCACTGGAAATTTCAGCATTCTTAATAGTTGTTAACAAATATACAACAACTATGGTAGTCCTTTCTGATATGGCTTTCTCTAAGGCTTCTTGAACAGACTTTCAGATTCAGCAACCTACGACCAGTGGTTAGAGAAGAAGAATAAGAGGCTGCAGTGAGTGAGGGTTTAGAAAGCATATCGAAGAGACTAGGAGAGGGAGGGTGATGAGTAAGCGCTGTCTTATGGTAGGAGAGGGAGGGGGAGGGCGAAGAATAAAGGTCAATGAAGGAAGGTACAACATGATGAGTCAAGGTTTAGTGAGGAAGATATTTCATTCCAGAGAGAATGAGAATGAGGAGAAGAGTTTTTTTTCCCTTTTAATAGAGAATGTATTGAGAAATAATCTAGTGGGAAATCTAAAATTTTAGAAATAGTTTTTTTGCCACGCTTTTTTTGAGTGTCCAAATTGTTAGAGGAAATGACCACACTTTAAAAAATGACAAAAACATAAAACTATAGCCATGCTTAAAAAACGTGGTGATTTCTATCTATGGACATGTTATACAAGCGTAACATAAAAAATGTGGCCAAATGTCTAACCAAATGCCATCCTCATAAAAGCGTGGTTATTAATCCCTTTAGGCTACATTTTTGAAGCATGGCTAAAACAAGAGTGGCAACAGGACATTTTTCTTGTAGTGATTGCACTAAAAGATGAAACTTATGAGTATTTTAAAATTTTTCAAAAATATTAGAGACAAAAAGCTGAGTTAACCACTATTAAAAATTATATGCAAACTATAGCAATTTGGATCTTGTAACACCCCTTATTTTCGAAAAATTTAATTATGAGTTAGTTATGCATACACATGACCCAATTGGAGCAAAAAGGGAAATCATGAGTACGCACGATGTTTTCGTGTGAAAAGGGGTGTTGCACGTACGCATCCCTCATGCGTACGCGCAAGTGGTGAAATAAGCAAAATCATGTGTACGCATGACCCATGCGTATACATAACCTCCGTTTCACGTCCCATGCTAGTTTCTTAGCGTCCACGCTGAAGCAATACAAAGCATATTTTGGGCCAAGAATTGAAGCACAGTTTTAGGCATCCCACGTCCCTCATTTGGTGTGGCACGACAAAGTAAAATAGAGGAAATTTAGGCCATTCCTTGAGGAAAAAGTGTGACGTCCATAGCATGCTACTCTACATCCAACTTCCAATGCTCTAATTTCTTTATTCATTTTTCAATTTTTCAAGTTTCCAAAGAATGGATAAAACCCAAGAAATCAATCTCAATTTAGTTGAATTTAATGTAACCTGAATTTCATTTGGGCATTGAGAATAGGCTATAAATAGAAGATGAGAAAGCCTCATGGGGACTAATTCGGAACCTCTCTTTTTATTCTTCTTTCTATTTCTTTTTTCACTTCTTTTATATTCTATAAGCCATGAGCGGCTAATTTCCTTTTCATTGAGGAAGGGAGCTCTATTGAATTTAATGGGTCAATTGTGATTTGATCTTTATTTTCAATTTATCTTTTATTTGTTTCTTTAGAAAGGATCTTCGTTCTTCACTTCAAGAATTCAAATCTCTTGGGAAAGAATTAGAATCAAACTTGAATTCTGTGAGAACTTGGAAAAGGGATCGTAGAAATTAAGCTTGAAGATCTTTCTCCCAATTCTTGTGATTCTAGATTTGGAATTGATATGTGACATTTAATCAACCAATCCCTAGATTCATGGAATTATGTGGCTCTAAATAAGAGAACATGCTTCATCTCTTCTCATGAGCAATTAGATCAAGGAATTGGCAATTGATCAAGAGGGAGATTGAATTGCCAATGAATTAGAATTCAATCACTTATGATTTACCAAGAGATCAATGATTGCATGATTAAAGTTGAGATGAAAACTAATTAATCCAGAGAATTCAATATCTCTGAACCCTAATGATCCTCCTTTACTCTCTTATTCCTTTACTTTATTTAGTGCTTTCAATTAATGTAAATTTACTTTGCTTTATTTACATTCTTGTAATTTACTATTCGTGCAATTTATATTCCCAGTATTTATAATCATGCAATTAAATTTCTGTTCTTTGTATTCGATGGTTTATTAGTCTAAGTTTTCGTTTGTTTTAAAACTTTGCATTAATTTGTTTCATGATTGAGTATTTCGTTCTTCATCACTAAAGGATTAGTAGCATCGATAGGTGTGCCAATTCTATTTTGGATTTGTTTATTGATTCAACAGAACTGATGTTCAAATTGTGCTTGAAAACTCTTTCACGTGACTTTTTAAATCGACTAGACATAGTAGTTTTCTAAGTGTGCGACACAATACATGATTTTAAATTATCCTAATTTTGAATATGTGCATATAATTCGGATTAGGACAATTCTTGAAATTATGTTTTCTCATAAGATTCAATTGGATAGAACTAGTTTAGATACGTGACATATAATCTGACATAAGCACTACTTTTGAATCTTATGAGGAACCGAATCGGATTTTGCACTTAATCTTTTCAATTAATCGATTGACCAAGACATTGGCAATTTGTTAATTGAGAAGAAACCGAAGAGCCGAGACATCAAAATTCGGTTACTTAAGATTCGTCGTGAACAGAGATAGATTTGCAATCTCTAGAATTAGGTTAACAAAGTTTGATTCTCCTAAGAATATGAACATCTCCGAAACCCTAGATACTCTCCACCATTGATTTCTCTCAATTTAATAATTACTGTCTTCGAAGTATTTAACTTTCAAGATTCCAACAGTATTCTAGGATTTTTCAACATTCTTTAATCCAGATTTTATTGATCTAATTAGTAATTTAATTTGATATTAGCGTGTTCAATCTATTAATTCTCGTGGGAATGATATTCACTCACTGAAGTATTACTTGAACGATTCGATACACTTGTCAGTATTCGTGAGCTTCACTTTTCGCTCAAAACTCAATACAACAACTCTCATAACAAAGTGTCGCAATTGATACTTTTTAGTCACGCTTGTTAAAATATGACTAAAAAAAGAGCAGTCGTTGGACATATTTCTTGTAGTATTGCCATGCTGCAGGAGCATGGCCACGTCCTAGTTAGTGCCAAGCCACGTCCTACGTTAGTGCTAAACTTTAAAAGCATGGCCATATCCTATTATATTAGCACACGGGGAAAGCATTGCCGCATGATTATCTAAATTTCTAAGTTTGAAAAGTATGGCAATAGGTCTCTAAAATCTAACGATATAGTTGTAAATAAAGAAGGCGTAACATTTTAAGAAACCATTTTAAAAGATCGAAGGATGAGAAAATAAATAAAAATAACAATTAAACATATCACTTGTGGAAGCAATGAACAAGAAAAAACTAGCTACTTACACTGCTTAAAAAATTTTACATTTATGAATTCCAGTGATGAACTCCAACCTGAGAATTGAGAAACCTCCCCTCTCCTATCCCAGTTTAAAATCGATTTATACTACACCAATGATTTTGACAAATAGATTATCAAGAAAACTTCTTATATTAATTATCAATCCCACTAGGTAACTAATAAAAAATCTAACCAACAAGCCAACAAATATTTTTAAATTACACTTCATATTAATTAATTATCATTAATTAATAATTATTTAATTTTTTTTTAAAATACAAAATTAATAATTATTAATTATAATTATTTAAAGTTATTTATTTATACTTTAATTATATAAAAGAATACACAACAATGAGTACAGAACGTTGTTACACTTTTGAACTTTTGATTAATAATCCTGGTAGTAACTAATGAACAAGTAGGATTAATAGTCCTGGTAGCTGATGGGGAATGTAATGCATTTAAATTATGATCCATGATTCATTTCACCGTTATAATATATTGCAGCAATAATACGTGCGTACAAGTTATACTTTTTCCACAACAATAATCGAACACACAAATATAAAATATTAACTTAATTATTCCAAAGTTGAAATCAAGGATATAATCATTGAAAGTAATAAAGTTACTTAGCTCGCTCAACTCTCACAACTAATAAACAAACATATATCCATCTCACAAATTACTTTAACAAATAATTAAAGGTGCCTACTCATATATAAAATAAAAGTGGTGGGTAGAGAATCCAGAGAAAATAAAAATAAATAACGTGTGTTGTGGGTCTTATCAATTAAAAGTGTTTAAATAAAATATAGCTACAGACTTGCTTACAGGTATGTTGATACAGTAACATTTTTACTTAGCTTCTCAAGTTTTTCTCATCAGTAACACTAGTTAATAAACAAGCTAAGATGCAATACATTGAAACTGCAAGCATAATAAAGTTACAGCCATGAAATCAAATGACAGCAGTAATATACCAAATATGATTTTAAATTGCGCCACAAGCAAAATTGTGGGCGCCCTGCCATGCAAAACTAAAACATACTAGGCGATAACAAAAAATAAATATTAAATTAGCTATTCAAATATAATACATAATACGTGTCGAAATACAAAATAACACTAAAAATAAATTAAACACTATTACAGAATACATGTTACCTAATTTTTTTTGTGTGCAAGTGACATTTTTATACAGCTATATATAATTGTAGTAGCCGTAAATGCTGCAATGTCCTGAGAAATTAAAGATGGATGAATTCAAAACCGGGCTAGCAAGTATAGAAGTCGACGAGCTCGTCGAGTGACTCAGGCTGAGGATCAGCGTTTTCTAGCATCCAAAGCAGGTGCTCGAACAGCACGACCTCGCATGCCACGTGGACAGTGTCCTCCTCCACGACGACGAAGTTGTTGTCGTCGTAGGACTCACGTGATCTATCCACGAGCTCTCGGAAAAGTGGATGCTCCACCACGTCCGGCCTCACCAAGTATCTCCGCCACGTCTTCCCCACGTACACGGGCCGGAAATCGGCTTCCGACACGGAGGATTGTTCGTCGTTGGCGACGGCGCTCACGGTGGCGCCGCAACGGCTCTGCTTGTTGGTGGTGGTGGTGATGTTGCCGAATGAGTTCCATTTCTTGAGCACTGACTTGAGCTTCATTAGTTTTCCTCCACCTTTGGCCATGAGAGAGAGAGAGAGAGAGAGAGAGAGAGAGAGGTGTGAAAATGGTTGTAACGAAGAGTGAGAAATTAAAGCGGGGAGGGAACGTTCCGTTGGAATATAAGGACGAGGTAGGGGAAGGGCAAAATGGTAAATGGGATGTGATTGAGAAAGTGGCAGAAGGAGATGTGCTTTTTGGCGTTTGGACTTTGGTTGGTGTGAAGTGTGAACCGTCCTTTTGTTGAAGTTTTCCTGCCTTCTTTTGTCTACTTCTTCCTTGCTTAGCTTTATTATTAGGTGGATACTACCATGAAGATTTTACTATTGTCTTCATATGAAGATACTTCTTTTTTACCATTAGATGATAAAATGTATGGTTTGATTTTGATGTGTTGCAAAAGTGTTATTTTTTTTAAAGTGTGGCTAAACAAACAAAGTACACTTTTAACACAAGAATCTTCATAAAAAGATGTTTTTAGCATCTTCATTTGAGTAGTTGCCTTATTATTATTGTTTTCTTTATTATTCAAAAAATTTTGACAAAAGAGAGGAAGTACATATATATTGATAATAATTTTTATAGTAAAAATATTATATATATATAAAAAATTAGTTATTAAATTATTTATTATATATTTAGTATATAAATATATTATTTAATTTATTTTAATATATATTTTATGCGGTTAAATAATTTTTATGTATACATCGTATGATTATTGTTATAATTATATTTTATTATTGTAAAATATGATTAGTCTTTAAAATATCTAATTAACAAATTAAAGTAGTAAAATAGTAATTTAGATAATAGTATATAATCTAGAATTCAATTTTTTTAGATGTCATATTTTAAAAAGATTGAATAAATTTTTTTGATAATATAGTTGAAATGTCTTTCCTTTTGTATATATCACTAAATATTTATTTAAAAATTCCTTTCTTATATAATTAGAAGTAGTTGACTCTTAATCATATTCATAGTTAAAAAAAAATTAATTTGAGAAGTAATTATTATAACAAACATCTAATATAAAATTCTCAAATTAAAGACCAAAAATTAAATAAAAAATTATTATAAAATCAAATTAAATAATTTAATGGAAACGAATAAATATTATTATCATTATCTAAAAGAATTTTAAATTATAATAACATAATAATATAAGTAGAACTGCTCCTGATTTAAGCTATATTATTATTTTATATCTCACTATAAATAATGTGTTCGTTTGTATGTGTGTCAAGATAACTCCTGTAGAAAAAAAAGAAAATAAACTTAAGAAACAATCTTAATATCTGAACAGAAAATCTGATAGAGATTTTCTACTGAAGCTAATTAAATTACATTATTAGAATGAATCTTTATTCCATAACTTATAGCACCCTAAGTTAAATTTTATTCACTCTTTTAAAAAGCAAATCATTTCAATTGTCATAGGAAAAAAAAAAAAAAGAAGAATACGCATAAAAGTAAAATAAATAAACGATTAAAAGACGAAATTGAACACACATAAGCTTGTTCGAAAAAATAACAAGATTCCAATGAGTACGATCCCTAATTAAAATAGAAATTTCTAACAAAAATAACCATGACGAAAAAAACCCGACACGTCCTAACTAATTTCGTCATAGAAACTTTCATCCTTGTATTATATCCTATCCTTCGTCGGGACCCTTCAGTCGTCCATAAATCGGGGTACCAGCAATTCTCTTTCAATATTTTTTTGCGGGGTGAAGATCCGATTTTGCTGTGTGGGGTGAACTAAGATCTGACAGAGTGCTGAAGTGGGAGAATAGGGCACGTACTCCATCTTTGGACTTTCGTAAAAGATCAATTCCTCCTTTGGGTCCTCCTCCTGTCTAGGGCAGCTGGATTCCTCTTCTTCTGTCTCAGAATCTCACTCGAAGTAGACCACCTCGGGTGACCGTTTCTTTGGTGCTAAAGTGTTCGTATCTAGGAAGGTTATGACAGACAGCTTAGTCTTCTCCTACGAAATCTCGACTTAAGTAGATAGTTTGAAGCACAGTAGTAGTGATCATAACTACCCACGTGTGCTTTGAGGGATCATACTTAGAAGTCATACTTAGAAGTCATCCTCGGAGGGCGCTGCGTCGTCTCTATCCACTGTGCCATGCTCCTCTGGAGATGATAGATAGTATGGGAAATAGAAGAGGTGAGAACTTAAAAAATCTCAATAGGAGTGCTATGTGGCACCTCCATATCTATCTCCAGTTCACTTATGTGATTTTAAAAATATGAGATGGTATACATATATAAAAGAAAATAATAACATAATCAACATCGATAAGCAAATAGAGGAATAATAGCTTATGGATACTCAACATAATCACAACTTAAGATGGATGCAACTTTGAGAATAATAACACAATCAAACTTTTTCTTTCTTAACTTGTAGCTTTTGTGGAAAGTATTGAACTCAAACCGGTATAAAAGGTGAGAGTCCCCTTCCCTTATCGAAAATTCTTATCCCAAACGTTTTGCCAATCACCTTTCTTTAGCAAAGAATCATATCGATATCGTGTCTTTGTGGTCATTTTTCCTTACCGAAGGATCATCTCCTCAGTTCAATTTATAAACATGGTTGTTTAGGCATACACAAGAAGAAAATCATGCAAGAAGATAGATACATATAATGATAAAAGGGGCATGTGAAATAATGATACCATATTAATGATAACGATACTATAGTCATATGGCACATGATAGACATGTACTCTCTAATTAAAGAGATAATAATAACATAATGGCATAAGTTAAAGAATCGTGTAGTATCGTATTTTTAATGTACATAATGAAAATATAGCATATTAGATAGTCGAACAAAGTTTATAAAAAGACGTGTACTTTTGACTTAAATGGCTTGTAAGGTAGTAGTAACAATTATAGGAATAACATTCATCACAAAAACACAAAAATATGCATGTACTCTTAATAAAAAAAAAGTCTTAAACAATGGTGAGTTTGCGTATGGGAGAAACTTTGATGATGAACATAATGCATGCGTGTAAGGGAAAGGAAAAAGGGAAATAATGCCATAAAATACATAATCATGATAACAAGATAAGAGCATCATATAGCAGGAATATAGATGGTAAATAATAAAATAGAGCATAACGCATGCCAAGCATAAAAGTAACAAAATATAATTCTCTACTTTTTTTTCTAACGTCTCTTGAAGGACAACCCTTGTGTTTGCACACAAAGTATTTTTTGTAGAAGAAAGGACAAAGATTAGTATTTGAGAGGAGTGATCTCCTACCTATCAGTATACCTCTATTTATATACTTTTGGTGGTAGGTGTGACTGCCTGACTGTGGTATTTTGAATTCAAAAGAAAGGAGATTGTTAGATTCCTATCTATAATTTAAAATTCTAAGCCTATTTCCTAACTGATTTTTTAAAATTTCAAATTGAATTTTCTAGAAAATGTTGGTTGTTACATAACTTGCTAACCAATTTGCTATTAAATTTGCTTCACGAAGAAATTAATCAATTTGAACATCCCAATGTCGAAGGATGAAATATTGAATGTTTGAGATCAGGTCATGTTCTTCATATTTGTTTGTACAACTGAAATTTTAAAGGAGGATGAAGATATCCAAACAATCAATTTCACAAATAAATTTTTTTAGATCACTTTCTCAAACTAAAACAAACTCTCTTCAAATCGCTAACATTCTAAAATGAGATAGATCTTGAGCAACCTAAAATCCATTCGCCATAAGAATTTCTAATAATGGAATCAAAATCAATCAAAACCCAAATCAAAAGCAAGACTATCATCATAATTAACCTAAAAAAATTACCTGAAAAGAGTTTTCAAATTAGCCACTGATTAAGGTGCTTGAAAAAAAAATTTTGACTTGCATATAACCGAAATTTATTTTTTTGTAGTGATTCTAGCATTAATAGTAGCCTTGTAGTCCAACCAAGAATTATCTCGATTAAAAATATATCATGCAACAACATCTTTATATCCACCACAACTCGGCCCCAAGGATTAATCTCTACCGCACTTTTCGAATTTAGGACACAAAATTGTTCGTTCCATCAACATCTAGAATAGACGAATCCAATAGCGTCCAAATAGCTTTAGATTTCTCACAATCCCTAAGACAATGTTCCACTATTTTCTGCTCTAATCGACACCTCAAACAAATATCTAAAGCAGAAAGATAATGTCTAAAGCAAAGCACTTTCGTTGTTAGTGCCTAATGCAAGCCAAGCCGAATAAGAATTTTTTTTTAGAAAAATTAGTCTTCCACAACCATCTTTAATCGTTCAAATTATTCCTCCCAAATCTGCACTTATCTAACCACTTGTACTCCTTTCTAGTGCTATATTGTTTTCATGCTGCTAGCCACTAGCAATAACTAAGATCACTATTGCTAATATAAAAGGATTAATGCTTTGAATAACCTACAGAATATCTTTAGCAATTGGAGTTTCCAAATTATCAAAATCTCACAACCCATTCCTCCAAATTGTCATTCATAAAATAATTCAATTCGGATATATTAACACTTGAAAGAAGCTTATCCAATTTACTAATTAGAATCAAAGCATCATGCCAAATGGATTGTTAAAGACTTCCAATGCACCACATGAAACCATATTTGAGAATATCAAAAGCTCTAATAATACTTTTTCAAATAGGATAGCAATTTCGGAAACAGTGGGAGTTTAAATGAGCGCAACTAGATTTTGAAGATATTTCTTTAAAAGCAATAGAATTCACAGTTTATCCCTATTATTCATACAGTCCCAAACAAGCTTACTAGAAAACAAAGCAAGATTTGTACAATGGCATCACAAAACCGACTTTATGATATCAATAACAAATAGGATTTGGTTGACAAAACTATTCAAATTCTAAAAAATTATTCGAAATTTCTAAACTATCCCTCTTAACCTAACCTACTTTTCTCCCAATCCCTAACCGTTTAATTACCACCACCATCCAAATTCTTCCTCGTCGAACTTGCATTCCCAGCTACAACCACTGCTATCGTTACCGCCACTACCACCATCGTCGTCGTCACCTTCTTCTAGTTACCACAAAGCTTAGCTTGAGAATAATTGAGAAAAGAAATCTATCATAGACTCATTTTAAAAAGCTTTTTTAAGTCACTACAGACCTAAAAAGAATGTGTTTTTTTTTAAATATAAGCGTAAATGATCAAATTGCTGGCATAAATAATGGTAAAAGATATAAATGGCACATAAGTTCTTAAAAGATTTAAAAACTTGATAAAATAACCAGATATTAGATATATAAATTTTAAAAAGAATTTTAAAGATTCAATTTTGATGTAGTTTATTGCAAGCGTGTTTTTAAAAATAGGTAATTTTCATCTTTAAAATTTGACAATTTTAGGCAATAAAGTAATTTTTTTTTGTGAATGGCCAAAAATTTCTTTAAAAAATGAAAAAGAGGTCTAGTGATCAAATTTTTCTCCATTTTTTGCATATGCTTTTTTAGAGTAAAGTATACTTTTTGTCTCTAGTATTTTGAAATTTTTCAAAATTTTTCTGACGTTTAATTTAATTCAATTTTATACTCAAATTAAAAATTAGTTTCAATTTTATCCCTAGTGTTAATGTTTTAGCACTCAACTTTTAGTCAACTTTATTTTTTTAATTTTACCCATATTTCATCATCATCAATACCTCCACCATCATCAAATCACTATCACCACAACCACCATCCCTCCATCCATGCCGTCCTCTAGTACATCTCTCTGAACAGCCTCAACCCACTCACCATCCTCATCGATGCATGGTTCTGTTCCAGAGATCCATCTTGCTTTCCGTGAATCTCTCCAAGTTGGACTACCTGACATGAAGCATTGTGTGTCCTTTCCTTGTCACTAATTTCCTCTGTTAGTGTATCATTATTTGTCGCTGATAGCCTGATTAGCCTCTGATAGTGCTTTACTCAACGTAGTTGCTCTTCTAGCCTCTACCCTCCAATTTTTGCTTGCTTTGTCCCTCTGTGGATGCAAGTATGTGTGTATATTTTTTTTCTTTGTGTATTATAAATCATATATCTCTTGTTTATGTTTTTATTTTCTATTTTTTCGTATGTGGCTATTAAAAAAATATGATGTTGATATTTGTTGAAGCTGTGTAATTCAAATATAGTGCAACTCTTCGTATTTATTGCTTTTGCCTCAAAAACGCTGGGTGCATGGTGGGATTTTGATAGTGATGTGGTTGCTGTATGGCAGTGGTGACTGGTAAAGATGAGATAGGGTGGCGGTGTGTAAGGGATGGTGGGGGAAAATGGTTGTGGAAGGTGCAATGGTGCATGGTGGATCGGAGTGGAGTAGTTTGGTGGCTGATGACACTGATGGTGATCATGGTTGGGGGTGTTGATGGTGATGAGGTTGATAATAGGAAAAAAATTAGAAATTTATAGTTAAGTAAAAATTGAGATGTCAAAGAATTAACATAAGAGAGTAAAATTGAAACTAATTTTAAATGTTGCGAATAAACTTGAAACAAATTAAACGTTAGGGATAATTTTAAAAAATTTAAAAATATTAGGAACTTTTTTTATTAAAATGTGTGTGAAACTACTTTGTATTTTGGAAAAGGCTTGTTTATTTGATTTAGTTTTTTTAGGAAAATTTTGAATAAGTATTTAGATGGTGCATTGAATAAAAAAATAAAATTCAACCAGTAGACCTCTTTTTCATTTTTTTCCTTTTTTGTTAAAAGTTGACTTATCATAAAATCGCCTAATTTAATTTTCACTATAAGAAATTCGCATCGGCGGATTTAGCAGTGGATTTATCAAAAAATTCCACTAATAATGGGTTTACCGTCGGATTTAGCGGTGAAAAAAATCAGACGGTATAAACCTTGCCGGTAATTATTTACTGTCAGATTTTTTTGTCCGCCACTAATTACCATTGGAAAAACTCCGCTGGTAATTTTTTATTATCGGATTTATCCCCTGGTAAATCCGAGGGTAACATGCTATTTATTAATAATTAAATAATAACTACTGGTAGATTTATCCCACATTAAATCCGCCGATAAACTTGAATTTTAATTCTTTTTAAACAATCCGATCCATCCGATCCAATTTTAAATAACAATAATTTCAAATAACAATTTTAAACAAAATCAAACATCTTAAATCACATGGTAGTTACAACATACAATTTAAAACACATAATAATAGACATATAGGCATATAATCAAATGCTTGGCGTGCAAAAGCATCAAACAATAAGAAATAACACAATTAAGTATTCCTTCAACATCAATTCACACAAATTGATCCTATACAACACAAAATCATTATAAACGATAATATTATACAAATGCATTATATTAAGATAACACAAATAAGATATAAACTTATTATACAAATACATTATATTAAGATAACACAAATAAGCTAAATATAAGGAACCAAATTTATGAAACATTTTTCTTGGTAGATGATAAAATATTCAGAGAAATAAAATCCTACTCAGTAATCAAGCTCACAATGACAATGGTGAGAGAAGGAGAGCATCACCTTATCATAAAGGCGTTGGGCACACTCCCTTGACGAAGGAGCATACATTTTATCATTATCTACTGTCATCGTCCATCAAAATATAAACTAACTAAACACAAGGTGCATAAAACCTACAAAAAAGCAAAGAAATTGCTCAATTTAGGAAAAAAAAAAATCTAAATCGATCTTTTAAGCAATATAAATAAACTGCAACATACTTATTGCTGCTGCATAAAATTTACCAACCATTAATACAAAAGGAGTCATCCTTTCTATCACAATACACCGTTAAATGTACCCATCGAAACCAAAATCCAAAACACACTCGAGACAAATTTCACTCCTTAATGAATACAACCCTAAATAATTTAAACAAGCCCATTCATCAAAATCGCAAAACAAGGCTTGGTCCTATCTATCATAAGAAACTAAAGAAATTAAAAAATTAAATGCATCAAATCCAAACATCAAATTTTTCCTTTGTTCTCACTCACACAATGACTGCATAAAAAAACACCATTGAACAAATGGACAAAACTCATGATAATGCATCAGTAATGGTAAATTACTCATAAATAATACCAGATCCAGTACAATCAAAGAAATCGATGCAACACATAACAACAATAAGATAATAGGGTGTTTTTCAAATAAATTGCTAAAAAAATAATAGGAAGAGGGAGGAGGACAACCTACCTGGAGGGAAGAAGGAGCAGCTCTAGCGACACAAGGAACAACAACGACAGTAGCGATGGCGGCGGCAGTAGAGTGACCAACGTGACGCAGAGAGCACCAACCGAGTCCATCAAGTCTTTGGACGCTATTAGTGGTGGCCGATACTGGCGGAGGAGGCGGCTGCCAGAGATGGTTTGGGGGAGAGAGAGGGGGGGCCAGGTCTAGGTTAGAGAGAGAGTGTAATTCAAAAATGAGGATGAGAGGATTCACAACTCAAATTTAGGACAAGATTACCATAGGATTTACCGGCAGATAAATCCGATGGTAAAGTTATGCGAGTGACCAAAATGCAGCGTTGCAATAATTTGGGTTGTCGGCAGATTTATCCGTTGGTAAATCTTACGGTAATCTTGCCACCAATTTTTTTCCTCCATTATTACTGATGAATTTATCGTCAGAAAATAGAATCCAATGGGAACATTTTTATGCGACAACTTTATTATAAAATCCGCTGATAAATGTACCAGTAAATCTTTCGCTAATATTTGACGCTAAATCTGACAGTATTCAACGCTTTTCTTGTAGTGTTCAACTATGACAATGTCTTATTTTTCTAATCTTCCTAATCATATTAAAATTTGACCTCTAAAATTCTTTTGAAAAATATATATATATATATATATATATATATATATATATATATATGATTATTTGTATCAAATTTTTAAAACTTTTAGAGCTGACTTATAGTTTATATCTTTTAGGTACATAAAATTTTAGATACCATTATGATAGTTTATCTTTTAGAAATAAAAATGGTAAAAAGTTAAAAATATTTTAAAAAGGTTCTAAAACTAACGGAAATGCGTTTGGAAGAATTTAACAACAAAAATATTTTAAGAGTTAATACTTAAATTCGTTCTTAAGAGATCACTTATTTTTTAAATTGGTTCTCAAATAATTTTTTTAGTCATATTAGTCCCTGAAAGATAAAACGTAAGTCAAATTAGTCATCTCGTTAGATTGATGATGATGTGTCACGTTAAGCGTCACGGAGTATGATGACGTGATAGGTTAATATCACGTGTCACAAGATGATTAGTTGACATGTTAGATCAGTGACACGTGGCATGCCACGTGTCATTTGACACGTAATAAATTTATTTATAATCAAAATAATCCCAAAAAGTACTTACATAAGTCATTTTCCATCCCAAAATTTAAAAAATTGATCAAACTAGTCCTTATATAAATTTCTCGTATTTTCTTCGTAATATTAAAGATAAAGTAGATTTTTTGTTCTTGAAGTTTGGTAAAAATTTCAAAAATACCATAAATTTTATTTTGTTTCAATTTTGTTCTAGAAGTTTTGGATTTGCATTAAATTTACCCCTCACAACTAATTTTTAAAAAAAATTATGACCAATTCAAGAATAACTTCATAGGAACAACCTTTAACATAAACAAATCAAACATATTTATCATGCATTATTATTAGATTAGTTCTAAATTTTTTGAAAATTTAGTTGTCAGAGGTATATTTGATGCAAATTAAAAATTTTTTAGGCAAAATTGAAATAAAATACTTATGGGTATTTTTAAAATTTTTGGCAAACTTTAGAGGCAAAAAATATACTTTACCCTAATATTAAATTTTAAATCTTTTTTCATACTACTAATTTTAATATTTTTTTTAGACTTTAATTAATAAACAAAATTCTCTTTACAAAAAAACTAATAAAAATAATTAAATTATTGTAAAATTATTTATCATTTGTATTTTAAAATTTTATATTTCAAATTGTAGTTTTTTGTAGTAAATTTTTTATTTAAATGAGTATATCAATTTATTATTGATTATATATTCAAAAATTGAATATTTTGAGTCTCACTAAATAATATAGTGGTTATTTTAAAATTTAAATCTTTTATATTTTTTAAAATTATAATTTTTATTATTATTTAATTTATATGGTAGAACTCAATAATTGAAAAATCGATTTAGTGGGATCACTCGTTGAATCTTAATATTTTAATATAATTTTTTTAAAATAACTACTATATTTATTTAGTGAGATATAAGAGATTAAAATATTTAAAATAACTACTATATTTATTTAGTGAGATCCAAAAGATTAAAACTTTTAGTATATAATTAATAATAGTATGATAAAATTATTTATATAAAAAATTTTACTACAAAAACTAGAATTTGAAAATAAAAAATCTAAAAATATAAATGAGAAAATAACTTTGTAATAATTTGATTATTTTTATTATTTTATTTGAAGAAAATTTTATTTATTAAGATGTAAAAAATAAGATTAAAATGAGTAGGATTAAGAAATATTAGAAATTTAATATTATAAATAAAAAATAAGAAAATCTATATAAAGACTAATTTGATCAATTTTTAATATTTTAGGGATGAAAATGACTTATGTGTGTACTTTCAAAGGCTAATTTGATTATAAATAAATTTATACCATATTAAATGATACATGGGATAACAGGTGTCACTGACTTGACATGTCAACTAATCATCTTGTGACATGTGGTATTAACCTACTACGTCATCATGTCACGTGCAACTTAACGTAACACATCATCATCTAACTGATAAAAGGACTAATTTGATTTAAGTTTTATCTTTCAAGGATTAATATGACTAAAAAAATTATTTAAAGACCAATTTAAAAAATGAATGATCTTTCAAGAACAAATTTGACTATTAATCCTACTTTATATTCCAAATATTATATATGTATTACAAAAAGACTTAAGATATTGAATTTTTATTCTATTATTTGCAAACATAATTAAAAAAATGTGATATTTTTATTTTTAAAATTTAATGATTTTATACTAAAATTTAATGATTAAATATTTTTTAAGAAACGAAAAAAGAGTCCTAAAGTTTGAATTTTGCTTCAATTTTTTGAAATGCACATTTTTAATAATTATCTCAATATTTCTAAAAAGAATCAAATTAAATGCACAAATCATTCAAATACAAAGATTATTTTTTTATTTATAAAATAATATTTTTTGTTATTTTTATAGATTTTTTAAGTTATTAAAATTATTTTTATCGTTTTAATATTTCAACAATAATTTTGTGTCATTAAAATCTTTTGACAGACTTTTTGGTAGTTTAATAAACAAAAGTAAAACTAAAATTTATGATAGAATAACACTTTTTAATTGATATTGACTTATTGAGGAATAGCAGATGTTAAGCAAATTTATTGGACAAAAGAGTATTATACACAGATATATACGAAGGACAGTCCAAAGTAAATCAGACAGTTAGAGTTGGATATTAAATTCTGACCCAAAGATTTGTTAAAAAGCTTTTATATTATTAATAAAATCTAACCCAAATATTTGTATCTCTAAATTTTTTTAAATTTTTGCACCAAAATTTGATCTGCCCATTTGTATTGTCCCCCAAAAAAAATCTGATTTTACATTTCTCTTCGTCTCTCAACAAATATGACATCCGATTTGCTTAACAACAATTTAAAAAAAAGATAACCACATATTAAAAAGAAACACCAACCATTCCAATAACAACACATAACACATAATTTTTATCGAGGAGTGCTAGGGGCCAGTAGAATTTGTGATGTTTAGTCATTAATTAACCATCATCAATATTTTTAATGGTGTAAGATGATATCTAATGGTATAGAATTAATCATTTTTTTTATGGTTAAGTGCTGACCAGATTTCAACAAAAATACTGGCCCTTAGACTTTCTCATTTTGATCTATATAAAAAAATAAAATTAGGCATATGTGTGAGTGCTACCAAAACACGAAATGCTTCTCCCAAAATGTCGATGTCCAACATGAAACGTGTAGAGAGTCCAAAACTGAAGCTAGAACGAACTGATGACTAATATTATCATTAAAAACTATAAACACTCATTTCCATATTCAATTAAAGACTTTCTCAATTGCTTAGTTATATCCTGTTTCCCACTTCGTTTACCTCTCTTGTGGATAGAATTAAATGATAATATCATGATTTAATTCCCCCTTATCACTTTTTCTTTATTTTTTTCTCTCGTGAAAGCGACAGACATGTGCGCAAGTATGCTATATTTCAAGGTCTCCAACTCATTAGTCTAATCTTATCTTTTCTAATCAACAATACCTGTTGTTAACTTATTATCTATTTTCCTCTGAATGGTTACAAAAAATTGAAGGCTGCGTTGTTTGTTAATTAATTGGTTATATAACTATTGTTGTGGTTGAGAAGAGGTCTTTTTTGCTTCTCAAGAATCGGTAGCTCTACTCTTGTTTTACATTTAGGAAGTATCCTATAATTTAGGATAAATCAATATTTTAAAGAACAATGCTAGGAACCAAAAGGGTATTAGCCAAAAATTAGTCAAAATACTTTTGGTGAATTCAAAATTTATACGAATTAATATATATGGATGTTTTTTCTGTTAAGTATCAGAATGTTTTTTTTTTCATACTAAATGGATGTTCTTTTATATATTTTTCGTATTTTTTTGTATTGCAAATGTGAATGTCTTTATTTCTTTAAAAATTTCATTTTTTTTTTAAATTTTATAGATATTTAATTATTTTTGCTAAAATATAATTGGATGTTTCTTTTGTTAAGTATTATGATGTTTTTTTTTCATATTAAATGAATGTTTTTTTTATAATTCTATAATTGTGTAGTTTGCAGTCTCTTTAATCATCAAAACGGCACCTAATATCGCAAAACGCAGAGAACAACATCTGCAACAAAAAAAACATAAAATAAAAATAAAAAATAAAAAACACTAAAAATAAAATAAAAATAAAAAAGCAAAAGCTGCGATGGGTTGGGCTATAGCTGTTCATGGCGGCGCCCGTGACATCTCCCGTTCACTGCCACATGACCGCCGCCAGCCCTGTGAAGAAGCCCTCCGCCACTGCCTTCAAATTGGCGTCGAAGCTCTTGAATCCAATTCGCCTCCTTTGGACGTGGTTGAGCTCGTGGTACAGTAATAACCGTAACGGTATTTGTCTTCACTTTCATTAAAGATCCTGTGATCTCATGCTTTTACTCTTTTGTATAAGTTCGTGAACGGGAGAATATTCCGCACTTCAATGCTGGTAGGGGTTCTGTGTTGAGGGCGTCGCGGAGAGTATAGAAGTCGCCGGCGCTTCCAGCAGCATTGGCAAGAGAGAGATCTGTGTGATTATTGGAGATGAGTAGGTTAACGTGAGAGAAAAAAGGAAGACTTTTATAGATTTTAATTAGGTTTACCTAATTAATTTTAAATTTTTTAAATTTTAAATTTAAAAAATTTAAAATTAATTATTAATATAAATTAATGTGATTTTGTTTAGTTTTTGGCTGACCTTTTTGGTTCTATATATTTTTCCTATTTTAAATCATTTCACATCCAATATTATCCAATTATCCTATTTTAACTTTTATTATAAAAATATCCTTATACAAATAGACGTATAAACGAACAGATTAATGTTTAAAATTCCTATTGATTTCATGTTAGAGTAAAAGTTAATTCTTAAATATTAATTTTAGAATAATTGTGATAGTGTTGATGTAGTTATACATAAGTTTAGATAGAGTAAAATTTTATGGTATATGTTGTACAAAATTATTGATAAGGCTATAAATAAGACTACAATTTGCTCATGGTTGGGGTAGATTTCTTATAGATAGAGATGAATTTTTCTTATATTGGTCTACAGTTGCTATAGATGTTATCCAATTTAATATTAGAATTTGTAATTAAATTAGTATTTCTCGCTTATTAAATTAGTTTTTAAATTTAATGGTTGAATGAAATAATTTTTTCATGGTTTAAATGATTGTCGTAATTAGAGTAGTTATGTATAGCATATTGAATCTGCAAATATTCACTATAAAAAATGGTGAAGTGAGATTTTTTTGTCAGATTTAGTGTCAGTAATTAGCGGTTTAAAATTTAAAAAATTAATAAATAATTAACTAACAAATTAATTATGAGTCTAAAAAATAAAAAAATTAAATTTTATAATTTTAAGAAGTAAAAATATTTAAATTTAAATTTTAATATTAATTTAAAAAATTTAGTCTAAAATTAGGTTAATGGGCCAAATCGATTGAACTGGACCTAACACATATATGATAAACTCAGCCACTCCTCCCTTTCTTCATTACAAATTATGTTGAAGGAGAAGTGAGAGCTTAGAACCCTAACTCCCAAAACCATTTTTAATTTCAATTCTTCGTAACTTTCAATCTAGAGCTCCGATTTGTTTGTGGTCACGCGTTTGTCTTGGAATCTTCTTCAATTCTATCCGAATAAATTGGTAAAAAACTTTGAATTTTGTGCCCAATTTCTTCTTCCTTTCTATTTTCACATTTTGGGCGAGGGTATTGAGTGATTTTGATTATTTTAATGGTTTAGGTACTGTTAAGTTTAGTTTGATTTTGGGTTAATTTATGATGACAAACATTTATTTGGGTTGAAAGCCCAATATTGTTTAATGTGTACTTTATTGTGGCAGGCCCATTAATTAGTTTTTCAGCTCAAGAACAGCTTGTGCTTCAGCTATGTAAAAGAGCCAATGCTCCTCATAGCACCGTTCAGCAAAAATAAATGGTTATCTATTTGCTAAAAATAAATGAGGACAGCTAGATAAAAGCAAGGACAGGTGTGACTCTGTAAAAGCAAAGAAGGACAGCTGCTACACCCCACTAACCCAAGGACATCAGGAAAGCACCACTTTGGATCGTGGTTGAGCAAAACACAAACAAGCCAAGAGCAGCAGCAGCAAGGGCTATGGAGAAGAAGGAAAAAGGAGAGCATGCCAAGAAAGATAGCCAAGCTAAGGACCACAGAGGTAGTGGAGCATGATGAAGAAAGGACTACAGCCAGCTGGGACAGCTCCAACGAGCAGCTGGTATAAGGAAATGGAAGAGGCAGAAATTCAAGGCAAGCTGAAGATATAAAAGAAGCTTCATTCCATCATTTTAAAGCAAGAAAAAGAGAGCACACATTCAGAGCACCATCTCAAACATTGAGCTGGAATATTTTTCTTCTACTAGAGCTTAATTTTTTATCTTTGTGTTATGGCTGTCTTGTGTCATTGTTTCTTTTGAAAAGGCAAATATTGAGAGGTTGAAAAGTCAAGAGAGAAAAGGCATGAGTGATGCAGAATAGCCACCGATTTCTGATGTATTGAGTTGTTGAACTAGGATTAGTTCCTTTTTGCCAAGTTGGGTGAGCATTTGGTGAGTCTGAATCTGTGTAAATTCCCCTTCCTAGTTGGGTCAGCACTATGGGAAGCTAAGCTTTGGTGTTGAAAGCTTAGAGGATAGATACTAGTTGAATTAGGAAAAAATTCAATAGTATTGGTGTATGTAATCTGTGAAAGATTAGTGAAAATTCCACCATGGTTTGTGGTGGAGACTGGACGTAGGATTCACTGCACAAAGAATTCGAACCAGGATACATGCTGGTCTTCATCTTCTCTTCCCTATTCTTAACTGATTCTGCGTATGAGATAAAAAGAAATAATCTCTTGCAACTCAAGCTACTACTGAAACAGAGTTTGAAACTTTAAGTTTTAACCTAACTTGATTCAACCCCTCTTCTCAAGTTCAACTAGAACCATCAACTGGTATCCAGAGCAAGGTCTCAAGGAGTCAAGCTTCACAGCTTGGAGTAAAAATTCATGGCCAAGAACATGAATCCCAACATCATGGCTTTCACTCTCACTGAAGGACAGTCTAATAATAGACCTCCCTATTTCAATGGCAGCAACTATTCTTACTGGAAAGAAAGAATGAGAATCTTCGTGCAGTCAATCGACTACAACATCTGAAAGATTATCCTCAATGGACCAGACGTTCCCACAAAACAAAATGCTGATGGAGAAGTTGTGGCAAAAGAAGACAACGAGTGAACAGAGGAAGAAAAGAAGAAGGTTGAACTAAATGCCAAGGCAATCAACCTGATGCACTGTGCAATCAGTTTTGAAGAGTTCAGAAAAGTGTCAAGGTGCAAAACGGCTAAAAAAATTTGGGACAAGCTTAGACTCACTCATGAAAGCACTAAGCAAATGAGGGAAACCAGAATTGACATGCTGATGAAGGAGTATGAAATGTTCAGTATGAAGGAGGATAAGAGCATTGATCAAATGTTCGAAAGGTTCTTAATAATCATCAACAATCTGGACGCCATGGGAAGAAACTACTCTGAAGAAACCTTAGTAAGGAAGATCCTGATAAGTCTTACTAAGAAATGGGAAGTAAAAAGCACAGCCATCTCTGAAAGGAATGATTTGATCAAAATCACCTATGATGAGTTAAGAGGCAAGCTGCTGGCTTATGAAACCACTCACATGTCTCAAGACAAAGATGACAAAAAGAAAAGTATAGCACTAACATCAAGAATGACAGCCAAAGAAGAAGAATCTGATGACAGTTTTTCAGATGAAGAAATGGTGCTCTTTGCAAGAAAAATGAGAAAACTACTGAGATACAAAAACAAAGGCAAGGGAAGCTCTTCATCCAAAGACTCCAAGAAAGATCAAGTCAAGTTCACATGCCACCACTGCAAGGAACCTGGTCACTTTAAGTCAGATTGCCCTCAACTCAAGAAAGGCGAAAAATCCAAGAAAGACAAAAAGAAGGTGATGACGGCAACATGGGAGGACTTGGAGAATGAAACCAGCTCAGAGAGTTCAGATCAAGAAGCTCAACTATGTCTAATGGCAGATCATGATGTTGACAATGAGGTAGATCTCTCTGACTTATCCATTGATGAACTGCACTACATTATCAAAGACATTTCTGTGAACTCTAAGAAACTCTTAGATAAATATGCAAAATGTAAGAAAGAAAATGAGGCATTGAGGACAGAAAATGATCTTCTTTTGAAAAAGGTTAAAGCTACTGAAATTGTTAATGAAATTTTTTAAAAGAAGAAAACTGTGCTTTGCGAGCTGAATTAGAGAAATTCAAACTCAAGCATGAAGTTACTGCTTCCAATAATTTGATTTCTGAAAACAAAAAGTTGAATGAACAAATAAAAAATTTGAATGAAGACTTAGCAAAGTTTGTTCAAGGTTCTCAAAATCTGAACAAACTGCTTGCTAGTCAAAGGTTTAGGTCTGAAAAATCTAGACTTGGATTCAAAGAGGAAAATAAGGCTATTTTCAAACAAAATTTTAAAAAATCTGAAGCCTCCTCTTCCAAGCTTTTCAAACCAAAAGGATTCAGCAAACCTCAAAAATCAGTGAGCAAGAATCATTGCTACAAGTGCAATAGAAATGGTCATGATCCTCCTCAATATTTCATCTTTCTTAAGTCTTTTGGTAATGATAGTAAATTATATAAAGTTGTTCATGATTTTAATGCTCTTGGGCAACCAAGAAGATTTCACATCAAAGGATCCAAATGAATTTGGATACCTAAGGTTAGTTGAAGAACATGCAGGTTTGCCTTACATCCAAGATGAAAATGGACATGTAGTATCTTGATAGTGGATGTTCAAGGCATATGACCGGAAATGATACTTTCTTCATTAAACTCAACAAGTATGATGGAGGATTTGTCACTTTTGGAGATAATGGTAAAGGTAAAATAATTGCCATTGGTAAGGTTGGAAAAGATTTTTCTACTTGCATTGATAGTGTATTTTTAGTTGATGGGTTAAAACATAATCTATTGAGCATAAGTCAATTGTGTGACCTTGGATATGCTGTAACCTTTAGGAAATCTGATTGTAGAGTCATAAATGAGAAAACAGGGGCTGTTTTATTTGTTGCAAAAAGAAGTGATAATGTTTATGGTATTACTCTAGATGATCTAAAAGTTCAAAATGTAACTTGTTTCTCTTCAATGGAATCTGAAAAATGGATGTGGCATAAGAAGTTAGGACATGCAAGTATGTTCCAAATCTCTAAGCTTGTAAAGAGAGGCTTAGTTAAAGGTCTTCCTAATATAAAATTTGATAAGGACATCATTTGTGATGCTTGTCAAATGGGTAAACAAATTAAAACCTCTTTCAAACCCAAGGAAGATGTCTCTACTAAGAAACCATTGGAATTGTTGCATCTTGATCTGTTTGGACCAACTAGGACTCAAAGTCTTGGAGGAAAGAGTTATGGCATGGTAATTGTAGATGACTATACTAGATTTGGTTGGGTGTTGTAATGCCCTAACTACCAAAGCTCACGCTTCCGGCTGCGCGACTCTGATAGCTCGGACATTACGACGACTTTTATATCATTTAATACTAAAATATGAGCCTGTTTAAAACTTAAAACCGCGATACCGCTACCAAAAATACTTTCGTCCGATAACATACATCCATAGATACCATACAACTTACAAAACTCATAAAGAGTACATCCATATATATATATATAAATAATATTACAAGCATTATCCAATACAATTCCTATCCCTCTTACAGAATATATCAAGATAAAGGCGAGGGTACAATGAATAATAATCTAAAGCAATACAGAGTATCTCAACAACAACTAAATAAATGCTTCGTGATTTCTGCGCCCATATCCTGAAAGGGGAAAAAATGTAGGGGGGTGAGAACATCATCCTCGAAAGGGTTCTCAGTAGAGGGTTTTTTAGGAATTACTGTAATAGGATACGTGAAGATAAACCGTACTAGTGATTAATAACCGTCTTATGCCTCTTTTCCAAAGACAACGGTTCACAATAAAAGTAAAGTCTGAAAATCTTTTCTGAAAGAGGAACCATTCAATTCTCAAAAACTCAAAAGCCTTTCAAAACGATTTATCTATGCGAAACCAAAATAGCCTTTCATATTTTATTCTATACCAGAAACACAAAACCGAAATCAACCCTCGGCTCATCTCATTCCAACCACGGCCCTAGGCCCAAACAATCCAACCATCAACCAATCACACAGTCCAACAGAGTCCCAGTAGCAAACACAAATAGGAAGATGCAAGCATAAACAAATAGTTATTGCAAGTAGAACAATTAGCAATTAATCACATAGACAAACCAAGTATATTATGCACACCCAAGCAATGTCACATAGATGCATATGATGCATGCCTGCCCCTAGTGGCTGATGATATCATCTGTCGGTTATAAAGCCAACCCGACAAGTCCTGGTAGCTAACCATTGGACTGTCCCTCTGTCGCGCATCCCCAACTCGAGTTATACTCATCATAAACTTGATCATAATCATGATCCATATCCATCACCCTCACTGGTAAATATTTACGGGGGCGAGCTCATCCGGGCCTTTCATAGTGCCCGGCCACACTTACGACATAGGGTCAAAAGAGCTTCGAGTCTCGACCTGGAGCACGTGGTGGCTAGCCACTGCTTCCTCCCAGGGAAACCCTCATCTCCGATAGTGGAAGTGCAAACATTCACAATTATCAATATCTCAGCATATATGCATTCATTCTCAGCCATGGATCAACATCCATCTCAGCCATCCGGCTCACGGTTCAATCCAGAACCAGCCAATATTGATAATCACACACAGCCATTCCGGCTCACGGTTCAATCCAGAACCAGCCAATATTCATAATCATACACAGCCATTCCAGCCCATAATAAAAACAGCACTTCCACCATTCAAAATCATCAAATTCATAAAACCGGCATTTAAGCCATAAATCACTTTTCTCAAGTCATTCCACTTTGAAATCAAATTTCAACTCTTTTCAGCCTTGGCTTTAAAGATCTCATTTCTCAAATCATCTCAGGCTCATAAGCCACTTTTACTCAAGGTAAATTCCCCTTTTAAAAACAATGCCACTCTTGGCACCCTCTTTCCAAAACTTCCATAATCATGGCAAGTTAAAAATCTCTTTGAGATATTCAAAATCACCCATCCAACAATGGGATTTTATAACAAAAGTTTCTCGGCAGAGTCCCAAGTCTTTAGGGGAGAATAACATAACTCATTTCGCCAAATTCATTTAAAATCATTAAAACATTGGCTTTCCGATTGAGTAATAAAATAGGATCTAAGCCAAACCGAGTCATGTAATCATTTACTTCTTTCAAAGCCGTTTCCTTTACTTAGGCAAAACCAGCTTAAACCCCCATGATAAATTCTAAAACGTTTCAACTGTTCAAAATTGTTTTAGTCTTGCAAAAATTCAGAATTCAAAGAGTACTTAAAACCTTTCTCAAAACATTTCAAAATGAAACTTGTCAATAGACATTCAGGTTCTTTCAAAGTCATTGAAACTTCTTTAATTGAAACCCCCAAGTCAAATTCAAAGGCATAAACCCTTTTCACACTCAAATAGCTTTAAAACACAAGTTTCATCTAAATAACTTTCTTCTGAAAGAGATACAATGCCTTTCTTAAGAAGTAAGACTAAATCACAATTTCCTCTTTAATAATTCATTTCAAAAGCATGAATCATTCTTTTCTTGATAATTCAAGTAAAATAGTAGAAGTCTTTAACTCATCATTTTTCCAGACAACATTTAATAAAGACTCGGATTTTATAGAAATTTCAACAGCACCTCCCCTAAAACTTGGACTTTGCCACCTGGTTCGGGTCCCAACTAAGCCGTTTCACAATCCTTTTCAACAACCTAAATTTCAAAATCAGTCCAAGGCAAGTCAAAATCCAACAGTCATCTCAATTCCATATTTCAAGAGAACTGTTTCAACATCAAATCATTATCAGCCGAATAAACTCATTTCTAAAGCTTTAAAGAAAAGGTTCAACAACAATCATTTATCAAAAGCCAGATCATTTAAAGCCAGCCAGGCTAAAATCAAGAGTGTATTCTATTTTACACATTCTCAAGAAAATCCATTCAATTCAAATCAATTTTCAACGGATTCAACTCGATCTCAAAGTTTTTAAAGAATCAATTTCAAAAGCATTTCATTTCACAAGCTACCCAACAGTCGAGTCAAACAAACACCCATAATCATACAAAACAACCAAACAATACATAGGACTTATACAATCACCAAATACACATCCTCACATCAGTATCCATATGTAATAATTCCAATATACAAAATATAGTTTTCGGAAAGCGCTTCTATCTCAAGGCAAAACCATAGCCCAAACGCGTCACAGAGTCCTTTCCGCCTCAACCCGAACTGACGGCAACCAAAACCTCAGCTCCCAGTCACGTTCGCAATAACCATAGCAGCACTAATCGCAACATACAATAATCAGGACTCGACCCCACGTTATCAAAACTCATATTCATTAACCGAACACAACAGAATACTAACGCGAGGCTTTTTCCGAAACATAAATAATTACTGAACTAGCGAAACAAAGCAGCTGCGATTCCGAACTGACCCGGCAACAGCTCCGGTAGCGGCCAGAAGCTCCGGGGAGTCAGCTATAATACCACGCAGCATCAAAACCTTCTCGAAACCCAAAAAGACAAACCATAAATTTAAAATCCTTACCGGCAGAGCGTTCTCCGACGACAGAGGCAACCTCAGCCCCAACTACTCGTAACAGCAACAACAACTCTAACCGTGACATGCCATAACTCGAACTCAGCCCGTAACAAAGGAGAAGTGACTGAGCCAAGCGGCGGCATCCCCGGCGGTGGTTCCGGTAGCCACCGGACTGCTCCTGGCGACCAAAACAATGGCAAGGCTTCCTCCTCCTTCGGCAGCAACAGTGCAGAAGCTTCAGCTAAGCACCGCAGAGCAGCAGATCGGAAGTGACGGAGCCAGCTTCTCCTCCATCGCGTTCTGTTCCTCCCGCACTGCTCTCTCCCTCTTGCCGACGACCGTGACGGAAACAACCCCCAGCAGCGGAGGCAGCAAGGCTGGCTCGACCGCAGCAGAGTGTGACACGCCTCTCTCCTGGCTCTCGCTCCCCCTCTGGAAGCAATTCACGGCGGCGATAGTAGCGCCGTTGGAAGACACGGAAGCAGTGGTGGCGACAAGGCTAGCCGTAAGTTTCTCTTCTTCGTGCGCCTCTCTGTTCTGGGTTCCCTCCTTCGCGACGGCCATGGCGGCGGCAGATCGGTGTCAATGTGGTGGTGCGACGGTGAGGGAGCTTGGCGATGGTGACCCTGGCAGCATGGACTGCTGCGGCGGCGCAGCGCAGCGAGCTTCCCTCCTTCCACTGGTGGCAAAACCCTCACTCTCAGATCTTCCCTTTCCTCTTCCGATGGACCCCCTTCCCCTGCTTCCCTTTCTATTTCTTTCTTTCTTTCATCTTTGCAGCCGCTGCTACTGCTGATTGTTGGGAGACGATTTTGGTGGCTGTAGGGTTAGAGGGAATGGGTAACTGGGTTAGGGTTTTTAGGGTTAGGGGTAATTTCGTAATTTCAAATAAAAATAGGGCCAATATAGTAATTAAAAATAGATTTCAACCCAACAATAATAATGTATAAAAATACTATTTACTCATCAATCTCACACTTTATTTTCAATAAAATGTCCAAATCAAATAATTTGAAATAATATAATTAATTTCTCTATTTTCCAAAATAGCAATATCAATATATTAAAATATTGATTATTTAGTCCATATCATATAAAATCCTTATTATTTCATAACTATCAACTTTATAATTTAAATATAGAAAATAATCTAATAATTATAAAATTGGATAATAATCATAACTTATTTCAAATTCAATAAATCAAAACTTGCTTTAATTTTCTTTAATAGAGGAATTTCTGAAATTAAAGCTACAGAAATACTGAATTTGAAATTAACTAATGATAGCCCTTTTTCAAAGGTTTTGGGTCTTACAGGTGTTCTTTCTTGCTCATAAACATAAGGCTTTTTATGTTTTTGAGAAATTCAGCAAAAAGATTCAAAATGAAAAAGGTTTAAAAATTATTTCAATTAGAAGTGATCATGGTACAGAATTTGAAAATCAATACTTTGAATCTTTTTGTGATGAACAAGGCATATCACATAACTTCTCTTGTCCAAGAACACCTCAACAAAATGGTGATGTAGAAAGAAGAAATAGAAGTTTACAAGAAATGGCTAGAGCTATGTTATGTGAATATGAAATCCCCAAGTTCTTATGGGCTGAAGCTGTGAATACAGCTTGCTATGTTTTAAATAAAACCATCATTATGAAGTTTTTGAAGAAAACCCCATATGAACTTTGGAAAGGGGATCCTCCCAATCTTAGTTACTTTCATGTGTTTGGCTACAAGTGTTTCATTCTGAATGTCAAAGAAAATTTAGGAAAATTTGATCCTAAAACACATGAAGGCATTTTTCTAGGTTATTCCACAAATAGCAAGGCCTATAGAGTTTATAACAAGAATTCCAAAACTGTTGAGGAAACCATGCATATCACATTCTGTGAGTCTAACTCTGTTCCTAGTGTTTGCATTAATAACAGTCCAGGGTTTGAAGCTGATTTGTCCAAGAATGCTGAGCCAGTTCCTCAAAATTTAAATTCTCATGAAGATACACCTGTTAGCAGTGAAAACTCAAATTCTGCAGGAGACAATTTGGAATTATCTCCTGTCGCTACAGAAAACACTGATGCAGAGGCTATTGTTGATCAAGAGGAACCTGAATCCTCAACTCAAACAAGAAGGCCCAGGGAATGGAAGTTTCTGAAAAACTATCCTGAGAAGTTCATAATTGGTGATCCCTCCAAAGGAATATCAACTAGATCATCTTTGAGAAGAGCTGAATCCAACAACTTAGCTCTTATATCAAAGATTGAACCTCAAAACATCCAAGAAGCGCTTGCTGATCCATCTTGGGTGTTAGCTATGGAGGAAGAATTGCAGCAGTTTGAGAAAAATCAGGTCTGGACATTAGTGCCTCACTCAAATGGGAAGAAAGTCACTGGCACTAAATGGATTTTCAGAAACAAGTTGGGTGAAGATGGAACCATGTCCAAAACAAATCCAGATTGGTTGCTCAAGGTTATGATCAAGAAGAAAGGATTGACTTCGATGAATCCTTTGCGCCTATAGCTAGAATGGAAGCCATCAGATTGCTCCTTGCTTATGCAGCTTATTGTGGCTTCAAGCTTTTCCAAATGGACGTAAAGTGTGCTTTTCTCAATGGCATAATAGATAGAGAGGTTTATGTGACTTAACCACCTGGGTTTGAAAACAAATCTTTTCCTAACCATGTTTTCAAACTAGCTAAAGCCTTATATGGTTTGAGACAAGCTCTTAGGGCTTGGTATGAGAGACTTAGCTCATTTTTATTGAAAAAAACTTTCAAAGAGGGGCCACTGACACCACTTTATTTATTAGGAATTATCATGATCATTTTATTCTTGTGTAAGTTTATGTTGATAATATTATTTTTAGTTCGACTAATGAGGATTTGTGTGAAGATTTTGCTAAGCTTATGACCAATGAATTTGATATGAGCATGATGGGAGAGCTCAACTTCTTTCTAGGCTTGCAAATAAAACAAACTGCTGAAGGCATATTCATCCATCAAGAAAAATATGCTAAGGAACTTGTCAAGAAATTTGGGCTGGACTGTGCTAAGCCAATGGGAACCCCATGCATCCTAATATCAAGCTTGATAAGGATGAACATGGTAGAGATGTTGATGAGACACGCTATAGAGGGATGATTGGATCTTTGATGTATCTAACCTCCTCAAGGCCTGATATCATCCAAAGTGTTAGAGTTTGCTCAAGGTTTCAATCAAAGCCTAAGGAGTCCCATCTCTCAGCTGTCAAGAGGATCATCCGATATGTGCTTGGAGCCACTGATTATGGTTTATGGTTTCTTAAGACTGATTCATTTCAATTAGTGGGTTTCTGTGATGCAGATTTTGCTGGGGACAGAATTGATAGAAGAAGCACAAGTGGCATGTGCTGCTTTCTTAGGAAATCACTCATTGTTTGGTCAAGCAAGAAGCAAGCTACAGTGGCACTTTCAACAGCCGAAGCTAAGTATATTGCAGCCTCCTCTTGTTGTTCTCAACTATTATGGCTGAAAACTCAACTAGCTGACTATAAGCTGAATGTTTCTAATATTCCATTGTTTTGTGACAACATGAGTGCCATAAATATTTCCAAAAATCCTGTTTTACACTCAAGAACAAAGTACATTGATGTTCAATTTCATTCTATACGAGAACATGTGCAAAATAGAAATTTAGACATTCAGTTTGTGAATTTTGAAAGTTAGCTGGCTGACATTTTCACCAAACCATTGTTAGAAGAGAGGTTCTCATATTACGGACTGAACTGGGCATTCTTGCTTCATCCTTGTTTTCTTAATGACTCTGATAATGAGATCTTTTGTGTTTTGTCTCATAAATTGCGGTGAGATTTTTCAGCAGATGATGAGTTAACTTCATTAAGTCACTATGAAGCTACTGGATTCACACCTGACCATAATGAATGATGGACCTTATGTGCTGGAGCAGTTCACGACATCTGGGCTTTCTTTATTGAAACCATTTGGCCCATTTTAGCTTTGCTTTCTTAATGTTTTACCAACTGCATTTCACTTTTAATTGGGCCCCTTCAATTTTTTTGTCACATCATTTCTTCAAATGGGTTTTCAATTTTTTGTCTGCTCCACTTTCATTAGGCATCTTTTGATTTTTTTGGTCTCTCTCTCCTGGTATCAACGTACGAAGGTTACAGCTATAACTTTCAATGTTTTCAAAACCATTTTTAAAGTTTTTATTTTTATCTGTTTTCAAGATGCAACCTTTGCACTCCTCCACACTTATATTAACTCCCCACTACATGCATCCATTCACACTACTCTCTCAACTCTTTCATCTTCTCCTTCAACCAGTGCTCTATAAATATGGCACGGAAGAAAAGAACTATCCGCAGAGGCTCCTATAGTGGCACCCATCGTTCTGATCATACACACTCCTCTCCCTCACATTCTCCTACTCACTCTTCCCCTCCATCACCTCCAAATCATTCTCCAGACATGGCTCGCACAAAGACAACTGCTCGCCGACCTGGTGTCGCTCCTCGACCTACTCCTCCTCCTCCAAATACCTCTCAACCAAGTCCATCTAAACCTAGTTCTTCCAGGGGCAAGAGACCTCTTCACGAAGACGAAGAGATTCCACCCACTCAGAATCACCATACCCGCAGTACAGTCATCGATTTCCCTCTTCGTTTTGTTTCCGAACCTAAGCTGTGAAACCCCATTGGTTACAAGTTCTTCTATGCTGATTTTCCCATGAGTCTTTTGATCGTCGTCACTTTCAGTCTCTCATGAACTACTTGTTTTTCTGTAAAGACATCTATAAGCGCACTCTCTGTCTCTCAAATCTTGTCAATCTAGACAAACTCCGTAGGAAAGGTCTGAACTTTACACCTCTGTTTGCATTTCAAGGATAGATTCCCATTCTGTCCATTAAGGAGAAAATTTATCCTGATCTGGTGAAGCAGTTCTATAGCAATTTATCCTACAAAGAAGGGAGAATCACTTCTTTTGTTAAGGGTAACGTGATCATCCTCGACAAATACCACATAAGTAAAGCCCTAGATTATTATGACCGGGGGGTTGATGTGTATACGTCGGGTAAGTGGGACGATACCATGAATGTATCTTACTTTGATGCTCTGAGCACTGTGTGCGTCAATATCCCTCTCTTAGAAGGTACTACTCCTACTTACAAGTCTCTTGGCCCTATCCGTGCCCAGTTGCACAGGATTGTTAATCACATCATTTTCCCTCAGCGGGGCTCTCTTCAACGTGTATCATTCTGTGACACACTGGTTCTGTTTGCTCTTCTTTCTAAAACTCCTATTTCTTTTGCTTACTTGCTTGTAAGACATATGCATGCTTGTGTCAGTACCAAAAATGATTTACCATATGTCATGCTTCTTACAAAAATTTTTCAATATTATAATGTTGATTTTGGGACTGAGATTTCTAGAGACTGTAACTCATACATAAAAGGGGGTGGTGCAGTAAAGAAAACAGCACCCAGACGTCGCCAAACTGATGACAACACTGATGTTCCCTCAGTTGATGAGGATCCTCTGATTCCCCCTTCAACCTCCACCACCATCAAGGTTATGACACGCATTCTGAAGAATGTGCTTGAAGAGTTCATCAATCTGACGGATCTTCTTCCCACACATGGTGCCGAGCGCAAAAGAAACCAAGTTATAGAGGAAAATACTCTCAAGAAGACCAAAGGGAGAATTTGGATTTTGAGAGACTTTGTGGAGGATGTAGAAGTTGGACTCACGACTACAGACAATGAGGGGGATAACGATGGAACTTCTAATGAATCCAACTCTGATGCCTAGCTCTTTTTTATCTCATCTGTGATTATGACTCGGTTTCATTTTGAACTTGTTTATTTTTGGGATGACTGTAAAGACTTTAAATACTTTGCTACTGTTGCACTATGAACTGGCCACTAACAAAATTTTGTGCAGTTTTTTCTTTTCTTTCCCTCATTGATGACAAAAGGGGGAGAAAACAAAAAGGATTGTTAGCATTGGCTTAGGGGTTAAGAACAATGACAATGACACATTATGATGTTTACTTTACTTGATTGTGTCCTGTGTTGTGTTAATTACTTTATTTTTTCTTGTGCTGTGTTAATTGTTTTGAGAGTCACTATTACTGTGATATATTGCTTGGAAAAATTGGACTTGTATGTTTTTAAGCTTTATCCAGGTAAGCCATGATTAAGGGGAGTAATGCTAGCATTGAGGGGGAGCAACTCACAATTCAAATAGGAATCAAAGGGAAGTGCTCTCAACCCATTAAATCTGTGTTAAATTTTTAATTTCCTTCCTTTTCATCATGTTTGTCATCAAGGGGGAGATTGTTAAGTTTAGTTTGATTTTGGGTTAATTTATGATGACAAACATTTATTTGGGTTGAAAGCCCAATATTGTTTAATGTGTGCTTTATTGTGGCAGGCCCATTAATTAGTTTTTCAGCCCAAGACCAGCTTGTGCTTCAGCCATGTAAAAGAGCCAATGCTCCTCATAGCACCATTCAGCAAAAATAAATGGTTATGTATTTTCTAAAAATAAATGAGGACAGCTGGATAAAAGCAAGGACATGTGTGACTCTGTAAAAGTAAAAAAGGATAGCTGCTACACCCCACTAACCCAAGGACATCAGCAGAGTACCACTTTGGATCGTGGTTGAGCAAAACATAAACAAGCCAACAGCAACAACAGCAGAGGCTATGGAGAAGAAGGAAAAAGGAGAGCATGCCAAGGAAGATAGCCAAGCCAAGGACCACAGAAGTAGTGGACGAGCTCCTCATCCAGCAGAGGTAGTGGAGCATAATGAAGAAAGGACTACAGCCAGCTGGGACAGCTCCAACGAGCAGCTGGTACAAGGAAATGGAAGAGGCAGAAATTCAAGGCAAGCTGAAATATAAAAGAAGCTTCATTCTATCATTTCAAAGCAAGAAAAAGAGAGCACACATTTAGAGCATCATCTCAAACATTGAGCTGGAATCTTTTTCTTCTATTAGAGCTTAATTTCTGATCTTTGTGTTATGGCTATCTTGTGTCATTGTCTGTTTTGAAAAGGCAAATATTGAGAGGTTGAAAAGCTGAGAAAGAAAAGGCATGAGTGATGCAGAATAGCCACCAATTTCTGATGTATTGAGTTGTTGAACTAGGATTAGTTCCCCTTTTTCAAGTTGGGTGAGCACTTGGTGAGTCTGAATCTGTGTAGATTCTCCTTCCTAGTTGGGTCAGCACTATGGGAAGCTAAGTTTTGGTGTTGAAAGCTTAAAGGGTAGATACTAGTTGAATTAGGGAAAAATTCAATAGTATTGGTGTATGTAATCTGTGAAAGATTAGTGAAAATTTTACCATGGTTTGTGGTGGAGACTGGACGTAGGATTCACTGCATAAAGAATCCGAACCAGGATACATGCTGGTCTTTATCTTCTCTTCCCTACTCTTAACTGATTCTGCGTATGAGATAAAAAGAAATAATCTCCTGCAACTCGAGCTACTACTGAAACAGAGTTTGAAACTTTAAATTTTAAGCTAACTTGATTCAACCCCCCTTCTCAAGTTCAACTAGAACCATCAGGTACAATCTAACCTTGGATAATTGTTGGATTTTATCCCAATCATCAATGGGTAAAGGTAATGAACCATTAACGCCTTTGAATCTTCTAATTTTATGAGGTTAGGGTTTTAAAATTTTGAATGAGTATGAAATTATATGAAATTAGGTTGAATATATGTAAAGTTGATGTCAAATTGATGAATTGGAGTATTTGGAACAAAATTTTGATGGCTGAAGTTTATTGGAGTTGTTTGGGAGTCTTGGAAGCTTGAAATTTGGTATTTTGAGCTTTGGGAAAAATGGCTAAGGTACGATTTTGGTTTCTTTTAGTTAATATATAATGTTACGTGAAAACTTAGGCTAGTTACCTTAGGATAGGTTTGAATAATGTGAATTAGTTGATTTAATTGATTAGACATGATATGTGCATGTAATGTAAATTGCTGATATGATATGGAGTGATTGAGAGGTATGTGACAATGGTTAGGAGTAACTGGCGGCATTGATTTGGTTGTGATTTGAGTGTAGTTATGCATGGAAATAGTTGAGTTTGGTGTTGAATATATAAATTGTGAAGTTGGTGGCCTTGTGAGTTGAAATTATTGAATGAGGTTGATGTTGAAGATTGAAATTGATTAAGTGAAATAGGATGTGATGTGGATTGTGATAATGATTATTTGGTATGACTTGTATTTGAGATGAAAAGGTGTTAGACGTTGTTGAAATGAGTTAGCAAATGGAAAAGAATTGAAATATCAGATGTTGGAATGATTGAGTATTAATTGAGGATTGTTGATAAGGTGAAGTAGTGTATGGTATTGGTTTGGTATGGTTAATTTGGTTTGGTATTGGGAATTTTGAAAAGTAGAGGAGTTGGCAAAATTTGGTAAAAACCTATTTTTAACCAACTTCGGCGGATCATAATTTGGCCGTCGGAGTTTGGATTTGAGTGAATTTTATTTCAAATCTAAGATGATTGTGAGAGATTTAAAGCGGATAAGAGAAATTAGAGTTTTGTAGAGAAAATTATGAACGTTAGAAGTTAGGTATAAAAGCACTTTGTGAGGTTGTAGAAAACCAGAATTTCTGGTTTGGGTGCCCACGCACCCTATCGTGCGCACGCACAGAACAGGACGTGTGATGAGACTCGTGTATACGCACGAAGGGTGTGCATACACACACCATGAGATTTTTACAAGTTGTGTGTACACACACTATGATGCGTACGCACAGGCTGGAAATTCATTCTGGTGCGTACGTACACACAGCAATGATGCATACGCACAAGCCCTGTTTTTTACACAAAACTCTGTTTTTAACTATTTAACCTTCTCTGCAAGCTTGTAAATTTTCGTAACCCCTGTCCAAGGTCCGATAGTTAGTTTTTAAGCCTTGGAAAGAGTGCAAACACATTGAGGGAGTTAAATTGATATTGAAGGAGATTGAGAAGTGAAGAATTGAATTAATTATGAGTTAATATCGTTGAATGATTTTGATAATGAGAAATTATGAGGATTGATTTATGATTGGGACATGATGAAAATGATTATAATGTTGAGTTTTGATGGGGATAATTATGATAATGAGAATGATTGATTGTAATTATGAGGATAATGTGAATGATTATGAGATTGGGATGTGATGATGAACGTGATTATGATTACGAATGGAGTTGATTGAGTGATAAGAGATTAAGGTTAATGTTTGAGACACCTGGGCAGTATGCAAGGGTTGTGGTTCGTCCCACTTGCTCAGGGTTTATGATTAAGACACCTGGGCAGTAGCAAGGGTTGTGGTTTGTCCCACTTGCTCCAGGTTGAGTTCTTAAACACCTGCCTGGGTAGTATGCAGTAGTAGTGGTTTGTTCCACTTACTTTGGATTAAGCTCAAGGGTTGTGGCTTAGCCCCACTTGCTCCGCAATATGGTGATTCTGTCCAGGGTTCACTATCAGACATGTTGGGTTTGCCTATATAACCGATAGATGATATCATTGGCTATAGGGCAGACATACATCATGTGCATTGTATGAATTGTTTGGACATGTAATATGTGTTTTGGCTTGCCTATTTGATTATTTGTATTTATATTCTATGTGACTTAAACGATGTATCTGTTTCCTTAATTGTATATTACTTGCATGCTTTGTATGTGTTTGAACTTGAGAGATCCCTCAGGAGAGCAAAGGCCAAAGATAAAAAGACTCTAAAAGACCATCTGCCACATGATAGTAGATGAAACATGATTGTTGTTTGGGCTTTAGTGCCAAATGTATAGTAGAGACACCCATACATTGTCAACTGTTTTTTAGATATAGGCCAAGTAATGCAATGGAAAGTCAATTAAATGGTTACGGCCATAAGTCTTATGCAATTTGAGAGTCAATTGATTGGCTTCGGCCATAGGACCTATGTAATTGAATATCTGGAAAGCCATATATAGGATTCATGTCCGGGTAATGTCACGAGCGGATAGGCAACCGACACATGAGCTCATGACCTGCACTGGGCTTGACATGCATCATGTTTGTTTGTGCATATTTCTCTGTGATGTGTTTTGTGTATAAGTGTGGGTGCTTTATATGTAGTTTATGATTGTTTGACTTCTATGTTCTTTATTTGTTAAGTTAAACCTATTTTGTTGCTTGTTTGGTTAATAATAGTAAAATGGACTTAACTTCTACCCAAATTCTACTAAGGACTCTTCAGTTCTTATCCCTCTTTCAAACTCTTTCAGCTATAGGTGCGAAGGCTTATTGTGAAGCTGTGGAAGTATAGAAGAGTTTGTTTGTGAGTTGAGTTGTCGTTAGAATTTATTTTTCCCTCACCTTATTAGTTGAAGCTTTTATTTCAGAGGGATAGACTTGTATATATTGTTCATTGATTAACTATAATGTATTACTAGTAATTATGTGATTATTATTGATTGAAAGTCTTTGTTGAATGGTCATTAATGAATAAAAACAAAAATTCACTAGCTTTTTCCTAAAACTAGAAACATATTAACGTCGTAAAGGTTCAATATTAAATAGATAATAAAAGAAAATAGGTCAATAATACCTTACTTTTAGTACAATCATGACGTGCTCGAAGTTGAGTTGTTATACCATCGCCACCATTCGCTGTCATCAACCGCTTTCCATTACTCCAGCCATCGTCACTATCGAGGAGCGTTTACAGCAAGTATCATAATTAACAGTTAGACAGAATTTATGAGATAGGCAAATCAAAACACTTATGCACACCCAAACACTAGCAACCAAATGCAGTATTGTAAAATCCTATAAATTAATAAATAATTAACTAGTAAATTAATTATGAGTCAAATAAATTAGAAAATTAAATTTTATAATTTGGAGAAGTAAAAATATTTAAAATACGAATTAAAACATTAATTTTAAAGATTTTGTCCCAAAATTTGGCCAACGAGCCAAACCAGTTAAACCAGGTCCATATTGGGCCCAAGGCCCAACATATATAACCTTGATTCAGGCACTCCTTCCCTTCATTTTTGTAATTCACGCTGGAAAGAGAAATTAAGGAAGAAACCCCAAACCCTTATCACCTCAACTCTTATCACTCTTTCCCTTCACTTGTATGTTTTGTTTGAGTATGCAATTTATTGGGCTTTCCTATTTGCTTAACTGTAATTAATTGCTACTTGATCTATTTGCTGTATCTGTTTCTATATTTGTGTTTTTCTTGCTTGTCTTGTATGTGTTTGTTTTTGAGAGAATCCTCATGCTAGTGGAGGAGAAGCTGAGAGTTGTTCCACTTGGTGATTAGGAAGTTTACAGAGAACTAATTAGGAAGAGATAGACTAGAATCCTTAGATATAGTCACCTTATTTCTGGTTTAATGAGAACTCTAGGATTTGATTCGAATGGTTGGGGGTTTTGGAATGCCTCCTGCTTTTTGGGACCTTATGTATTATCTATATGGGCACCTTTACCATACTGAAAACTCCCGGTTCTTATTCCATACATATTCTGTTGTTTTACAAATGCAGGAGGTGAGGCACCTCGCTGAGCATGCTAGACACTCTTTGGGAGAGAAGATCTACTTTGGGAATTTTGTATTTTGTATTTTGTGTATGTATATATGTAGTATTCTCCACTTCTATATAGAATTTGTATTTTGTCTCTCTTAGAGGTTGACTTTGGAGAACCAAGGCCTGTATTTATGTTTTTGGTTTATTTTTTGCTATATATATACTCTAGCCGGCCTTTGCTTCATAGGTCGAGTTTAGAATTTGTTATACAATCTTGTTGGAACTCTTTATCTATGTATATATATTGTCTCTTCTGCTTTCTGTTATCTCGCTTTCTATTTCTTCACATTTCGAGTACAACGATATTTTTGTTTATTTTTGTTTGTCCTTGGATAAAGGCTCCTAGTTAAACTTCCTTTCAAATCTACCTATATATGTATTTTTTTTAGATGTTGTAATACCTCACCACCTCTGCTTTATGAACTTAAGCGTAAAGCTCTATGTCGTAGGGTGTTACAAGTATGATGCATGCCTGTCCTACTGCCCATGAGCCCACGTGTCGGTTATTTTGCTAGAACCTGACACATCACAGGGAGAGTGCCCTGTACACCTCGCAGGGAAAGTAACCTGTACAACTTGCAGGGAGAATACCCTATACATATCTCGTAGGAAGAGTGCCCTGTCACACCTCGCAGGGAGAGTGCCCTATACACCTCGCAGGAAGAGTGCCATGTACACCTCACAAGGAGAGCGCCTTGTACACCTCCTCTTTGGGTTATCAACCACGCAAGCGGGATAAGACCACCGTCCTTGCCAACTCAGTGATCACATTTCAATAACATTCGCAATCAAGTATAAACAAGATCACAATCAAATCCATCATTAACATAATTATAATCATCACTAATCAACCATAATATTCTTCTCATTCACTTTCATATGTCGTTCTTTAATTAATCACTTTAAGGGCTAATAAGCCCAACTTTTAAGCTTCTCAGGTTTCAATTAAAGTACTCCTAAGGTCCTCAACCTTTTTCTCAAATTAAAATGAGTTGAATCATAAACCAATTTCTCAAATTAACAAAATCATAGAACTCATTTTTTTGTTTAACCTTGAATAATCAATCTCATTACTTTGAATTCATCAAAATCCTTAAACCATAACTCTTTAATTTGAATCAATCAAATTAACTCATTTTTTTGTTAATCAAGTTCCCAAAACCAATTTCAATTTCATTCTTAAGTTTAAAAACATTCCCAAAAGACTTGAAAATCATTCTATTTCGCTAAATCGAATTCGAATACTTTAACTTCTCTAAAACGTCACAGAAACAAAATTCTTCAATCAAATTCAATTACTTTGAAATTCACTAAAAACTTCTAAAAACTAACTTCAACTTTTTTTCAAGCTCAAAACCTTTCCTCAGAGACTCAAAAATAATTTCTTTTCATAATCAACCAAACCAAAATAAATTAATTCTTATTATTCAATTTCACTTAAATTTTTATAAAAATTTTGGTAGCATCTTCTTTAAAATTTGGACTTTACTATCCTTCAAGGATTCCATCCAAACCACATTTCTCAACCCTTCTGAATAGTTTCAAAACCAAACCATTTCTCAATATAAACATATAAATAAGATTTTCAATACAAAATCATTTCTCAATATAAATATATAAATCAAATTTTCAATGCAAAACCATTGCTGAATATGAATATATAAATCAAATTTCTAACATAAAACTACTATTCCAATATAAATATACAAATCGGATTTCCAAATCAAGCTTTCATTAACTATAACTACGCCAACTCAATCAATCAAGAATTCAATCAAGTAAACAATCACATTCATCCAAATAACTCAGTCAATCCATAAGACTTACATAATTACCAAAAATATATTTTCGCATCAATATCGATTTATAACAATTCCATAATATAAAATATGCTTTTAAGAAAATCTCCTACCTCAATCGCGACTCAACTATGCGACAACTCCCTTATTCTTATTTTACAGCAGCAGCTTTAATTCCGACCGTTTCTCACAGCAACAACAACCATTAAACATAGCATGCATTCATGGTAGCTCAACCCAAAATTAAAAGGAACAAGGAAATAGAGCAGCGACAGCTCCAGTGACCCTTCCCAGCAAGGATAGAACCAGAAGAAGCTAGGCAGAGCTAGGGTAAGTTGGTCGTGGCTCTCACGGTATTTTCTGGTGATGTCATCTCCTCATGGCTCTGTGGAGGCTCTAGCAGCAACGAGGAACGGCGATGACAGCTTGGCAGTAAGGCACGGTGGCAACGAGCACCATGGTGCAAGCTCTCTGTTTGGCCTCTCCCTCTCTCTCTCTCCTTCTTGCTCGTGCTCGACGGCGAGGATTCAGATAGGTGACGACGACAACGACAGCTCGAGGCGACGGTGATAGCTTCACGCAGCTCTAATGGTGGGACGGGTACAGTGCGGCGACGGCTCTGGGCAGCAACTCCTTCGCGAGCTCTCCTTCTCCTCCTGAGACTCGACGGTGGCGACAGCTTCCCCTTACTTCGCCGGCGCCATCGTCTCCCTCTCCACTCTTCCTTTTCATTCCTGATTCCTCCCTCTCAGCGTGTGTGTGTAACGGATTAGGATTAGAGGGAGTGAGGTGAGGGTGGTGGCTGAGTGAAGAGTTAATAAGGTTAGGGCTAGTGTCAAATTAGGGTTTTTAGAAGGAAAAAGGGTAATTTGGTAACTTTTAATAAAAATAGGGATAGTGTAGTAATTGAAAATCAATTTTAATCCAACAATAATTATCTATAAAAATACTATTTATTCATCAACTTACAAATCACTTTTAAATAAATACTCTAATTCAAGAATTAGAGATAATCAAATGAATTTTTCTTTATACATAAAATAAGGTTCAAAAGCTTAACATTCAAATTAAAGCAGATAAAATTCTCGTTATTTTTCAATTACTACAGCTTTAAATTATAAATAAGAAAGTGCCCGATTTATATATAAAAATATCTGAAAATATAATCTTAAATAAATATAATAAACCATAAATAACTTATTATTTAATTTCCAAAATTCCAGGGTCTTACAAGATTTATACCGTCAGATTTATTCTGCCACTAAATCCGACGGTATCCGGTGACTTTCTTTTACTGGTTGTTGTATGATGTAGCCGACTCATTGTATCAAGATCATTAGGTATAATATGTTTCTTCATGACCGCATGATTACATACTTAAAGGTTATCAGACTGTACCACCTAGCTAGTTCAACGACCATTGGTTTAAACTTGATGAGCCTCTGATTAGTGCATTCATTAAGCGGTGCAATATTACCCTATAGGATATAGCCTAGCAACTCGGGCTTCTGATTGATCGTAAATATGTTAGTGGATGCCTCACAGATTTTGAGCAACACATTCCTGGTAAGAAACCAGCATGGAATTGGTTCTACAAACTTTTCGGTAAACTTCCTCCTGCAGAGTACATCAACAAGTTTACTATCACCTACAACACATGGTTTTAAGAGAGGTTTATGGTACTCCCTTCCAATGCAAGTGAGGATATTGTTAAGGTGTATGCTTGAGCATGTATCATGATGTTGTTTTCTCCGTTATTTGGGGATAAGTCTGGGGCACGAGCACACATTAGATGGTTGCCTTATGTAGCCAAGCCTAAGGAGTTGGGGAGACACAATTGGGTTCTGCTACATTTTTATGGTCGTAAAACTACACCAATCGTGAATATTTTGACGATTCTTCACTCTAAGGCTGCATGGTTTATGAAACATCGATGTGGCTTCTGCCTTCTGGCATATAGGTAATCATTTCAGCAGTTGTTATATTTAATTGATGTGCCATAGTCACCTGCATACCCAAGATTCACCTTGGCAACTTGTTGTATGACTCCTCTCAATCTTTATAAATTTATGCCACTGCTTTTTGTTTTGTCAACCAAACCTTTCTATAACTTGGTTTGAAACCATAACTACCCTCTATTGTATTTTGTAGCACCTTTATCGAGACAGTTGTATCTACCTTGACTATCAAAAAGATGAATGAACATATCACATGGTGATCAGGCTACCTATGATTGCTCAACACATTAGTTTTCAAACATGTGGGATGTCCATTATACCTTCTAACCTCTTAAGTATCCTTTCTTTGTTAATGGGCAATTTGAATCAACCAATCGCAACTTTTTTCAAACTCTTTATACTTTTCATGGTACTTGATGTGATCTAATTCTAAAACACGATACTTAAACCCACGACGAGTACTATAATTCTTGACATTTAGTATATCTTCCTCTTGCTAGAGAATAATTAACAAGTTGAAACTCATTTGGATTTGACACATCTTGCAAATTCACACATCCTAAACCATACTTCATGTCAAAAAATTCTTGTTGCGCTATTGCCTCCAAGTTCAAGGTTGAAAACCTAGATGTGTATTGTTGTGTTCCGAAATTTGACAAACTCTCTCGGCTGGAATCTCACTTGTGTCATCATCACTATCATCACTTATCATGAGAAGCTCCTCCTGTTCGTCATGATCCTGCAAAGCATCTTCTCTCAGATCTACTTCTACATCATCTATAGTAAGGGAATGATATTAGGAGTATCTGCCATCTCAATCACAAGCTCACCAAACGTATACTTATCTCCGATATCACAACCACCATCATTACGTGGTTTAAATCAATGGTAAAAGATGGGAATGCCATTAATACTGTGATAAGAGAACTTTTGTGTGGTCTAGAAATTTGCGGATAGATCCTCGTTGCAAGTATAGTTTCTAAACCTTTAAAAGTCCTTTCATACAAACGTTTTAGTTGTCACAAGTAACAAATCCCTTTTAAAATTGATAACCGAGTATTTAAACCTCGGGTCGTCTTCTCAAGGAACTGCAGGGAAGTATGTTCTTATTATTGGTTATGGAGATTGTAAAATTGGAGTTTCAAGAATGAGGAACGAGTAATTTAATGACAAGTAAATTAAATGGCAATTGAAAATAGATAAATACTGTAAAGCAACTCTTGGTAAGGTATGAGAAATTATAGGTCCTATCCTAGCTATCCTTATCAATGATGATGATGGTTGAATCCTAATTCCACTTTGTTAACCTTTACTAAGATAAAGAAAGGTCAAGGGATTAATTGGTTTGATCTTCGAATCCTATTTATTTCCTAAGAAAAGATTGGGATTATGGAAGTTCAATGCAATTAACAAAGATAACAATTATCAATTATGCTGTTGAATTGGATAACTCCTGAGTTACTGATTTCTAAACCAAGACCAAAAGGAGAAAAATAAATCTACTTGGAATAAAAATGTCTTCAGAGTAAAAATAACAATAGCATGAATAAGAGTAATCAATATTAAACTGAAATACCTCAAATAGCATTAATAAAAGAGTAATCTGCAACATGAAAGGGTTCATAAAGTAGCTTGCAAAAGTAAATAAAAGGAATATTGAACCTGATCAAAAGAGATAATCCTGAAAGTGAATAAAAATCCTAAATCTAAATCCTAATCCTAAAGAGAGAGAGAATCTCTCTCTAAACTAAATCTAATTCATGGAAAGTAAAAATTGGCGAGCTCTCCTGAATGGATGCATTCCCTCACTTCATAACCTCTGGTCTATGCCTTCTGGACTTGGATTTGGGCCAAAAAGGGCTTTAGAAATCGCTGGGAGCGTTTTCTGTAATTTCTGGCGTGTGGCCTCTGTCACACGTCTGCGTGGATCACGCGATCGCGTCGTTCGGAGCTTTTCCTTGCCACGCGGTCGCGTCAGTCATGCGACCGTGTCATATTCGTTCTGCTTAAGGCGCACGGTCGCGTTAGTCATGCGGCCGCGTCGCTGTTGATTCGCGCTTGGCACGTGATCGCGTCGTCCATGCGATCGCGTGGATGCCAGTTTCTTCAAGGACTCCATTTTGTGCTTTCCTTCCATTTTTGTATGTTTCCTTTCCATCCTTTGGGTCATTCCTGCCTTAGAAGATCTGAAACTACTCAACACACTAATCACGGCATCGAATGGAAATAAAGGTAATTAAAATAACTAATTTTAAAGCATAGGAAACATGTTTTTCACATACATCACATAATAAGGAAGGAGAAGTAAAACCATGCAATTAATATGAATAAGTGGGTGAAGGGTTGAATAAATCACTCAAATTAAGCACAAAATATATCATAAAATATGGGTTTATCAACCTCCCCACACTTAAACAATAGCATGTCCTCATGCTAAATCCAAGGTAATAAGTAAGGTTAAAGTGATGGAATGTCATGCAATGCAATCTAATCTAAGTGCATCTACCTAAATGAATGATACATCATGCAATTCTAATTTATTCACTCATATATAAAGCTTACATGTAGTTAAATTAATTCACATTCTCAAGGAGTCATATATGTATATATAGCCAAGCCTTAGATAATCACTAAGCACTTTTTACAATTGAGATGGGAGAAAAAGCATTTTATGAACTTGCAAGACAATTAGATAATTCAAATAGAGATAAATGTTAATGAGCTATTGAACCCTCACTGGATTTGTGTTTACTCTCTAGTCACTCAGTGTTTATTGGGTTAATCACTCTATTCCTCTTTTTATTCTTCCTTTCTATAACTTTATTCTTCATCTAACCAATCAACAATAATAGAATACAGTCATACCAAAAAACATGAGGTCTTTAATTAAGGTTGTAATGGGGCCAAGGTAAAGGTAAGGATATATGTATAAGGATAAGTGAGCTAATAAGTGAATCCTTAATTAGACTAAGATCTCACCTAACATACATACTTAGTAAAACAAAAATTCTTTACCTATTTTTCCATATTTTTCCCACTTTTGGATGTTACATGCTCATGTTTCAACTTTTGTTCTTATTCCATGTGCATTGCTTTTATTTTTGCATTTGGGGAATTCTTTTGTATCCCCTTTATTAAATACTGAAATTTTTATGTGTGTGTTTTTTTTAATGCACATGGTAATTTAATCACTTTGATTTCTCATGAGCATGCTTCCCAAAAATTTCTTAGTTTGAGTTATTTTATTCTTTTCAACTCTTCTACCTTTTGTTTTTATCATCCATGTTCCCAATAGGTTTCCCACATTTAAACTATTCATAATTTTCTATCTTAAGCTAACCAAGGATTCAACTTGGAATTTTATTTTGTTTTTCTACTTAAGGCTAGTAGTGTGGCTAATAGAATAAAAGGGGATTTAAAGGCTCAAGGGGCTAACAAGGGTGATGTGAAAGGTAGATTATTTTTGGGATAAGTGAGCTAAAATCAAATAATGGCCTCAATCACTCTTTTGGTATGTATCTATATTCTATATTCTGTATTCTATAATTGGACATATAGATTAAAGCAAAGTAAAGAACATCAGAATATAAAAGAAGGGCGGAACACACAGGAATAAAAATTATGGTTTAAATGTAACCATACAATTAAACTCAAAACTCACAGGCTATGTGTTCTCTAGCTCAAAAATCATTTATCACTTATGTATGTCATGCAGGTTTAGTTAAAAATTCTCAATATTCTCAATGTAAAACTTATATTAAATGGCTTTAAAGTTCTAGTGTTTCTCCTTGATGAAGTGTTGTTAACTAACATGTAATGCTATATATACAAGGTGTGAGTCGTTTTGATTTTGTTAAAGTCTCTAGTTTACTTCCTTTTTCTTTTCAATCTATTAGGAGTTATCTTATGCTAAAAAGGGTAAATTATACTAATCAATCCACAATTTCTATAACTAATAAGTTAGAATTGCAACTAAGTGGCTAAAATATGAACTAAAAATGTAAAATGCAGAAATAGAGTAAAAATACATGAACAGTAGCAATGTATAAATACTCAGAAAATAAAAATAAAAATAAAGAGAAAAATACAAAAAAATATCCAAAATAAAAGAAAAAGAGTCTGTAGTGGTTCACCAAGATAATACGCCAGAGATGGCGACCTCCCCACACTTAAAATGTAGCATCGTCCCCGATGCTCACTCAAGCCGGGTGTGAAGGGGTGTCATCACTGGAAGGGATGGTAGCTGGTGTCTCTGTGGTGGCTGGCTGGGGGTCTGGCTGCTGGAGAGGAGGGGATGTCTAAATGGGGATCTCAGGATCTACAGCCTGGATCTGATGTGGGACCTCTGCCTGTGGTGCAGCCTGCTCTGCCTCTCCCTGGGGATGGGTATCTGCCTCGGGTGCATCCGCCTCCTCCTCAGATGCCTTGGATGGTGTGTCAGGCTCGGAGGGGATGTCGCCGGATCGTATCATCAGCTTCAGGTGCTCATAGCGTCGCTTGTTGCGACGCTCCATCTGGTCAAGTCGTCGAAACAAGCGGTGCACCAGATGATAGACAGGCTCTGTGGCAGGTGGAGGTGCAGTGGTGGTGGCAGGGGTAGGTGGTGCAGCAGTGGAGGAAGAGGGACCGGCAGATGGTGTAGTCGTATCATCAGCAGTGGCAGTCAGGAATGGAGGTCTGTAGCCCAAGGCCAGGAAGTTCCTACTGTGCGGGATAAACTTTTTGCACTCTGCAGCAGGTGGCCTCTCATCAGCATCCTCCCATGGCACGTCAGCTCGACGGCCCAGTTGTGTAACCAAATAGAGAAAGGGAAGAGTGCCTCGGACGTGGACCCTGGCCATATAGTGCCGGATAAAGCGTGGCAGGTACAGGTCCTTGCCCTCCATCACACACCAAAGGAGGGTGATCATAGTGGCTGGTATCTCAGTCTCGTGAGTACTCGGCATGATGTAGTTGCTGAATATCTGATGCCAAAGCCGAGCCTCATCATTCAGGTAGATCCGCTTGATCCCCTTGGGCATGGTGGTGTTCTGACCCATGATCCAAGAAACTGTCGGGTCAAGGGCGATCCTCGCCTTTACTGCGTCCCAGTCAAATTGCATATAGCGTATATCCTCCTCAGATTTCTGATAGCCATCTGTCTGATCAGTCTTAGGCAGAAGTTTCAGAACCTCTTTTATTGCCTCCTCAGTAACCAGAATCTGCTTCCCTCTGAGGTTCACTGCATCTAGGGAAGTTTTGAAGTAGTTGCAGTAGAATTCCCTAACCCAAGATGCATTAACCTCAGTCAGAGGTCTCTCCAGAAAGAACCAGCCTCTTTGTTTGATCTGATCAGAGGTGTACTGCTGGAGTTCTTCTAGGATCTTCAAAGTCCGCTCCAGGTATAGGTTCCTGGAGTTTGCAAACACTGCATACTTCAGCTCACAGTATCAGTTTGCAAACTTTATTGAGTCATTAGCGGGAAGTAGCTGGTCGACCTTCTCCTGCGGGATAAAGGCTTTCTCCCGCAAGGAGGCATCATGCATGAGGTCGATGATAGACATGGAGGCTTCTCCTCTTTTCCTTTTGCCGGAAGTGGCCTTGCCTTTTTCCCTTCTCTGGGAATCTGACATCCTGAAAAATAGAAAACCAGGATATAATAAAAATAGGAAAGCAAATAGGCAAATAATCAAAGAAAATATAAAGTGGAAAAGGAGCAATAGGATAATGAATATGAGTTAAGTAAAATGTGCATTTAGGATTGTATAGGAGTGAAAAGTCTGAAAAGAAGAAATCACAATCCAAAATGTAATTGAATGCAAGTTAAATAGAAAAATTAACATCATGCCTTGGTTAGAATATTAAAAGAAAGTGAAAGAAAAGCAAAAAAAAAGAAGTTTTGAAAAGGTTAGGTTGGTTAGAGTTAAAACTAGTGAGTTAATGAAAAATGGGTTAAAGTAAGAGGCATAATGAAAACAGTCCAAGTAAAAAGGAATCACAGGTAGAAGCTATAGGAAACAGTTTGATGTTGATTCAAATAGAGATAAAGAAAGCAAAAATAGGAATCAAACATCAAAATTGCAGTTTATGAACCAGGAGATCAAAGAAAATAAGAATGCGTGCCTAAGCATTCATGAATTGGTTTGGTGAAATTATAGGAAAGCACAGTTGAAAATGCCAAAACCAAGACATGAACAGAAATATTTTACAGAAATTTGGGCAGCATTCCGGCTAAAATAGGACTTTCCCGGAAAATAAACAGCAATCAAGCAGTTCATATGAATCCAAATTAAAGCTTACAATTACATATACGGAATATAAACATGAAAGTTCAATGTAAAGAGCAGCAAATGCAGGAAAGTACAACATATGAACATGAACACAGCAACAGCAGAATTGCAGATTTGATAAAACAGAAACAAGAACAGTGCAAATAAACAGACCTAAATCCACTAACCACATCCTAGGCTACCTAACAACCTAAAATCCACTACAACATGCATATCTAACTATCCTAACATGAACATAAACGGAAAAATAAGAATAAACTACGAACGGAGAAAAGGGATTGTGTGTTGCGAAACCTGGTAGGCGTAAGAAAGGGGTTGGGGTTGGGGGGTGGCGGAAGTGGCGTTCGGCGCGGCGGCTGGCGGTGGTGCTGCGGTGGGGTTGCGGTTCAGAGGCAGGGAGGGGAGAAGAGGGGGTGGTTAATGGGGTAAGAGGGGAAGGGAGGGGGAAGGGGGTTGGTGGTGCTGGTGGGTCACGGTGGGTACGGACGGCGGCGGTGGGTGGTGGGGAGTCGCGAAGGAGGAGGGAGAAAGAAGAAAGAGGAAGAAAGAAGGGGGAAGGAGGGAGGGTGGTAGGTGGCGGTGGCGTCTGGGTGGTCGGCGGCGTCTGGGTGGTGGCGCGGTGGTGGCTGGTTGGTGGTGGTTGAGGGTTGGGGGCGAAGAGAGGGAGAAGAAGAGTTGGGGGGTGTCGCGACTGATGGGGTTTCGTGTGACTGGGGGGTTATATTTTTGAATCCACGCGGCCGCGTGGGGCACGCGGTCGCGTGGCTGGAGCGAAAAAGGTGGTTGACGCGATCGCGTGGGTGACGTGATCGCGCGGAGGGCAGAAAGAGTAAATGACGTGATCGCGTGGGGAGCGCGATCGCATGGAGGGGGTAAAAGAAGGGATGACGCGATCGCATGGGGCATGCGATCGCGTCGCTGGAAATTGTGCTAAAGCACGAATTCAGCGTCGTTCCAGCGCAACTCTCTGTCTCCTTTTTGGGATTTGTGCAATCCACGCGACGCGATCGCGTCGCTCACGCGGTCGCGTGGGATTGGTTGTGTGCATGTGACACGATCGCATGGGGCATGCGATCGCATGGGCCATTTTGTGCTAGACGCACAATGCCGCATGATTTCAGCCCAACTCTCTGGACGTTGGATCCTTACGCCGATTTTCAGGTCACGCGGCCGCGTGGATGACGCGGTCGCGTGGGAAGTGTAGTTCGCCATTTGACGCGATCGCATGGATGATGCGGTCGCGTCGCGCACCCCTTTTTTTATATATGCAGAATGCAATATGCAGAATTCAGTGCTTAATCTGAATGCTATGCATGATTCCAAGTTTAATAAAATAAAATAAAATTCAAAAACAAACAAAACTAAATAAAATTAAAATTGCAAAAGAAACGATCATACCATGGTGGGTTGTCTCCCACCTAGCACTTTTAGTTAAAGTCTTTAAGTTGGACATTTGAAGAGCTTCCTGTTATGGTGGCTTGTGTTTAAATTCATCCAGAAATCTCCACTAGTGCTTGGAATGCCAATAGCCTCCGGGGTCCCAAACTAGGCATGTAAAGCTTCTGAGCAGCTTCAAACAGATTGTCAGGCTCCCGGGGTGACGAATGTCAGAATAGAATCCATGATTTCAAGCCTTGTTCTTAAATCCGCCTCCGTCTTGATCTATATTTTTCCATTCGGGCGGTTTAGAAAGTAGATTCTCGCCATAGTGACCAAACGTTTTCCGAGATCCATTCAATTGGGCTTGAATCCAATTCGTGCACTTCAAGTTGAAGCGTGGAACCTTATTGAACCTTGTACACCAGCTCTGAACACGAGCCATTTCCCTCTTACTCTTAAAGCCGCAGAGAGCTCTAAGCTGGCCATCTGTTTCAAGTAAACCATATTCAAGTGAATAAGTAAAGTTAAAGGTTAAGGATTGTACCCACTTGAAGCTTGTATTAGGCGGTAATGGCCTTGGGGTAGGTGTTTCTGGTGGTTCTGTAAGTTCTTCTCCCTTGTGCTCTTCTGTGAATTCCTCCACTTCCTTGTAAGGTTCTTCAAATGCATTTGAGTCCTGGTCAAAGTCTTCTATATCTTCCTCATCACTTGAGTCATAGATTGGAGGTTGAGAGAAATCTACCTCCGCGTCATCTTCGTATTCACTTGGGGAAGATTCTTCGATCTCAGAGAATTCACTTGCGGATGCAAGTTCATTACTAAGAGAGCTTGACTTGCGACTATCATCATCAAGGGAATTTGTGTCCTGGGTTATTCCGTCTAGTTCTTCATAAATGACTTGCCTTGGGGATTGTGCAATATCCTCCTTAGCATCAACTGTAACGTCCTTGACGGAGTTCTCCTCAGCTCTGGATTCCCATGGAGGTTCAGCATCTCCTAGATCTTCAACCAACTCTTCTTCTTGTACAATGACAGCTTCTTCCACTTGTTCTAGTATGAAGTCATGCTCTGTCTTGTCCACTGGAGTTTCTAATGTCTCCTTCATGCTACGCTCTTCATTAAATTGTCCACATGGGACTGTGGTTGGTCCTTGAATGTTCGCGCGTCTAGAAGCTAATTGCATCACTGCTTGCTCCAGTTGTCGAATGGTTGTTTGAAGTTTATTTACTGTTGCCTTGAGGCGAACCTTTGATTCTCGGGGTGATGGATTTGGATATGAAACATAGGGAAGTGGTGGTGCTTGAGAGTGATTGGATTGGAACTGGGGTAGGAAAGGATCATATGGTGGCGGATGGTGAAGAGAAGCTTGTGAGTGTGGTGGTTCGAGGTTATGTTGAGAGGATGGTCTATAGGCACGGGGTGGGACTTGTTGGTAGTTACAAGGTTGTCCACCATATCTATCAGCTGGGTATGCATTGTAGAATGGTCGTTGTCCATGATATCTTGGAGGGTGTTGTTGCCTGAAGGGTTGATTAGATCCTCTTGGCTCCATCCATCCTTGATTGGTTTGACCTTGATGCATATTCCTGCTGTAACTTCTATTTCCTTCAACAAAGTTAGACCCAAACTCAAAGCGAGAGGGGTGAGAATTCATAGTAGCAAATAAAATTAAAAAGGAAAAATAAAAATAAATAAACAAGCAAAAGAAAAATATTTACAATAACCAATAATAAGGCACACGTTAGCAGTTCCCCGGCATCGGCGCCATTTTGATGAGAGAACTTTTGCGTGGTCTAGAAATTTGTGGATAGATCCTCGTTGCAAGTAAAAGTCCTTTCATACAAATGTTTTGGTTGTCACAAGTAGCAAACCCCTTTTAAAATTGATAACCGGGTATTTAAACCTCGGGCGTCTTCTCAAGGAACTGCAGGGAAGTATGTTCTTATTATTGGTTATTGAGATTGTAAAATTGGGGTTTCAAGAATGAGGAACGAGTAATTTAATGACAAGTAAATTAAATGGCAATTGAAAATAGATAAATACTGTAAAGCAACTCTTGGTAAGGTATGAGAAATTAGAGGTCCTATCCTAGCTATCCTTATCAATGATGATGATGGTTGAATCCTAATTCCACTTTGTTAACCTTTACTAAGATAAAGGAAGGTCAAGGGATTAATTGGTTTGATCTTCGAATCCTATTTATTTCCTAAGAAAAGATTGGGATTATGGAAGTTCAATGCAATTAACAAAGATAACAATTATCAATTATGCTGTTGAATTGGATAACTCCTGAGTTATTGATTTCTTAACCAAGACCAAAAGGAGAAAAATAAATCTACTTGGAATAAAAATGTCTTCAGAGTAAAAATAACAATAGCATGAATAAGAGTAATCAATATTAAACTGAAATACCTCAAATAGCATTAATAAAAGAGTAATCTGCAACATGAAAGGGTTCATAAAGTAGCTTGCAAAAGTAAATAAAAAGAATATTGAACCTGATCAAAAGAGATAATCCTGAAAGTGAATAAAAATCCTAAATCTAAATCCTAATCCTAAAGAGAGAGAGAATCTCTCTCTAAACTAAATCTAATTCATGGAAAGTAAAAATTGGCGAGCTCTCCTGAATGGATGCATTCCCTCACTTCATAACCTTTGGTCTATGCCTTCTGGACTTGGATTTGGGCCAAAAAGGGCTTCAGAAATCGCTGGAGCGTTTTCTGCAATTTCTGGTGCGTGGCCTCTGTCACGCGTCCGCGTGGGTCACGCGGTCACGTCGTTCGGAGCTTTTCCTTGCCACGCGGTCGCGTCAGTCATGCGACCGCGTCATATTCGTTCTGCTTAAGGCGCGCGGTCGCGTTAGTCATGCGGCCGCGTCGCTGTTGATTCGCGCTTGGCACGCGATCGCGTCGTCCATGCGATCACGTGGATGCCAGTTTCTTCAAGGACTCCGTTTTGTGCTTTTCTTCCATTTTTGTATGTTTTCTTTCCATCCTTTGGTCATTCCTGCCTTAGAAGATCTGAAACTACTCAACACACTAATCACGGCATCGAATGGAAATAAAGGTAATTAAAATAACTAATTTTAAAGCATAGGAAACATGTTTTTCACATACATCACATAATAAGGAAGGAGAAGTAAAACCATACAATTAATATGAATAAGTGGGTGAAGGGTTGAATAAATCACTCAAATTAAGCACAAAATATATCATAAAATATGGGTTTATCATACTGCATCCGGTGTAATTAGAGACCTTGAAATGGAAGCTCCACCTCAAACGATAGATTGAAGATTTGGAGTTGATCCTCCAGAACTTCTAACCACATTTCCAAATTTCGTATACAACTCGAGCAATCTCACCTCAAAAATTTTTGTCACAATGAAACAACACTTACAAGTCATCATCTTTTTTTATCACAAAAGAATTACTTCACAAAATCTTTGTAAATAGTAATAGAAATCTTGTAAAACAACTATTTTACTCGCTTTATTCCACAAATTCCAAATTTCTATAATATAACATTTTATAATTCTGCAATATCGATGGACAGAGAAGACATTAAGCAGATCTTTACTACAAAATTTTTTTTTTTAATTTTTTTTATAATGAACTAGTATTAAGTAATTCTCATCAGACATTTAAAAATCACACAAATGTCACACATAATATGGTTTCATTTATTTATAGACATCGTCATTCTATTAAATTGTTTTGGTTTAATTCGATTTAAGCCTGTATTTTCACTTTTACTAAATCGGTTTAAGTTAAAACTGTTTTATTTAGAATTTTTTTTATGCAAATCAGATTTTACTAAACCGATTTAACTATATCCTACTAAATTGTTTTGATCAAGACCGATTTATATAGAGGATAAATCGATTTGGCTTACAACGATTTACTATGTTTATGTACTAAATTGGTTTTTAAATTAATTTGTATAATATTTTTGTGTCGAAAATCTAAACAAGACAATTCAGTAATATTAAATGTGAGATGCTTTAAACAAGTGATTTACCCAAAATTAGCATAATTTACTTTAAACAAGTGACATTATTATTGTTTGCTTATTTGTTTACCTTGTGCCTTGTGGTAAGGGCTACGCGGCAACAAAATCTCTGCGAAGACCTGCGGCAGTACTCTAGCTACAATCAAAGCCATGTCCCCTGTATGCAACTATGCATGTCACATGGACTCAGCTTGTACCAGAGGAATGGCTCAACACTCCTTATAGATAGATAATTCATTTTTAAATTGAGCAAGTCAGCATGCATGTATCTATTCTTAGATGAATAAACATGTATTATCTTGTGTTGTCTCTTGTGAATGAAATATATGTATCTAGAGAAGTTAGAGGAGAAAATCTAGTGATTTAGAATAATAAATAGAAGAATAAACTACTATTTCAGAACATTAAAATTTTGAATACTAATTATTCTATATGATTGTTTTGGGACGGTAGGTGGCTAATTCATATGATGCTATTAAAAATATAAATAAATAAAAAGACATATGGATCATATTTTGTTTAGTTAAAATAATTAAATAACATTCCTGGCCAAGGTAGTGCCACCTAAGTGAATCTTTCGCTAATTACAATTAGTATTCTTTGAAGGGAAAAGATAAAATTGTGGCCAAAATAGTTCGTGAATAGAATATATATGCATAAAGAATATATATGTTGAAAGGAATTTCAAGCTATCTATTTCCATTTGACTGTATTTATATTTGTATAAAAATAAAAGTTAATATTTAAAGTGATTTTGAATTTGTAGTGAAATTTTCATATTATATTTTTGAATTTAAAATTGTCTTAAATTTATTTTTAAATTTAACATTAGTCATTTTTTAGATATTTTTCAATGATAGAAAAATAATGTAGTTGGACGAAAGTCACATTGAAAATTATATTGAATTGGTAAAATATTACTGTTTTATTTTTTACACTTAAATAAAATATAAATGGCCTCTTTTAGAGTATTTTAAGGGATTAAATACTTTAAATAATGTTGTTTATGTTCTATTTGGACATCAAAAATAAAATGACAACATTTTACTAATTTAGTGTAGTTTCTAGTATAGCTCCTATTCAATTACGTTATCATTTTGTTATTAGAAAATATTTCAAAGACGATCGTTCAGAGATAAATTTAAAGTAATTTTAAGTTAAAAACAACATTAAAATTGGACTCTAAAAGTAAAGCTAATTAATATTATTCTATCATTAATTAGAATGATGGAGGTGTTTGCATTCTCGTTCTTTTAACTCCGTGTTTTGTTCAACATTATGTATATATGCTCATACTCGTGAGATATGCTTTGCTCGTTCGATCCTGCTGGAACAACAACAACATCAATAATAATAATAATAATAATAATAATAATAATAATAATAATAATAATAATAAAAAGTAGCGAGTTATGGAAAGCCAATCACAAAAATTAGAAAATGAAAAAACATGAATGATTTTAAAACATATGTTAGTATTTTATAAAAATAGTAAATTATTATTTTTATCCACAAAAGTTGAAAACGTTAACTTATTTATTCATAAAAGAAGAAAATTATTATTTGTACCCATAAAACATAAATTTTTACTAACAAAACTATCCAAATTCAAAAAAATTATTTAAAATTCTTAAATTATCCTCTAATATAACCTATCACTAATTTTTCCTCTTACTCCACACTACCACTTTTTCAATTCCAAACTCCACCACCACCCAAACTCTTTCTCACCACCACCCTAAACCCCAATTACCACCATCACTCAAAATGCCTCTCATGCCTCCGACGAACGTTCCAAAAACAATGACATTAACACGCCGGCTTTAGTCTTCTCTTGCTCTGTATCTCCCTATGTTTTTTGTCGAAAATCCAATTACCCCATCGCGTGAAACTCTTCCAGTGGCAACCACAACCGACTCTTTTATAGCACACTTCAACTTGGTCCAACCTACGTCGGGAATTCTGAGTTCGAAGGCGGATCGAGACCGTTCAAGAAGTGATTGAAAAAGCTTCACCGAATTGAATTTAGAGAATGAAAATTGAAAATGGGTTAAATTAATACTGAGGCAGTATTTGCCCTTGATGTAGCCTATGCGGTTGCCTTGATCATCCTCCTCGACAGTGTTTAAAGAGCGCAGATTAGCGATAATCCTTTCATGTTCATGGTATTTGTTGATATTGCTCAATACTAGGGTATTGTTGGAATCAGAACAAAATTCTGCGAAAATTTTGGGTTGGTGGTTGCAGAGTGGGAAATTTGGGGCTCTGAGTGGAATAGCGAAGTAGTGCGATAGGGTAAGAAACTAACGACAATGATGAAAGTTAGGGTTTTGGATTTGGAAATGGAGAAGAAGGAATTAGTCACTACCAACAATGCTATGCTATTCTTCACCCACTCAAACTTTCTCTCTCTTGCTCTACTGATCCAATTTCACATTTTTATTTATCTCTTTACTTTAGTTTGCAGTACTGATTGAATTTCTAATTTCTATAATGCAGCACAAATTCATACTATAGTACACTTGTAGAACATGTGGAGTTCAAAATCACAAATTAAGGCTTGTTTTCGGAGATGGAAGCGCCTGTTGAAGTTAGGCGGCAGTGGCAATGACGAAGCCGTACCTTTCCGCTACAACGTCGTTTTACGCTAATCGGTCCAAGAAGCTTGCAGATTTTGGATGGCGACAATGATGGTGGTAGTTAAAAATGAAAGTAGGTGGTGAAGATAAGGGTAATTTAGGAATTTTAGATGATTTTTTTGTATTTGAATAATTTTATTATGCAAAACCCATATTTCATGGATATAAATGGTAATTTCCTTCTTCTTTGAATAAATATATCAGCAAAAATTTTCGTAGATAAAAATAATAATTTACTCTTATAAAAAAGTGTACTACTTATTTTATATTATTAGACTTTTTATTTTATTTGTGTGCAGTTTTCTAAAATTATGTTACTTAAGAATTGGATCGGATGATAAGTTATTTTAGTAATAATAATAAAATTCTCTTAATATATATATAAGAGTAGCATTTAATATGTACAATAATAATTAGGGTAAAAAACACATATATGCTAAGGGGAGATTGATATTACGCAAATAAGCCAAACAAAAATTTTATTTATCAATCAACCAGAGTACACTATAATGTAATTCGAATCAACTAAATTCGAATTATATTTCTTCATAATTCGAATCAACCTAGATCGAATTATGACCAACCCAAACGTACAAGTAGTTTAAATCAAGTAAGGTCGAATTAGACAACCATAATTCGAATTTAGTCAATTCGAATTACATGCATCACGTAACAAGGGAAAGTTCGAATCATATTGATTCGAATTACTCCATTTTCGTAACAAATTCTAATAAATTTTTTTAATGAATTTATTTAAATTATACTACAAAAAATATTTTATTCTATGCAAAATAATTTTAAAAAATGGCTTAAAAAATGTTTTTTAAATTATTTTGCATACAATAAATTATTTTTTGTGGTATAATTTAAATAAATTTATTAAAAAATATTCATGAGCTATCAAGAATGTGCAGAAGAGTATTGTATAAAATTCGAATTGCTCACCATATAATTGTGTAAAATCACATTAAAAATAGCTTTTAACAAGCACAAGTACTATAATTGTATTTGGTAAAACAGCTTTTAAAAATTAAAAAAATATAATAAACATATTTATAACGAAGAATAATATTTTATTTCAAATTTTAGAGACCAATAATTTAAATATTTATTTAATTTACTCTCTATATTAATATAAATAGAGTTATCATTAGTCAATAATAAAACTTGTACTGATACGTCTATTACCCATTTATATATATTGATTCACTTATACAAATCACAAAAAATGAGACACATATCTCAAGTAAAATTATATGAAGATTGTGTTAGAATTTGTGAAGGTTAGGTTGAGAAATTAGAAATATATGAGGATTCCAATAGCAATATAATGACAGAAAATATGTGTGAAAAAATAAATAAAATATATTTTTATTTGTTTTGTATGGAATAAAATATTTTCTTTAATTTTTAAATTATTATTGACTATGTAGAGTACTTTATTTAAAATTTGAGTACATGCATGTATTTACCTAAGTCATTAGAACATTACAAATTTTTATAGCACTCCTAACATTTTTTAAGCCATTTTTTTAAAATTGTTTTGCATAGAATAAAATATTTTTTGTAGTATAATTTAAATAAATTCATTAAAAAAATTTATTAAAAAATATTTATGAGCTATTAAAAATGGACAAAAGTGTATTGTATAGAATTCGAATTAATAGCTCATTAATATTTTAAAGAAGTCTCGTAATTAAATATTTTGTTAGCTTTTTTTTAATGTATGAAATAAAATATATATTTTTTAATTTTTAAATTATTATTTTTTTTAATAAATTTTTTTAATAAATTATTAATTTTTTTAATAAATCAGGGTGTAATTCGAATCAACCTGATTCGAATTACTGTATGTGTGTAATTCGAATCAGGTTGATTCGAATTAGTGTGTGCGTGCGTGTTCGTATAATTCGAATCAATATGATTCGAATTATATGTAAATGGAGTTCGAATTGAGTAAATTCGAACTATATAAAAATGGCTATTGGTAGATTCATGAAGCAATTTTTTATTTGGTTTATTTGCGTAAATTTTTTCTTCTCTTGGTTTAATATAGTGATTTGCCCTAATAATTAATTATATATTTGGTATAATCAATAAAATTTATTATTTTTAGTTAATATTTAATTAATAAAATATATTAAATTTTAAAATTAAAAATAAAGTATTAACTTAAATTTTTAGTTAATATTAATAAAAAAATATTAGCTCTAATATTTTTTGAGTTAATATTTAATTTAGTTTTTGAAATGCAAGGCTTGACTCCTAAATTAAATTTCGGGTAAAAAACCTAAACAAGTCAAAGGGAGATCAATTTGACACAAATAAGCCAAAGCAAATTCTGTTTCAGCAATCCACCAAGTGGCATTTCTATATAGTTCAAACCAAATAGGTTCGAACTCACCTTCCACATAATTCGAACCAAATAGGTTCGAACCATAAGTTAATAATTCGAACCTAATAGGTTCGAATTACAATGAGCATAACTTTACCAAGTAATTCGAAATAGGATGGTTCGAATTACTATGAATTAAGTCACAGGAAGGAACTTAAGTTACGAACATAGTTTCCGCATCATATCTTAATAAGAGTCCTACATTTTTTTTTTGCCGGTGTGCCTTAGAGAAACATTTCGTTTAAAACTGCGGTGGCAGAACATATTCATTAAGTAAAAATCCATTCGAGGTACATCGCAGTGACGTTAACAAATTTTATGCGTCACCAAGCACAAGTAAGAAAACCGATAATTGCGGAATCTAAAAGCTAAATTGAAATAACAAAAGTACCAAAGCCGCTAATACATCTAATCATGTCCCCGTGTGTGCTCTGCGCCTCCGAGCTGTGGGCAACTCCGACGTGTGTGGCCGGGCTGCCGACAAAGCCCACATCTCTTTGGCCGGTTCGGATCAGCCTCGTCCATATTGGTCCGTATCCGAGTGGACCTGGGACGACCCTCTCTCGCACGCCTCTTATTGGGGTCAGGGATGACAGTCGGCCCGTCATATGGTGGCTAGAAACCATCCGGAATGGGAGGTGTAAAACCCATCTGATAGACACTGAAGACCAAACTAAGACGATACACCTGGTGGACATAAGGCTCCCATGTAAGCCGTGAGTAGGCACAGCATGCCAGTGCGTGGGGACACGGAAAATGAAGTGCCTGGAAGTATCCGCAGTCACATGTGCGAGATGCAAGCGAGACTCTGTAGGTACCCAGTGAGAAAGAACCAGTCGGAGTTGTCTCTGCGACGGTGAACTCGGAGTTATCCCTGTCGTACACGGTAACCGTGAAGCACCTAGCCGTCTTCAAGTTGGCCTCTATACACTTCACCAAGTGCTGACTAAATTGTTGTCCGGTTCCCATCTGCGCCTCAGCCTCCCTCCTTTTGCGAACAAATAACTCGGCCAACCTTCCATATGTTTCCTTCACTAGGGAGCACACAGGAAGGTTTCTGACGCCCTTGAGGATCGAGTTCACACACTCAGATATATCCGTCGTCATGTGTCCGAATCTACGCCCTTCATCACAATGCTGGGTCCACAAGGAATACTCAATCCGGTTAGCCCAGTCACACATCGCCGGGTCTTCGGACCTAAGAATATCAAACCAGTACTAGAACTCAACCTCGGTCTTAGCGTACGTCGCATTCACGAGTAGCCTCCTTCGTCTTTGCCCTTGAAGGTGAGGGCAAAATTTGCCGCAACATGTCGAATGCAGAAGGCCCGGTATGCAGATAGAGGTAACCAGCCTCCGTCAGGAGCCTCAAGGGCGGCCTTGATGCCGTTATGCCTGTCCGAGATAACCAGCAGACCCGGCTGCGGTGTCACATGCTCACGCAGGTGGGAGAGAAAGAAAGACCACGACTCAGCATTCTCACCCTCAACTAATGCGAAGGCGACGGGGAGTATGTTGGAGTTCCCGTCCTGTGCAATCGCGACAAGCAACGTTCCCCCATACTTGCCATACAGATGGGTTCCGTCAATACTAACTAGGGGCTTGCAATGACGGAATGCCTCGATGCATGGGGAAAAGGTCCAGAATAGTCTGTGAAAATAAGCTCGAGACTCGTCCACCTGTCCACCGACACGAACAAGGCTCGTCCTCAGCACAGCAACAGTACCAGGCATAGTCAACCGGACTCCTAACACCCACCTTGGGAGCTCATTGTACGACTCATCCCAGTCACCATAGATGAGGAAAACAGCCTTCTGCTTCGCCAACCAGACCCTCCTGTAAGTCGGCCTAAACCCAAAGTGTGCGGCGATGGCATTTAGGAGCACCTTGATGCTGACGGATGCATCAGCCCTAACCATTGGCATAACGAATGCCGATATCACATGGTAATCCAAACTCCTGTGGTCGCTGGAGATCGAGGTGGCGAGAAAAGTATGCGGTCCGTTGTAACGTTTGACCTCCCAAATCCCCTTGCGCTGTCGGAGACTGAGCCGAATCAACCATGTGTACCTATTGCCGAACTCAGAACACTTGCCCACATACCGGCGATAGTCGGACTCCACCACCTTGTACTGTACCCCTCGCCGTATGCTGTAAGTCTTGACACTTAACAGGGCCTGTTCTTTATCCGGAAATTGCTGACCAACCTGAAACTCTGTCAGACCTGCAGACCCTTCAGCATCTCTAGCGCCAAATCCAGCCGGCTGCCCAGCAACCCCCTCCTGCCTCATGGCATCCAAGTCAAAAGAGGAAAAATGCGGAGGGTACTGCTACGTGCCGGAGCTAAAACCACCGACCACCCCAGCAGGCTCACTTGCTCCAACATCATCCCCACTGTCATCAGCAATCATATTCGGCTCGACGTCATCGTCCTCTGGATCATCCAAGAATCCATCTCCAACCCCAGCCGGTGCAGCACACTGTAAAGATGTCGGCAAATACCCACCTTCACCGACCTCGTCGCCTACACTGTCGATGAGATCAACAGCGAACGAAGGGGAGGCGACAGGTTGGACGGGTGGCTCGTACGCAGGGACGGAGGAAGATGCAACGGCAGGCCTGGAGCTAGAACCGGCTACCGTGGCTAAAGTGGTGGTATTCCGGTTCGAACCTCCCGAGCTGGACACCGCGTCAACCAACTTTGCCAATAGTTCAGGTGTCCTAACCTCTGGAAACTGCCGGCGACAATGAAACATGACCTGCAAGTCCTCATCACTCCCGATCGTGAAACAATCGTACGTTACGGTGTTCTGGAGCACCGTGATTGGAAATCGATAAAAAAAGTTCTTAACCCGTTTCACACCTTCCAGCCCGAGTTTCTGCAGTACAGAGCTAACAAGGTCCTCATACCTTGTCGTAGGCGTTACGATAATGCAGAGAGGATCCTTATCAGTGAACTTCACACCAGAACGAGTTTTCTTCTTAATGGTTCCTCTGTGGTGAGCCAACACTGCGAAACTCTCCTCACTAGCCATGTAAACCACCTCTAATGATAGTAACTCACGTTCAGACCATATATATAGAGCTCTCATCCTCACTGATTCAAACCGCAATGGTTCGAAATATGCTCATTGTAATTCGAACCTATTAGGTTCAAATTATTAAGTTATGGTTCGAACCAATTTGGTTCGATTTATTTAGGCTTGACGTATAGGTGTAATTCGAACCTATTTGGTTCGAATTGTGTGGAAGGTGAGTTCGAACCTATTTGGTTCGAACTACATAGAAATACCATTTGGTTGATTGCTGAAACAGAATTTGTTTTGGCTCATTTGTGTCAAATTAAAATCCCTTTGGCTTGTTTATGTTTTTTACCCTTAAATTTCATAAACAAAATGTATCTTTTTATATTGGTGTCTAATTTCAACAAGATAATATCATTTTACACGAGTAAAGTTAAAAAATCATTTTATTATATGATCATCACTAATGAAAAAAGATGTGTTTCATATAAAATAATGTCATTTCTTTAAAACATAGGCACTAATATAAAAAGACGTCATTTTATTTTATTCAATGTAATAAGTTAATGTGTTAAATTAGTATGATGTTAACAAAGATGAACTCAGAGACTAATGCAAGTTATCATTATAAATTTGGATATCTAATTTGGATCTATTAAAATTTTAAAAATCAATTTTAATGTGACTTTAAATATCAAAGATCAAATTAAATATTAATTCAATATTTTTCTTTGACTAATATGATAACTTATTGTTTGATGAGAGTGAAAAACTGACATATCTAAATTTAAAATATTTAAGGAGAAGGACTAAATCTATTTTGTTAAAGAGATGATTATACTCTTAAATTATTTATTTATTTTTTAAAATACGTATTTTTTTTTTATTGTTTATCCTATTCAAATCTTTATTGATACATTTTCATCTATAAACTAACAAAACAAAAAAGATTGCTGCAATCCATTCATCTATCGTTAGTAAATCTTCTAATAAATATATCTTAGCCAACATGGTGAATGTGCATAGGAAAGAGCTTACTCCATGACATGGGATTAGTCAAAATTAATTTTCTTAATGAAATATTTGGAGTGAATCATGTTAACAACAACATCGATATCACTAGCAACATCAGTTAGAGATTAGAGACTCTCAAAACTAGTGTAATTATCAAGAAGTCTTTCCGTAAGAATTGTAGAATGAAAGTCCACCCACTCTTAATCTTTCAAATGGTATCTATTATTTACAATTAGTATGGTGCTACTAAAAGAGAATAAGACAGAGGCGTCTATAACACTAAATTAGAGATCTCCATAACAACTTTTTATTATAGATGAAGATGTATTATTAATAAGAATTTGAATACGGAAGATAATTAAAGAAAAAATGTTTATAAAAAAGATAAACGAGAAAATAATCTAAAAATATAATTGTCTCTATATAAAAAATATCTTTCTTTTTAAAAATTCTAGAAATTAATCATTTTTAATAATTTTAATATTAAAATTTTTTTTAATACTCCTTTAGAATAACTTTCTCTTTATATATATACAAGAGGGACAATTGGTTTTATTGGTCAAAGTCAATGGATATAAGATACGATTTTGAAGCGTATAACGCAATTGGATTGAGTTGCACTTGAAGACATAAACATATCCTGTAACTTCTGAAGGTATCAGCATTCAGAATTCATATGTAGTGTCAGCTAGTGATATCTACTCTTACGTTATGTTCCTTCGCTAACAGCGTTTAACAATACTATGCTACAAATAGACGGAGAGAAGCTAAGCTATCTGATCTTGAGACTAATTAATTAATGAAAATGAGAAGATACACATACACATAAATACAAGGCACACGTGAATATGACAAATATGGCGTCTCATCTGTCCCGAATTCAGAATGGTTGGAGCTGGGAATCATGTGCGTGTTTAAGACAAAATTCCGAATCGGTATGGAATATCTTTGCAATTTTCCCCCTTGTGCTTCATGTTATCCAGAAACTTGCGATTAATCAGTTTGGGGTCGGAGAGATAGGAAAATTATTTGAACATAGTGAGTTATAATACCGTAAGAGAATTATTATTTAGTTGGTATGGTGGAAGACTCTAATATTTTTAGGTGTTTATCCAATATAGGATACCCAAAGCATAACATACCCATTAAGAATTGGCAGTCCGACGGCTCTACTTTGCAAAACTTCGCTCAATAATACTTTACTCGGTTTATTGACATTTAGAAATTTCTACTGGTCAAAACCGGTCAAAGTAGCCCGTTTTTGTTAGTCAGTTCTCGATGAAAGCACTAAGGTAATGAGTTACAAGATTTTGGAATAACCTTCACCATAAAAATTATATCGTACTCTATAAGACTCTTTTAATTCTCAAGCTTTTAATAAGAGATTCTTTCAGATATTAGCTCACAAAACTCATAACAGGTATCTATTTGGTAAGTACTATGTATAATATGATGAAATGTTGCCATTTGTAGATATGATGAATTAGGTGTTAAAATCACAATTTTTTTTATATATTTTATTTTGGATGATAACTTTCAGGATAAAGTATGATTTATCAATTTTATTCGTGCTGTCAATTTTTTGATAGTCAATTATTAGTCAATTTTTTTTTCTAATTTTATCTTTGATTCTTTTCATTTTTAACAAAATCTCTTTTAATCCCAAATTTCACTCCACTCTTCACCCTAACCCTTAACTCTAACTTCCTAATTCTAAGACACACAAACAACACGTGTAAACTAAAAGAAAAGAATAAAACCAAACGAAAAGGGACAGAACAAAACGAAAGAAGAAAAGAGAAGGAGAGATCGGAAACAAAAGAGAGAGAAGGACAGAAAGAAGAAAAAAGCAAGGTTCTCAAAATCGACCCGGTTATCAAATCGCTTTAATTATTGGTTTATTAGTTTATTAGTCTAATCAGTTTAACCGGTGGTTCAATAAAAAAAATCGTTTTAGAATAAAATAATATATAAATTATAAATAAATATTCTAAAATATCTTCCAAATTTAAAATACTACACAAAAAATCATCAATCAAAAAGAATTTTAGATTAGCCAGATTAACTTTGTGATAAAGTACCAGAAATTTAATGGATTTCAGACTAATAACATTTATTTTTTCATCTTTACAGATGATATTAAATTCTGTATACATATACTATATATGGGTTTATTTTTTATTTTTTGGACCGAGTATTAGAAGCATTAATTATCACACACTGCACTCTTTCCCGTTACTGTTTATTGAGCTTAGCCAATAGCACTTTTAAGTTTCAATTCATCTACCAATTAGCAGTGATTTTCTAATAACAAAGTCAAAAATCAATTAGTTGTTTTTGGTCTTTCATCATGTATGTAAGTATGTTAATTAACAGGGACAAAGCAAGGTTCTGAATAACAAAATTGTTAGCACAAAAATTAATAAAGATTAATAAAGATAAACATAAGACTGATTATAATGAACAAGTAATAGTTTCACAATTTTAACATGGCCTGAAGTGATCTTAGTCGATGATCATGAACAAAGTCTACTAAAAATCAGGATGAAAAACCAAAAAGAAGGAAAACTTGGAAGTTGGAATGCTAGAACACTGTAATTGCTATTTAGAAAATCAATATAGTAACAATGTTATTGAGTTTGCACATATATGTTCAAGACTCATCCCAAGACTCCTTTTTAACAAAACTAATCTCAATTGATATACTAGATATATATTTTCGATAACGAACAGAACTTAATTTTACTAAGTGATTTCACTATCTTTTGTACCCTTTGTTAAGTATAAATTAACTAATTTAGTTAATACACAGCTTCAAACACAGCAAGTAATCTGCTTCATACACTCCTTAATAACAGTGAACTATGCTTCATAAACAACTCAAATTGTCAAAATCAGATTTCAAGAAATGCATAATTTATCAAGCATGGCAAAGCTAAATTCTCAAACAAAATTTTAATTGAACACAGAATCACAACATAACAGAACACAAAATCCAGCAGAGTATATCACAACAGCATTGAGCAAAGCTAATCAATAATCAATTAAACATTCAATAATCAATCAATAATTCAATAATCAGTATAATATCTGAACGAAAAATAAAAACAAAAAGAAAAACAAGCATTGGCAGTGAGTAGAGAAGCCATTGCCTTCTTCGATCTGAGCAGTCTGGGCAGAGTATGAAGAAAAGTGGTTGAGCGCGACGGACGACGGTGACCAGGCGACAAGCACGATGATGGACGGCGGCAGAAACGTGGTGAGCAGAGGTAGACTAGACGACGGACGCGGAGAACGAGAAAGAAGCTGTGATTGGTGAATGAGGAGAGGAGTTGGAGACTTGGATCACGACGACGACGACCAGACAAGGACAGAAGCTCCTGGGCACGACGGACGGCGGCGGAAGCAATTTTAAGCTAGGGTTTCTTTTTGGGGGAAGATAGCTTTGTTTAAGAGAGTGAGAGTTGAGAGGAGTTGGAGTGAACAGAGGTTGGAGAGCTCAAGAACGACGATGGCGCGACGGACGGCGGTAGTGTCTCCTTCCTTGCAGCGGCGGTGGAGGCTACTGCTAGAGTTTTATTTTTTGTTTGAGAGTGAGTTTGAGAGGAGGAGGAGACTGAACGCTGAACGCTTTCCTTTGTTGTTTTTATCTGAAACCCAAAAAGGCACCGTTTCAGCAAAACCGGCCGGGTTCCAGTTCGGTCTGACCGGCCGATTCTCAGCCGATTCAACAATTTTTAGGTGGTTTTTAAATTAACAGTTTTATAAGTTAAACCTAACCGTAATAGTCCCGGTTTGCGGTTCAACCGGTCAGACCGGCTGGTCTGGTCCGATTTTCAGAACCTTAGAAAAAAAAGAAACAGTCACTGACCAGGCAAAAAGTTGCTGCCCAGGGTCTTGGATTTTGTGACGGGCAACAATATCATTTGGCACAACATGCTTTCAGTGAAAAAGCGTACTAGAAGCTACGATAGGAGACACAGAGGAAAAAAAATAGAGTTGAAGGTCCTCAAGAAAGTTGAGAAAAGGGGGTTAAATCAAAAAATCACTTTTAATGCTTAATAAAATAGATTGTGCAGTACGCTGAATTCAGAAGATTATTTTAAATTTTATCTCGTTCTGCAGTAGTAGAATAGAGAACAAATGGAAGTTGCAGAGAATAGGGATAGAGAAGAGTAACACCACAATATAATTTAGGGGTGAGTATGGGTTGGTTTGGTTCGAATTTATGATAAAATTAGAACCGAACTGATTAAAATATAATTGGTTCGGTTTGGTTTAGATTTGTGTTTTTTTATACATGTATTCGAATCAAACCAAACTGATTAAGAACAGATTGGTTTGGTTCGGGTAATTGGGTACCCAATGATTTTGAAATTCATAAAAAAAAATCAAATTTTTATCTTAAAAGTTCAACAAGTACAATAAACATGTAATATCAATAGAAATAATCTAAACATGTTAAACACCAAATACATTAAAAACTAAACTCATTAAAATTCAAACATATTAATATTGAATAATCTTTGTCTAATGAAAAAGTCATATATATATTTTTTATTTTTTTATTTAATTAATATATGATCGGGTTCGCGGGTTGGTTCGGGTTCCGCATCCCAAAACCGATACCCAAACTAATCACTAATAAAGACTATTGGTTTGGTTCAGGTTGAACCCAATTACCCGTTGGTTCTAGAACCAATTTAATTGGTTCGGTTCGGATTCGAACGGGTAATCAGGTACTCGCTACCCGTGTTCACCCCACTCTCCACCATCACAGTGGTATTTTTACTATAATCAAGATAGATTATAATCACTAATTCCAAAAGTCTCACTTTTGTAACACACTTAAACTATTCCAAACCTAATAATTTTTAAGTACTAACCCAATCTAAAAAAGAAAAATCAAGTGCACTCTAATCTAGCACACTTTTAAAATCAAATACTCAATCAAAAGAATAAATTGAATTTTGTGTGTACTATCTGTCTACTATTTGTATCTCTTAATATAAGTTTAAATCTAGACAAAAAAAAATATATACAAGAACAACTCAAATAACAAATAATAAAGGCTGTATATATAATCAGATTATGCTCGAATTGGTTGCCTTCTTCTTTAAATGAATTATTCATATATATAGGGCTTTGATTTCTTCTTCAATGTTGGAATCTTTTCCTATTTGATCAAGCTAGCCGTTTTACTCTCTAGTGATATAATCGTTTAATGAGAATTCTTTCCTTATTTAGCTTGATTGTAATGTGCAACAGCTTTACAATCCGGACTTGATATCCTCTTCAATGATATTCTTCTTAATATTACTGATATGCACAATCCCAACTTGCTACTAGTTTAGTCATCTTTTATTGATTTCTATAATGCTCATCGTAATAAATTAATTATAATAGAAAATTATTAATTATATTTATCATCACAAAATAGTTAATCAATTCTTAACAATGGTGATGGCGGTGACAATGATAGTGGTGGTAGTAGTGATGATAATGATGATGATAAGGGTAAAACTAAAATAATAAAGTTGATTAATAGTTAATTGTTAAAAGATTAACATCAAGGATGAATAAAACTAATTTTAAATGTTAAGAATAAAATTGAATTAAATTAAACATTAGAGATAATTTTAAAATTTTTTAAAAATATTAAAAACAAAAAACATATTTTATCCTAATTTTGATTCTTCTTGTGCTATAAAGATATGCATAAGCCTGTCAAAATGAGTTAAATTCATCGAGGCAACTTATTTACACATTTAAATGGAGCAGATTTTTACTTTTAAATTCAGAACTATTTAAATTTTTGGTTAAACAGGTTAAATTCGATTATCTCAAAAAAAAATAGCAGCTTAAACAGAGTCTATACGAATAAACAGGCAACCCAATAAAATTATTTTTAAAATATACTATTTTTTATAATAATTTTTGTGATTCGATTGAATCCGATACCCCGTTAAAAAATATTTATTTAAAATTTTTTTACCAAAAAGTAATTTTTTGTCAAAAATAATTTTTTATCTTAGAATTGTATGTTTATCTAATTTTTTATAAAATAAAAAATAAGAAACAAAAGGATTAGTCAGTTTAACCCATCTAGTTGGCTATAAATAATCTGAGTTTAAAAAGTGAAGATCATGAATAAACAAAAAATAAATAAAATACCTTATATAATCCGTGAATTTAAGAGAATTGAACCTATATAAGGTGGATTGGTTCATTTGACAACCCTAAATATACTATAAGAAGGAACCAATTATATGTTTGTATATTTTGTAAAACATTTTATTTATTTCATAATAAAAGAACCTTCAAATGAAGTAGGAGAAATAAAATTTTTCATGGATTTTCATATGGATAAAATTACTTCTTATGCAAGAATAAAATATTTAGTATATCTGAAAAAATTGATTTGTTGGACAAATTTATCCGAAAATGAATATTTTGTTAGAGATAAAATCCTTTGAGTAATATTGCTTTAAATTTTTTTTTTTTTGTCAAGTGAATTGGACAACCTCCAATTCTAAATATTACAACACATTCATACAACACTTAAGAGTTCATATTTAATACTTAATGCACTCACCAAAGTTTGAACCAGTTGAAGCCATAAATAACTTTTTTTAGTGATATCCCACATGATCAATTTTACTATCTGCCTATTTTGCATCCTATATATTTGTTTTTTGTCGAAAAAAGTGGCTGGACTTTAGTCTTATATTTTTGGACGAGCTGGACCTTGGTCTTTAAAAGAGGCTCATTATGTATAGAGGCCTTTAAATTAGAATCCATGGACTTCAACCCTGCTTTAGTACAAAAAAAAAGATATAAAAGACATAGTTTGCAAATCATTAGCTAAGTATCGTTGCAGTAAAAGAAAAGAAATTGCAAAGCAATGGGGCGGGTTAGATGTGGTTGAGGCATTTGTTCATGTGTCAAAGCTATTTGCCTCGAAAACAGTCACCAGATACGATTTCTAGCAGTGGCTAGGTTGTCTGTGTGAGTGAATGAGTGTGTGAATGGGTTTGTATAACCAAGAAATAAGAAGGGTGTTCGATCGAATTTTTGTAAAAAAAAAAAAATATGTTAAGGAAGTATATAGTCTAATAATTTGGACAAATAAAAGAATTTGATGTTGTAAAAGAAAATTTTTGGAAAAAAAAATAATAATTAGAAAAGTAATTAAAGCAATATAATTATAATACAAGACGATAACAAAGTTTGATGTTGCAATGACATTTGCTCGATAAAATTGTCAATACATATAGTGATCAACGAATAAACTATATACGTATGCACTTTGCAAAACTTTGAAGAAGAAAAATAAAATAAAAATTAAAATTTTCGTGTGACTTGGTTCACTTTGAGTCCGCTCACTTCTTTTCCTGTTTTCCGTCATCATCATGCAACTTCTTTTTCTTCTTTGTTCTACTCTCTCTCTCTCTCTCTTTTTGTTTATATATATATATATATTGTTACGGATCCAGCCCACGAATTCTATACCCGAAACGGTCCTTGAATCTGGTTACCCGGGTCCGACCCGCTTCGCCATTCCAGAAGGTCCGGAACCGGCCCACTAGAGCTCCTAACCAACTTTCGAATTCAAACGTCTCCCTTATCTTAGTCAAGTAAGATAAAATAAGATAATTCAAACGTCTCCCTTATCTTAACCAAATAAGATAAGATAAGATATTCACCATCACCTATAAATAGAGGACCCAGGTCCCTCCAGGTATTCATTCATTCCTCACACCTTATATCTCTCATATCCATTCTGACTTGAGCGTCGGAGTGTGATGAGCGGATAATTTATACGCTTTTTGGCATTGTTTTTACATAGTTTTCAGTATGATTTAGTTAGTTTTTAGTATATTTTTATTAGTTTTTAAATAAAAATCACATTTCTAGACTTTACTATGAGTTTGTGTGTTTTTCTGTGATTTCAGGTAATTTCTGGCTGAAATTGAGGGACTTGAGCAAAAATCAGATTCAGAGGTTGAAGAAGGACTGCAGATGCTGTTGGATTCTGACCTCCCTACACTCAAAGTGGATTTTCTGGAGCTACTGAACTTCAGATGGTGCACTCTCAATTGCGTTGGAAAGTAGATATCCAGGGCTTTCCAGTAATATATAATAGTCCATACTTTGCCCGAGTTTAGACGACGCAAACTGGCGTTCAACGCCAGTTCCATGCTGTATTCTGGAGTTAAACACCAGAAACAGGTTGCAAAGTGGAGTTAAACGCCAAAAACAGGTTACAAACTGGCATTCAACTCCAAGAGAAGCCTCTACACGTGTAAAGCTCAATGCTCAGCCCAAGCACACACCAAGTGGGCCCCGGAAGTGGATTTCTGCATCATTTACTTATCTCTGTAAACCCTAGTAACTAGTTTAGCATAAATAGGACTTTTTACTATTGTATTTACATCTTCGGATCATATTTTGATCATGTTTTAATGATTGAACCCTCCTTGGGAGGCTGGCCATTCGGCCATGCCTGGACCTTGTTCTTATGTATTTTCAACGGTAGAGTTTCTACACACTATAGATTAAGGTGTGGAGCTCTGCTGTTCCTTATGAATTAATACAAAGTACTATTGTTTTTCTATTCAATTCAAGCTTATTCCGATTCTAAGATATTCATTCGCACTTTAATATGAATGTGATGATCGTGACAGTCATCATCATTCCCAACCTATGAACGCGTGCCTGACAACCACTTCCGTTCTACCTTAGATTGAATGAATATCTCTGAGATTCCTTAATCAGAGTCTTCGTGGTATAAGTTAGAATCCATGGACGGCCATTCTTGAGATCCGGAAAGTCTAAACCTTGTCTGTGGTATTCCGAGTAGGATCTGGGAAGGGATGGCTGCGACGGGCTTCAAACTCGCGAGTGCTGGGCGTAGTGACAGACGCAAAAGGATCAATGGATCATATTCCAGTATGATCGAGAACCGACAGATGATTAGCCATGCAGTGACAGCGCATTGGACCATTTTCACTGAGAGGACAGGATGTAGCCATTGACAACGGTGATGCCTAACATACAGCTTGCCATAGAAAGGAGTATGAATGATTGGATGAAGACAGCAGGAAAGCAGAGGTTCAGGAGGAACGAACGCATCTCTATACGCTTATCTGAAATTCTCACCAATGAATTACATAAGTATCTCTATCTTTATTTTACGTTTTATTTATCTTTTAACTATTAAATCTCCATAATCAATTGAATCCGCCTGACTGAGATTTACAAGGTGACCATAGCTTGCTTCAAGCCGACAATCTCCGTGGAATCGACCCTTTACTCACGTAAGGTTTATTACTTGGACGACCCAGTGCACTTGCTGGTTAGTTGTGCGAAGTTGTGACAAAGAACTAAGATTATGAACGTGCGTATTAAGTTTTCAGCGCCGTTACCAAGGAATGAACTGTCACGATTTCCGCGCACCAGAGTGTCTTTGCAGGTACCTCCCCCCATTGCTCCAATCAAGTGATCCGGCATCTGCCTCAACCCGCAAGTTCTCGATCCATCTCTCAACCCGTACCAGAGACATCTTGTACATTGGCGCCGTCTGTGGGGACTTTGCAACGTTGTGGCGGCATGGCGGATAACCCAGAAGAGCAATCATCAAACTCAGATTTCTTGCGTGTAACTGAGAGCAAAAAGGAATAATGTTTCCTTAACTTGCATCACCTTTGCAATGATAACACACATTTGCCCTACCCCAATGGCGAAATCCCAAAGGAATAATGTTTCCTTAACTTGCATCACCTTTGCAGTGATAACACACCTTCGCCCTACTCCAACGGCGAAATTCCAAAGGAACAATGTTTCTTCGACTTGCAATCACCTTCTTAGTGATAACACTCTTTATGCACCCTTGCCCTACTCCAATGGTGAAATTCCAAATCCTCCGAGCCCAAAGTCTCGCCTCCCTTTAGTGGGACACCTCCACCTCTTGGACCCTCTCATTCACCACTCCCTCACCTGTCTCTCCAAGCGCCATGGCCCCATCTTCTCCCTCTATTTTGGCTCCATGCCCACCGTGGTTGCTTCTTCTTTTGAACTCTTCAAGCTCTTCCTCCAAACCCACGAGGTCACCTCCTTCAACACCAGGTTCCAAACCTCTGCCATCCGCCGCCTCACCTATGACAACTTTGTCGCAATGATCCCCCTTCGGACTTTACTGAAAATTCATAAGGAAGCTCATCATGAACGACCTCCTTAAACGCTACCACCGTGGCCAAGCTCAGACCTCTCAGGAGCCAAGAGATCAAGGAAGTTCTCAAGGTTCTTGCACAGATGCGGGGGACAGCCAAATCGTGGCGGCATGACGGAGAACCTCGAGGAGCAATCTTCCACGTAACACCCCAACTCCCGAACTCCAAGATAACACTCCTCCCACCCACGGGAGGATAATAAGCACGGCACATCACCAACCAACCCCAACCCAGCAACAACCAAGAGAGGACAACCGTCCTCCCACTGAAGCCCGGCCACCCGACGGCCTAGGAGAAAATGCGGTCCAGATAATCCAAGAGCTGTGCCTCAGGGTGCAAGACCTCAAAGGCCGAGTTACACCCAAAGAAAAGCACAACGCCGAAAACGGAAGTCACGCAACCTCCAGATCAAGATCTCGCCATGAAACCAGGCACGGCGGATTGCCAGAACGGCGAAATGCCAAGAGATACAATCGCAGCATCTCCCGTGACCACGGACACGACAGGATGCCTGAACGACGACATGGCGAAAGGTATGATCACAGCGTCTCACGTAATCCGGCTCATCAATATGACACAGACGACGACCGATGACATCGAGAGGCCAAACACACAAGAAGTGACCACGTGATAATGGGAGCCACTCCCTTCACTGAAAGAATCCTAAAAGCAAAACTCCCTAAAGGCTTCGACAAACCTACGGATATGAAGTACGACGGAACCAAGGACCCCCAGGAGCACCTAACGGCCTTCAAGGCCAGGATGAACCTGGAAGGGGCCGCTGATGCGGTCTGAGGTAGGGCCTTCCCGGTAACCCTAGCCGGGCCAGCGATTAAATGGTTCAACGCCCTCCCCAACGGATCCATAACTGGCTTCCACGATATCTCACGGAAGTTCATGGCCCAATTCACCACCAGAATCACCAAAGCTAAACACCCCATCAGCTTATTGGGAGTCACCCAGAGACAAGACGAGTCCACGAGAAATACCTCGATCGCTTCAACGATGAATATTTAACGGTCGACGGACTCACGGACTTAGTCGCAATCCTTTGCCTAACTAACGGGCTCATGAATGAAGACTTCCAGAAACACCTCACTACCAGACCGGTGTGGACCATGCACGAGATCCAGAGCGTTGCAAAGGAGTACATAAACGACGAGGAAGTAAGCCAAGTCGTAGCTGCCAATAAACGGCAGCACGACACCTCGACATAACCCTCCACCAAGAGAAAACCATAAAGAACATCCCAAACCAGCAAACGTAAACCAACCCCCCAGAATCGAAAAATTCTTTAACTACACACCTCTAACGGCCCCGATCACCGAGATATACCACCAAATAGCCGATCGAGGTATTCTCCCGAGGGCCCGACAACTCAAGGAAAGAACGGGCGGCAACAAGACCCTGTACTGCGACTACCACCGAGGATACGGACACAGGACACAAGATTGTTTTGACCTAAAAGACGCCCTCGAGCAAGCCATACGAGATGGCAAACTCCTCGAGTATGCCAAAGTCATCAGGGAACCAAGACGCGCGGAAAAAGACAGATCACCAGAAAAAGGACGTAACCCGAGGACACAGAGACAAGCCTCTAGGGAAAGCCCTGAAATAGATCCGACCATTATCGTAAACGTCATCACAGGGAAAGACACCCCAGGGAAATCAAAATCAGCACTGAAGAAGGATCTCAAGATCTTGGCAGTCAGAGACCAAACCCCAAACGCCACCACCAATAGAGCGATAACATTCTCCCCCGAGGATTGCCAGCATGGCACCTCGGCAGAAGACGCCCCCTTCGTCATCTCGGCAAAGATTGGAACCGGGCTAGTAAGAAGAATACTGGTGGATACGGGAACAGATTTCAACATCCTCTTCAGAAGAGCTTTCGACAAGCTCGGACTCCGCAACGACAACCTCCAGACACACCGCAACGGAGTAACAGGACTCGGAGACAACTTCCTCAAGCCAGACGGTTCCATCATTCTTTCCCTTACCATAGGGACGGGAAGCCAGAGGAAGACAATCCTGTCCGAGTTTGTGGTCCTCAAGAACTCCACCGCTTATAACGTCATCCTCGGAAGAAATACAATCAACGACTTCTCCGCCGTCATCTTTACCAAATACCTTCTAATGAAGTTCACGGCAGAAGATGGCTCCGTCAGAACCATCCACGGAGACCGGGAAACCGCGGTAGAATACGACAACACTAGCCTAGCCCTACGCAAGAGATCCCGAGACGCGGCAGGCATTTTCCTTTCCGACCTCGATGCACACCAAAGTCCACGTAGAACCATGGGAGGAAACGACAAAGAAGCAAAGTAGGGCCTTGCAGACAAGGTCAGGAGTATAGCACACCTACGGGAGCTAGCCCTAAAATAGAGAATAAGCCGACAGCATGGTACGACAAGACTTCGGACCAGGAGACCTCGTCTTACGACAAAACAACATCGGTCTACCCACTCCCGGAAAAGGGAAGCTCACGCCCAACAAGGAGGGTCCTTACCAAATCAAGACGGTAATCAGAAAGGAGCCTGCAGGCTCAAAAGACTAGATGGGACCAAGCTTCCAAGATCCTGAAATTCCACCAACTTACGGCGCTACTATATGAAGAAACATCCTTCCAAAGCAACAAGAATAAGGTCGTTTAAGACTATCTCTTTACCTTTTATATTTTGCCTTCTTCACTTTCATTTATTGCTTAAGTTATTCAATTGTATATTTTTTTACTGGGCACTCTTTCCTACCCACATCGGAAGGTTTTAACGAGGCCCAAACCACAAATGAAATTCATTATTTCAAAAGCATTGCCCCGTCTGACGACATGAACCAAACACGGCTACACCCGGGGATCGATCACCCCGAGGCCAACAGAATGGATATCCAAATAACAGAACAGATATCCAAATAAGTAAACAGCTACCCAAGGATCGATCACCCCTAGGCCGACAAAACGGATATCCAAATAACAAAACGGGTATCCAAATAACAAAAAATGGCAGCCCGGGGATCGATCACCCCGAGGCCAACAGAACGGATATCCAAATAACAGAACGGATATCCAAATAAGTAAACGGCTACCCAGGAATCGATCACCCCTAGGCCAACAAAACGGATATCCAAATAACAAAAAATGGCGGCCCGGGGATCGATCACCCCGAGGCCAATAGAACGGATATCCAAATAACAGAACGAATATCCAAATAAGTAAACGGCTACCTAGGGATCGATCACCCCGAGGCCAACAGAACGGATATCCAAATAACAGAACAGATATCTAAATAAGTAAACGGCTACCCAGGGATCGATCACCCCGAGGCCAACAAAACGGATATCCAAATAATAAAATGGATATCCAAATAAGTAAACGGTTACCTGGGAATCGATCACCCCTAGGCCAACCAAAACGGATTTCTAAATAACAAAACGGGTATCCAAATAACAAAAAATGGCGGCCCGGGGATCGATCACCCCGAGGCCAATAAAACAAATATCCAAATAACAGAACGAATATCCAAATAAGTACACCACTACTCGGGAATCGATCACCCCTAGGCCAACAAAACGGATATCCAAATAACAAAATAGGTATCCAAATAAAAAATGGTAGCCCGGGGATCGATCACCCTGAGACCAACATAACGGATATCCAAATAACAAAAATAGTGACTCATGAATCGATCACCCGAAAAGCCAACAAAATAGAAATCCAAATAAGCTAAATAAACAAAATCGTCCCACCAAGAGGTCTAAAATAAGTTCACAATAACAGCCCAAAAAAAAGGCCACACAAAACAAGCATGAGGACGGTCTTCCAACTCGCAGAAAGCCAGACTGACCAACATCCTACCAATTGGTGCAGGATGACGTCATGCCTTTTTCAGGCCCCTCACAGTCTCCCGAACTACAGAGGATCGGACTCTCCAACGACTTAGCATTGAGACCAAGAAAGCATACTCTCATGCTCCGGGGGCAACTGTTACGGTCATCAAACCTGGCATGTGATGAAACGCCCAAACAATGCGCTCCTCGCCTGACCATGAAATGGCCAGGAACTCCCCAAATCATCGACTTCGACTGGAAAAACCAAACAACGATCTCCTTACCAAACCACAACGGCAAGGAAAAGGTTTGTCCAGCGATGAGACTGAGCACCCTCACTCTCTCGCTCCGGGGGCAACTGTTACGGATCCAGCCCACGAATTCTATACCCGGAATGGTCCCCGAATCTGATTACCCAGGTCCGACCCGATTCGCCCTTCCAGAAGGCCCGGAACCGGCCCACTAGAGCTCCTAACCAACTTTCGAATTCAAACGTCTCCCTTATCTTAGTCAAGTAAGATAAGATAAGATAATTCAAACGTCTCCCTTATCTTAGCCAAATAAGATAAGATAAGATATTCACCATCACTTATAAATAGAGGACCCAGGTTCCTCCAGGTATTCATTCATTCCTCATACCTTATACCTCTCAGATCCATTCTGACTTGAGTGTCGGAGTGTCTTTGCAGGTACCTCCCCCCCATTGCTCCAGTCAAGTGATCCGGCATCTGCCTCAACCCGCAAGTTCTCAATCCATCTCTTAACCCGTACCAGAGACATCTTATATATATATATATATATGAGCTGTGATTCATATCTTTCTCTCTCTCTCCCTGTGACCCTGTGTCTATATATATATATATGGTACGGGACATCTTTTATATATATATATATATGAGCTGTGATTCATATCTTTCTCTCTCTCTCTCCCTGTGTCTATATATATATATATATATATCACACGAGCAATTATTCATCCTATTTTTTCCTATATAAATGTTAGTGTTTCTTTTTTCATTCAATTTCTTATTCAAGTTCTTATTCATTTCAATTACTTCTTAGCAAGAATATGTTATTGTCTCTATTTATATTCAACTAAAAAATTTGTACTATTTAAAATAATTTTTATTCTTTTTAACTAAAATATTGATATTTTGCAACAAAAATTTCTATGCTTTATTTTCATTATTATTCAACTAAAAAATATGTACAATTCAAAATAATTTATGTGCTTTATAACTAAAATATCAGTGTTTTTAAACAAAAATTTTTTGTGCTTTTATTATTTTATATTTTTCTTAAACTACTTTGTCTTTTTTTTTTCTTCTTCTTCTTTTTTTTCTCCTTCTTGTTTCATTCGCTCTCATTCTTCTTCTTGTTTCACCTTCTCAAGAAGAATAAAAATAAGGAAAAAAAGAAAAAAATCAAACAAATAATAAAAAAATAAAAAATATTATAATAATACTAGAAAGAAGAAATAATTATAAAAAAATCACAAAAATAGCAGTTGGAACAGAAGAAGAATGGGGAGGAGAATAAGGTGGAAACACCCAAAAAAGAAGAAGTGTTTGTTTCATGCACACGTTATATGAGTGATTTTTGTTGGGTTTTGACCAACTTGATTGGACTTATTTACTAAAAATATTTGTACGTATAGCAGTATTGTTTAGAAAAGAATTGTTAAGTTTGTTAAAGAAATCACTATTAGATCAGTTTACATAAAAAATATGTGAAGTGCAAAGACTCATAATATTTACATAGAAACTTTGATAAAGTCATAATCTTAACACCTCAGTTTGAAAACATATCATGGTTCTGAGTTAATTCAAAGATGTTTCCAAATGAGCACAAACTATTCTCAAATTTATAGTAGTGTAATTTGGTTTAAGATATGAAAAGATAAAATATTTAGATTACAAATTTAAAGTCTTTTCTAATAAAGAAATTACAGAAGAATAAAAAGGCAAAAAGAAAGTTTAGAAAAGTTTTACAACAATTCTTTTCAACGTTCTCTCTTTATCTATTCCTTTAGAATTTATAGCACTAAGTGAATTAAATATCCATTGAAAACTCTCTTTTGCCATTGTATCATTTTTTCTTAAAATGTGCATAAGTGAATAGTGATTTTTATTTGCATCTAAATCATTAACTTTTAAGGTAGCTTCATATTGTTTTTTGCATATGGTAAGAAAAAAGTTTTTTTTTTTTGAAAAATTGTCTAACTTGTTGGACAACTCATTTTGAATTGTTAGTCAATATGCAAATTTCACTTAATGACTTTCTAAGATAAGCATTTTCACGCCTTAAGCTTTTTATCACTTACGAAATATCGACGATCTTTTTGAGGTAGTCTATCGAGGTAATACTCAAAATGACTCTTGAAATTTAACTACTGACTCATTTGATCATCTAATTTTTAATTGACCCAATTTATACCCTGAAATTTTAAGGCGTGGCTTAAATTGGCCCTTCCATCTAACTCCATCACTAGAGTGATGACTTGGCACTCAAACCTCACCACATGCCTCTACTTCTTTCACTTACCATCGCCATCACCACCTCTCCTCTACCAACATCCTCCCTCCCAACAAACAATAACATTCACAATCCACCAACATCCACACATTTCTACTACCATTTATGAAGGGTCTTTCTATTATCTGATCCTTCTCTTTCTCACCATCACCATCGCCATCTTCCCTCTACCAACGTCCTCCCTCTCCAACGAACAACATTAACAACAAGGTTCTGAAAATCGAACTGGTCATCGAACCGCTCTAACTACTGGTTTACTGGTTTATAGGTTCAACCGGTTCGACCGTAATTGAACCGAAAAAACTGTTTTATAATAAAATAATAAATAAAATATAAATAAACACATTGAAACATATATATATTCTAATATAAATCTTAAAATATCATCCAAATTAAAAGTACTACATAAACTAGAATATTATGATCTCATTCAAATACAAACTCAAAAGTCAAATAACAAAAACAACCAATCAAACATAAACATGCCAACATCCAACTGATTCAAGTTTGATAAAAAATTTCACTTACAATAGAAAGCATTAAAGTTGTTGATGGTAATACAGCAGTTCCTCCTGAAACATAAAGACCCTCAGAATTAATACTTCTTGCAACTCGCTTGCATTGAACTCCCTGGTATTTTCAGAAGAATCAAAACAAAAATATTGGTGTAACACCACAAGAATGAACAAACACATAAATATAATTACAAAATCAAAGGACTTGGCACAAACATAATGGTGAAAATCCACAAATCAGGGGCAGTAATGCACATCTGACTAGAACCAAAATAAATCTTCCACGTATTTTGTATTTTGCATTTAATCTTTCTAGGAATATCTAGTCTTTTCTAAACAAAGTTACAAGTAACAATTGTCATAAAAGGACACCACTTAACATATCTTTAAATAATTTATTTTCAACTATTTAAAAAAATTGACTTAATAAAACATGGATGATCCAAAGTAAGAATAAGAATTGGAATGGCATACATACTTTCATGTTCTCAACAATTCTCTCAGGTGTCTTCTGAGCAGCATGGAATGCATATATATTGTTGTAGGCCACATCAAAAGCTTCCTTAACAGCTCCATCAAGCTGTACTCCCATAAAACAACATGAAGTTAAACAGTAGAAAAAGCTGACTCTTACTCAAATCAGAAAATTAGTTGCGGAATTTCAATTTCAATTCAAGAGAAATAAACAAACAAAACCTATCTATCAATTAGTTGCAGAATTTCAATTTCAATTATTCAGTTGAAACATTAGTTGAAACAGGCAAACAATTATTCAATCAATTATTCAATCACTATATTAGTTCACACTTCACAGTTCACAGAAAAATAATTATTCAATCACTATATCACCATATCAGTTCACAATTGAATGACTTGAATCAGAGTTCACAAAACTTCACTATATCAGTAAACCACATATCAGATATCAGTATATCAGAGTTCACAGAACTTCACAGAATCAAGCAATTATTCAATCATAAATTCATAGTTAATAAAAAAATTACCTAGAGAACACGCAAGAGATAGTGGTTGCGGAAGGGGACAGAGACACCGAGAGACAGAGATAGAGACACCGAATGACCAAGGGAGACAGAGACACCGAGAGACACCAAGGGAGACAGAGCATGCAAGAGTGGTGGAGCAGACGGTGGCTTCGAAGGTCGCGATGGCTGATGCGCGATTGAGGCTTCGAAGGTTGCGCGATGGAGGCTTCAAAGGTTGCACTGGCAGCTGTGCGATGGAGGGGAAGTGAGCGAGCACGAGCGGTGGCTGTTCGAAGGAACGACGACGACGGCGGCATGAGACGGTGGCTAGACGGAGGTGAGCTCGATGAGATTGAGGAGCCCTCCCACTGACTGAGTGTGTGTGCGAGACTGAGAGGAGCTCGATTAGGGCTTGGCTGCGCGATGGAGTAAGAGTATGGGATTGCTGGTGATTGAAACGGCAATGTTTAGTTGCCTTCTCTAAAAACCGGTCGGGTCACGGTTCGGTTCGACCGACCGATTCAGCAGTTCGATAGCGGTTTCTGAAATATGCAATTTGTCTATTGCTCGAACCGCTTTTTTCAACGGTTCACATTTCGACCGGTTTGACCAGCCGGTTGGAACTGATTTTCAGAACCTTGATTAACAATCACTAACATTAACAAATTGAAGAGAAATATAAATAGAAAAAGAAAAAAAAAAACACAACACCACACTTTAAATTCCTCTTAATAGAAACACAAAGATGGGTACAATGGGTGAGGGTGCTTCTGAGGGTGTTTCAAATTTGGGACAATGAGTGGTGTGACCTTGAAATTGATGGTAACATTGAAAATACATTGCTTAACATGTATGCTAAGTGTGGTTACATGAAAATGGGGTTCAAGATTTTCAACATGATTGTGCATAAGGATGTTATTTCTTGGGGTGCCATTATTTGTGGCATCGCAATGAATGGTCACAGTAAGCAAGCATTGCAACTCTTTTCACAAATGGTGGTTCATGGTGGTGTCCCTAACGATGTCACATTCATTGGTTTGCTGTTTGCAGTTATGAAAGAATGGTGAGTGTAGTTATTATGCTCTTCAAAGTTATGGCGGTGGAAATGTGTGGGTGTTGGTAGGTTGTGAATGTTGTTGTTTGTTTGGAGAGAGAGTGTGTTGATAGAGGGGAGGTGGTGATGGCGATGGTAAGAGGAAGAAGGAGAGGCATGTGGTGAGGTTTGGATGCTACGTCATCACTCCGGTGATGAAGTTGAACGAAAGGGCCAATCTGAGCCACATCTTAAAATTTCAGGGTATAAATTGGGTCAATTGAAAATTATAAAGTTAAATTGAGTTGGTAGTCAAATTTCAGAGGTCATTTTGAGTATTAACTCGTAATCTATCACTTGAAATTGTATTTTTGAGATGGACAAATTACTTAGATTCAAATTAGGAGGTTGTTTAACACTTTTTTTCAGATTCAGAAATCACCTAATTTGCTTATATTACTTAAAAAAAATTTCTTAATACATTTAAACAATTAAGTAAACGTTAGATAAAAATTAATGAAATTATTAAATTATATTGAGTTTATTAATCATTAAAACTCAATTTGAAATATGATGAAACTAGAAAACTAAACAATACTAATTTTTTACTATATATAAATTCAAGGTACATAATTTGATTAAACATTTTTTCAGGATTTCACAGTCTCTCAAAGAATAAGTACCTTTACCCTACTCTAGTTTACATGTCGAACTACAGGTCCTAGCCTGAAGGAATCTTTAGCAAGTCTTCATTTTAATATCCATCAAATTCTATTTTATTATTCTAAATTGTGTTAAAAATTATAGAATTTATCAACTAATTTACTTAATTTTAACTTAATTAATTGAATTTTTCAAATCTTGCTTTTGATAAACTTGTGTGTGAAAATATAAATTTTTTGCTCCTAATTATTAGTTTCTTAATCTCTTTTTATACCATTCGATGCCGTGATGAAATTTTTTTTAAGTATTTTAAGATTAAGATAAATCAATGGGCTCAAAGAATCGAAAAGAATGGAGCGAAAAAGTGAATTTGAGAAGTAATTCGGAAGAGAAGCTGTCTGGCAGCTTGCTTAAATGAGATTGTCTTGCACATACGAAAATCTCGCGTAAGATTTTCTCACCCATACAAAAATCTCGTGCAAACAACATTTTCTCACATGAACGAGAATCTCGCGTACACGAGGTTGGATCACAGGCCTTGATTAATGAAGCATGTGTATTTACGTTTTGGGCTTTTCAAGGGCCCTCAACAGCTGTGGGAGATGATATTTTGAAGCCAAAACTTAGAAAAGGGGCTACACTACAACATACACACTCATTTTTTTTTAGAGTTTAGGACCTTGAATTCTAGAGAAAAAATGTAAAATCCCTATTAAACAAAAATTAAATAGGAGCTAACAGAGGTGGAAAAATTTAGAATCATAATTTGAAAATTTAAAGGTGATATTTGAATTCGAAAAATTTTTTCGAGTTAGAAAACATAATTTTTGGCATAAAAATGTGAAGTGGCATTTTAGCCGGCAGTACCCGCTTAAGTTTGTCCGGTACTACGATTGAGAAAATTAATTGTGAGTAAATAGGGTAAAAAATTAAATTTTAATTTGGAAAAGTGAAAATAATTAAAACGTGAATTAAAACACTAATTTTAAAGGTTTTGACCCAAAATTGGGTCAACGGGCTAAACCGATTGAACCGTGTCCAAGTTAGGCTCAAGCCCAACATATAAATAGCCTTGTTAAAGCCATTTCAGAATAATACAACCCTCATTATTGAAAGTGTGCAGCTGTAAGAGAAGAGAGGGATTGAGAGAAAATCCTAACTCCAAATTCTTCAAACCACCATAACTTCCTCTATAGAGCTCCAATCACCACACTGTTTATGGCCACGCAGAGCCGTCGTCATCCTCTACAATTCTATTTGAATAGATTGGTAAGAACCTCAACTTTACCTACCCCATTTTTGCAATACATAGCAAATTCGAAAATAAGTTATCGGTATTAAGAAATATTGTATTTTGGTTATTTAGGGGTGCTCTAGTATAAGTTATTGATGAATTTTATTAATAAATTCCATAGGTTAAGGTAAGAAATCTCCAAACTCTTGTGATTTATCAAATCTCATGAACTCTAGATTAATGTATATGTGAAATTGGTTATGTTAGTGTTATTGAGTGAATTTGGCACACTTTGGGGACTAAAATTTGCTTGTGAAACTTTTGGGGTGAGCCTTGGAGTAGAAAATTCAAGTGTTGGGTGTGAACTACCATCATTAAAGATACAGTTTAAGTTTTATTTAAATACCGTGTGGTGTGATAAGAATTCCTAGGTTAGATGCCCCTAGGATTAAGTTTGAATGGTTTAATTGAATGTATTAGTATGTATAGCGAATGTATGAATGAAATTGATATTGGATAATGATTATGCATATATGAATTTGTATTGAATTGATAAATATTAGACCGAAGGTCGTGGAATTGGGTCAGAGGCCGTGAAGGTAAACTCGGTAAGTTTTTAAATGGTTATGATTGAGGTTGAATTGTGAAATTGTTGGTTTGAGGTTGAAATTGAGGTTGAATTGTGAAATTAATGGTTTGAGGTTGAAATTGAGATTTGAGTTCTGAATTTGAATGATTTAGGGTTGGAATGTGTGAATTGCATAGGTTTGAGTATAAATGATGGTGAATGAGTAATTTGGATTGGTTAGAGGTCATTATGTTGAGTTGATATCGATAAGACTTGCGAATCTTTGGTAATTTGGTAAATTCTATTTTTTTTGGTAAAAATCGGTTTTTGACCAACTTCGACGGATTGTAACTGTGTCCTCGGAATTGAAAAATCAGCAAAACTATATTTGTATGAAAATTTATTTATCAATGTTTCCAATGGTTCAAGAATAGTTGAAAAATGAATTTTGTGAAAAAAGATATGGTTTTTTTTGAACGCCTGAAAACTCTGTTTAAAGCCTAAATGATGAATTATGGATAGCGGAGTATGGTTAGGACTACGAGGAAGATAACTTGCTGGTGAAGAAAGAGGTAAAGTGAATGATAAGGGTGGCAGAAGTGTTGTTTATGTAATGAGCTTGATGACTATGTTAAATTATGATTTATGGCTGATAATGATTATGTGAACTTGATTGGATAATGATAAATGAGGTGATTAGTGATGAGTATGTGTAACTTTTCTCTCTATTGTAAGGTGTGTCGGGCACTATATCCCATGAGTGTGATGGGCACTATATCCCGAGAACATAGCGGGTGCTATATCATCCCAAGAGTGTGGGAGCACCTTATCCTGGGAAGTGTGTCGAGCACTATATCCCATGAGTGTGACAGGCACTATATCCCAAAAGCGTGGCGGGCGCTATATCCCAAGAGTGTAGGAATACTTTATCTCGGGTAATGCGATAGGCACTATATCCCATGAGTATGACGGGAACTATATCCCAAGAGTGTGACGGTACTATATCCCAAGAGTGTGGAGGCATATCTGAGAGAGACAATAATCGAGTTAGCTACCAGGTGTGTCGGGTTCTGGCAAAGTAATCGACAGGTGAGCTCACGGCCAGTAAAAAAGGCATGCATCATATGCATTTATGTGTCTTATTTGGTTTTGTATTCGTGGGTTTGCGTAACTGATATTCATGCCTAACTACTATATGTTCTGTTTGCTGTAACTATAAACTACTTGTGTTTTCTTTGTATGCATTGTTTGTCTGTGCACCGGTATTTCGGAGGGTTAGAAGAAAGGCGGTGAACTTAGGGACTTAGGTTAGAACTATGATAAAAACCAGGAATCCTTAAATTTAGATACCTCGCCTTATTTTATGGTCTTAAACTTGAGTTTTAAGTTTGAATCTTTTGTAGAAATTTCTAAGATCGCCTTCGGCTTTCCCAGGATATTATATGTTAGTTATGTGGGCACCGTTACCATGCTGAGAACCTCTGGTTCTCACCTCATACATAGTTTGTAGTTTTCAGATGCAGAACATGAGGCACCTCGCTGAGGCATTCTGAAAGTTTCTGAAGCGAAGGATTCTAGCTTTTTGGGGATTCTATTTTGGTTTTCGATATATATATGTAGATACTTTATATCTCCATTGTATATATTATGTTTTATCCCTCTTAGAGGTTGATTCGGAGAAACAGGTTCTGTAAACAGTATTTTGGGTCATTTTGAGATTCTCATGTATATATGTATATATGTTTATACGCTTTGCCCGGTTTTAACTTCGAACCAGGTCAGAAGCTTTGTTTTCTGTATTTTAGAACTCTTCTTTTATGTATTTATGTTTGCTTTACTCTTATCCTATCCGGTTTACGTTTATCGCTTACGTAAATGATGCGCTTTTTTTATTTAACGCTTTTGTTTAACTTTCCTTCAAAAGTTTCCTAGATATAAACTCTTTTCAACTATATATATATATATTATTCTTAGAGGTCGTAGCGCATCGCCACCTTTGTTTTACATCCTAGGTGTAAAGTTTTATGTGGTAGGGTGTTACATCAGTCACTATTAAATACACACATATAGTACATATACGTAGTTGATACATTATTTATTCAGTTTTTCTAAAAAAAAAATAAAAAAATATTTTCATGTATAAATATATAATATTTTAAATAAACTATATTTTGATAAATATTTGATAAAAAATTATATTATATAATAATATTTTTAACAAAAATAGTTAGTTAATAAGTATTGAATATAATAATCTAATTATTTATCAAATAATATAAAATAAAATTTAATTATTTTATATTTTTATGTTGTAGTTTAAAATATTATTTTAATATAATTTTGTAATTATCATAGAAATTTTTTTGTATAATAATTAATTTCAATAAATAAAGAATATTTATATTTTTTGTATTTATGTTTTATATTTTTAATTACGTAAGTTTGATTAGTTTAGGTCTTATTAATATAAATAAATATATAATGTGATAGGCATGTATTTAGAATTTTCTTATGTATTTCGTTTTTTTTAAAAAAATTGAAAAAAATGAAAAAAGTTAATATTTTCATCTATTATATATAATATTTTAAATAAATTATATTTTTAAGATATTTTGATGAAATATTATATGATATAATAATATTATTAACAAAAATAGTTAATTAATAAATTTTAAATATAATAATCTAATTATTTATCAAGTAATATAAAATAAAATTTCAATTATTTTATATTTTTATGTTACAGTTTAAAATATTATTTTAATATAATTTTTTAATATTATAAAAATTCTTGTATAATAATAAATCTTAATGAATAAAAAATACTCATATATTTTGTATTTATATATTTTATATTTAATTATTTAAAAATAAAAGATTCTATTGCCATTTAAAATATTGTGTATTAAAATATTGTCATTTAAAGTATTTATTTATGTAATAGGATATTCTGTATTTATTAGAATTCATCAATACTCTTCTTTTATATTAGCCTTTAATTTTCATCTAATAAAATCTAATGGTCTATATAAATATGACACATTCAATAAGCACATAATTGTTGTGCTCATTTTAGACATACTTTTTTTACATTTAGGTAATATTAATATGTATTCTTATTTTATATATTTTTATATATATATTAAGATTATTGTGGATAAATTTTTTTATTTTAATAAATACACAATAAATAAATTAAAAATTTAAATTTTGTATCCTTTATATTTTTTAATTAATAACTTCAACGTTGTGTACTCTTAATACACATTAGTTAAACTTTTTTTTAAGTAAAATAACAAATTAGTCCTAAGAATTTTCAAACTCTCTTACCTAACCAAATAAAATTACAATCCAGCCTCTTAACTTTACCCGACCAAAAAAACCATGGAAAAGAATAAATAAAATAAGAAAAAGCATGTTTAGTCTTTCCGATTTTAAGGATTAATCAGTCTCACATTGTTTATGATAAGGACCAGATCATTATTTCATTTGAATGAGTCAGAAACTAAATCCCTTTCTCTTATTTTTCCTTCCTGAGTGTGGTATTATTTGGAATGTATTATAAACACGAGACATTCTAAATCAATACTAGTTTAGCTATTACGTTTTGAAGTTAGAAAGATAAAAGCAACTATGTACAAGGTCCAAGAAGGGAAAATGTGAACCAAATAAGTGGAGAGGACAATGCTTAGAATTGAAATGATGGGGTAGACCCCAAATTTAAAGATTTCAAAACATCCAATAATACATAATAATAATAATAATAAAAATAAAAAACACTTTTTTAAGCTTTTCTTATAATACCAAAACCTAATCAAATACAATCTCAAAATAATTGAAATATATATATATCAACTCCACAAGACTCCAGAAGAGAAAAAGCCGATTTCACCATATGTGAAGCTCCTCAATCTTCGCTTGACTTGATTTTACTCGACAGCAAGGGGCACAGACTCAGCCTGAGGTAACAAGAACAAGATATCTTATTAGCTAAACATCAAAAATAAAAAATGAACACATAAATGAAGGAAGCCATTGAACAATGTTACAAGAGAAGAGAGTTATGCATACCAGCATGCGGTATTTGAGGGCATAGAACATCTCAAGGTAACGCTTGCTCTCGCGGCGGTCAAGGTTGGTCACATGCTTCCAGAAGCCGTAGACTCCAGTGAGAGTCAGCAGGCGGTCGGAGTAAATTTGCCACGTATACCTGTGAACAAGGCAATGCAAAAGAAGAGGAGAATTGAGCTTAGTCACGCAACTACACATTAAAACGTTTCCCAAAATTAGATGGTCTACTATAGTTCCAAGTGAAATTTCAAGTAGTAAAATGGTGCGATAATTAATAATGATCCTTAAAACCATTGATTTGGTGTCAAAGTTTATACACCAAATTTCAACCATTAATCTTGTGTTGACTAGCTCATTACTTTGATACTAAAGACCAATGATGAAAAGACAGCCCAGTCCACAAACATTCCATGTTGATGTATGATATGGAAAATGACCAATCCAAAAAAGTGTATATAAGCAGCCTAGCTTGATGAAAATTTAGTGCAATTCTTTTAAATTAAAAAAAAAAGATTGCTTACTTCTCATGAATACGCTTGAGACCACCCTGAGAGATCTTGTCCCAGTGAGATGGATCAGCCTTGCTCTTCTCGAAGAAATCAACAAGAATCTCAGCAGCACGATCACCATGGTAAGGATCAATATGGTAGCCAGATTTTCCATTGACAATGATCTCAGCAGGACCACCATTGCAAGTTGCAAATGTTGGCAATCCACAAGTCATGGCCTCAACAACTGTCAGACCGAACGCTTCGTAGATCGCAGGCTGCACGAACGCACCTTTGGTGTCGCAGATCACACGGTAAAGCTCTCCATTCCTCACTCTGTTCATTTGTGAGGAGATCCACCTGAATTGGCCGTTTAGCTTGTAAGTCTCAATGAGGCCATACATCTTCTTCATCTCAGCTTTCTCTTCCAAGTCCTTGGACTCCTTCCGCCTGTCTCCGGCTACCACGACAAGGTTCACGAGCTCCCTAAGGCGGGCGTTCTTGCCATACCACTCAACAAGTCCTGTGATGTTCTTCACACGGTCCAACCTCGCCATGGTGAAGATAATTGGCTTGGTACGATCCTTCAGTACACATCTGTTTCCATGGCATCACATTAGCAAAATTAAAGAAGCATAACTAAGGAAGACAATAAAAGAATGGAAACTAACATGTGCTCCTCGTTCTCTACATTGCTATACAGTAGCTCTTCAATCTCCGGGTGGAAGGATGTCAACCTGCGCTCGGTTTCAGTGTATGGGAAGTAAATGCTCATGTCGGCACCAGGAGAGACAATGTTAAACTTTGGATCGAAGACATCAATGCCGTGGACAACACGGTAGAGTCCAGGAAGGGTGAAGTGAGTGTGGCTCTCATATTGTCCAACAGTGTCCTTGCTGTAGAGTTACATAGAAATAACAAAGAATTAATTCAGTTGAGTAATGAGATAAACAAACATAGAATATAAACTATAAAGGGATGTATATCTGAGGTATCTATCTCACCTTCCAGCAATTTCTTGGAAGGTACTGGTGATGATGAAATCTGTGTGGTTCATTGCAAAAAGATCAGCTGTGAATTGGCATGAGAAGTGATATTTGTCATCAAATTTCTTCCAGTAAATGTCAGATTCTGGATATTTGGTCTTCTCAAGTGCATGAGCAATGGTACACTAAAACAGGGGTTAAAAAGAAAGGGAGAAAAGATTTAGGCCTTTGGGTAAAGAAAGTGTAAAGGAATGAACAAGGTGCTGAACTTCAATGCAAACTAACCTGAGTTACACCCAATTTGTGTGCTAACAGAGAGGCAACAATGTTTCCATCACTGTAGTTTCCAACAATCAGATCTGGCTTGCCTTTCAACTCTTTGGCAAGTTCATGAGCAGCATCCTAGTTAAAAAGAAAAATTGTATCAAATCTGAATGTTAATTAAATTTGAAAACCATCAAGATGTTCTAATTATGTGCCAATTATGATGAATAAACTAAAAAAAATCACCTCAGTGTAAGTTTCTAGGTAGGGCCAGACTTCGAATCTTGAGATCCATTTGCGAACAATTCCTTTCTCTGTTCTAAAGGGAACTCGAAGAATGTGGCAATGCTCAGTGCCGAATACCTTCTCAAGACGTTGGCCGCAAGTAGTTCCAACAGCATCAGGGAGAAGCCGGGTGAGCTGCATTTTAAAAGCAATCACAGGCTCAAGTTAGTGAAATTCAATTCACTATATATAAGTCAGCTAAATATTTACATCTGGAATAGGGAGATACAATGAGAATGCGAGGGGTGATGTCCAAGCCTTGTTTCTTGATGCGGTTGAGCATCTCATTCTCCAATGCACGAACTTGATCCAAGATGTAAACAACCTGATTATAGAATCAAGAACAGTTTATGCCAATTAACATTATTGAGGAGTAAAATGTTAACACGAAAAATAGAATTACAAATTTTATGATGTGATCTGGAGTTCTCAACTAACCTGGCCACCAGTATCAGGGTATCCCAAGACATTGTCTTGAGCAAAGTAACCATGGGGAGAAAGGATCACCACATTGAAGACCATAGGGATCCTTCCAAGGAATGTCTCCAGGGTACAAGGGTCAGGTGCCTCGAGGAGATCCAGGAGAAGCTGGATCATCTCGAGGACACGCTCGGCGGTGTCACCCCACCCTCTCTCCAAACCTATCTCCTGGAATTTGTGCTCGAATACTGAGTAGGGTGTTTCGGGAGCAAGTGTAACCAGATAGTCCTCTGCCTTTCTCAGAACATGTTGAAGAGAATTCAGGTTTTGAATCCTGTCATTCAACATCATAGTCTGCAAACAACAAGACTTTATTGGTAAATCCAATAATATACCTACAAAACCAGTAATGCCTCATAACTAGTAAATTTGCACTTCAAATTCAGTTATTAGACAAGCCTCTTATGTCAATTACTGTTAATTGTTACTTAAAACAAAACGTCTATTATTCGTTTTTCTCATGAACAATAAGGCCAAGGTATATGCCTCTGCCATCTATGACTGGTTCCAGAGGTAGTTACAGATCACTGCCCCCACCCACCTAAGTGATCATCACTTCAGCAAAGGGAATCAAACTCGCATCTTTTAGGATACAAGGTCATTGCTTTACCAACTGTGCCAATCATCTTTTATTGTTCGAAAATTTGTGAATTTACTGCCAGAAGTGCACAGAGCATACCTTTCCATTGTAACTATGAAGCCTTAGGAACTCCAACAATGGCTGCATGCTCTCCTTGCCATGGAAAAGCTTAGCGGAAAGGTGGCGGTTAAGGAACTCAACGCCATTCCCAATTGACTTGTTAAGTGTTGGGCGGGGGAAGGATGCGTTAAAAGGCTCAAAGTCCAACTCAAGCACAAAGTTGCCGTTGGAACTACATCAACACAAACCAAAAAAAAAAATTGTGGACTTGTCTTAACACAACAAACGAAAGAGAGAACACTAAGCATTTGAAACTCAAAAACCTTTAGTTTATTACCTGCCATCAACAAGCTCTTCCTTGAACTTGAGGTACTCAGCAGGACGCAACTCATCAACAACAAGCGCGTGCACATTCACGCGCAGGTACTCCCAAACACCAGGCCTTGGACGAACTGCCAAAGCAACAAATGGTGGCAGCACTATGGCTTCCTGCAAGACACAACAAACAGAAACAACCAAATGAAATGACACAAAGTTCAACAAACCCCACCAAACAAACTTTAATATAAAGCAAAATCTAAAATGAAACTAAGAGGAAAATGTGGCAGAACTTTTACATGCAACCACTAATTTCTACTTTATTTCTTGTCAGCTGCTACTCCAATAGCAGAATCAGCTGAATTGTAGTCCCCACACGTAAATACAGTTTTTTTCAGGCTTAAATTCAATAAACGAGTACACTACAAATATCATTGTTCCCAAATAAATAAATAAAAGAATTACCTGAGTAGATCTCAGAACTTCTCCAAAGGCACCATCATATAGCTTCTGCCTCTTCTCTTCAGGGATTTCTTCAAACTCAGCAATGACCTGGTGATGCTGCAGGATTCCCTTGCCCTTAGCCTCGATCCTTTTTAACACCAAAAAAATAGTGTTACTTACGTTCACATCCTTGTACATTAAAATATCAAATTCATAAGAACAAATAAATAAAGACTAAACATCAAATTGGTGCCGATTAATTTCACGGATTAAATACTTTAGTTCTCTAACAAATTTAACTTTATTATTCAAAAAATTTTCAAAAATTACTCGTGTCACTGTTTTGCAATAATGTTTTTTTGAAAATCTAATTATTTAATAATAAAATTTATGAGTAATTTATTTATTTTACAGACAAATTAAAAATTTTATTAAAAGTGATGGAAAAAACAATTTATCTAATCAAAATAATTTTCCGAAAATTTTGAAGTAATAAAAATGTGTTAAAAACTAAATATACAAACTGAGTTGGATACTATATATTTACTCGTAAATAAATAAACAAAATAAGAATTAAAAAAAATGGCTACCTACCTAGCAAGAAGGGCCAAAATCTCATTCCTCTGTCCAGCAAGAGTCTCATCGAGCCTCTCCTTGAGAGAGTGAGAGCGAGTCAAAGCCATGGCCCCAAACGAAAAACTTCAACCAACTGCAACAAAGAAAAAAAGCAGCATGAGAAGAAACTGATCAGACTTTTTTCTCCAATTTTTTTTTAAAGGATAAGGAGGGTCACCAAAAGTCAAAACCAAAAAACAAATATTGAAAATTTGTAAAGAAAATTCCAGAAACACTAGATTGGATTTCAAGACCGGCCAACCTTCACCAACCACCATTTCCCAAATAAAATATATTAAAACAAAAAGTACTAAATATTAAATGCAGGTCCTGTAAGATCTCTGTGCAATAGGGAATAAAGTCAAGATGCGGTTTCATTTTTCCACCATTACCATCATTTTCTTTCGTTTAAATAATATTTTCATTAATTAGATTACTAAAAGAAAGACAACAAACAAATAAGCAAAAAGAAATCCATCTTATTTGATCTTGTTTTAACACAGAAAAGTTCCTCATTTGGAATGTGAAACACTGGAACTTTCTTTAGCATCAAAATTTGAGCAAAAAGACAACCACACAGAACCTAATCTGAGGAACAAAGTAGGGGAGTTTCACTTTCTAAGCACAGTGAACCAAGTCTCTAAGCTCTCTCTCATGGAAAAAAAAACATAGAACTGTATCTATATCTATAGAACAAGGATCGTGTCAGAAAATGTCTGATCCAGTGGTTAGTGGTAATTACAGCACAATGATGAGTTTGCTGAAAGAGGTAGATCTTTCAGAATAATAAGCTAAGAACATAAAGGAAAGAAGAAAGAAAAAAAGACAAAGAAAGAAAGAAAGAATACCAATGGAGAAAAGAGAATGAACGTAAAAAAGGAAGGGGTGAAGGAGAAGAACGGAATGAATGAATGGAAAGAGAGGTGGTGGATGCGTTAATTTATAGACAAGGAGCGCCAAAGGGGAATACCGGAGACACTTTACAGGAGAAGAAAAATACATGCAACAAACTTTACTCTCTCTCTCTCTGTGGGTAATTTTGTAAATGCACAACGTCAAAATTTACGTTCTTCACGAAGCCCGCAGTATCATATTCTATTTAATTTATTTACTGTATTATCATAGAAAAAAAAGTTATAGTATTTTAGTTATATTGCTTAAATAAATATTAATAAATATATTAGTTAAAAAAAAGAGAAAGTCTTGCGAACAATAAAGAATCCAAAAAAGTTTACTAGTGGAGACAAAACATAAATATATAACATAAAGTATATTTTTATTTTTAATATTTATAATTCTTTTAAAAATATTTTTTTATATTTAATTTGATTTAGTTTTATCTTAAAATTTTTAATTTATATTAAAATTATCCTTGAACATTAATTTTATCTAAAATTTTATGGACAAAAATAAAAATATCAAAATACGTAAAATAGTTTTAATACAAATAAATAATATTAGGAATAAAATTAAACAGGAAGACAAAAAAAATAGTTTATCTCTAATTATATTTTATTATTATAAAATATGATAATTTTTAAATTATTTAACTAATAAATTTAAATAATAATTTAAATAATAGTATATAATTTAAAATTTTATTCTTTTAGATTTTATATTTTTTTAAAAATTACGTAATCTTTTCATTGTTAATATAAACAAATGTTAATGCATATAATTTAATAAAAAAATAAGTTTAATAAAATAATTGTATTTAATTTGAGATTAATTTAACACAATAATTTTATGTATAAATAAAATTTTAAATTTAATAAAATAATTTTTATAATAATTTAATATAATGAGATCAAACATAAATGTTTAGTGAGAACAAATAAATATTATTATTATATATTACTAAAAAAATTTAAATTATAGTGAGAGTATGTACTTACTCTTACATCTCTCTAAGTAATAAATTTGTCGTTATACCATTAATATCACACAATATTCAACATCAAAAAAAAAAAATTAACTCTTAAAAAAGTATCTAAAATTCAATTAAAAAAAATCCAAAATTTGGAATTCGACAAAAAAAAAAATCATCAAAAATAAGTTTTATACTGGACTTGTTTGATAATTTATGATAATATTAGCTGAAATTAATTACTATACTATTAATTTTTTAATATTATTTTTAAAAAAAATAACTATGTTTAATCTAACATTTAACTACTTTTATTATTCTTTTATCTCTTTTTTGTTTAACTAAAAATTGATTATTTAGTTAGACCTTAATTTAATTTGACTGGAGTATCAAAATTTCTGCATAAAAATCTTCTTAAATTAGTCGACAGAAAAGGAAAAAAGACATAGCCCTACATGGGTTTTTCTCATTTTTTGAGCGGATCGGATAACATGCATTTTTCTTGTCTACCACGTCTGTTCGTTTCTATCCGGGCTGTGGGCACATCATACCTTCTAGATTATCATAATATATGGAATGTAATTGTTCTCTTTATACTTTCTCATTCTTTATACGTTTATTTGCGCATTGATTTTTAGATAAGGATTTATTATTATTTATTATTATTTTTATGACAGGATTCTATTTCTATATATTACGAAGGAGTTTTAATGTATATTTTCTCTTACTGCTTCAATTTATTAAAGAAAAAAAATGATGAAACAATAATTACTACATCTGTTTTTTATTATTATTATTATTATTATTATTATTATTATTATTATTATTATTATTATTATTAGAGAGACAAAAAAAATAGTTTAAATTTATCTTATTTAATATTTGTTAAACAATTAATAAATATTAAATAAAATAAATTTAGATTGTTTTAACTGTTTTTTTATCTCTCAAATATTATTGTATTATTAATTATGATAATATTAAAGAAATAAAAAATAACTAAAATTTATTTTATTTAATATTTATTAATTTTTATAATAATTAATAAATATTAATAAAATAAATTTTAACTATTTTTAATTAGTTTCTCTTGTTATCAAATATTTTCGTATTAATTAGATAAGGGCATAATTTTTTTTCATTTTTCGCATAGAATCCTTTCATAATAAGGCATTGGTATCTAAAAGCCTATATTTATATGCATGGAAAAAGAAATAAGATTATAGATCTTCGCCAAATACGTATACACATAAACGTTACCTATTTTCAACATATTATTGTATAGCAAATAAATTCAAGATAATTTTCTTGATGCGTAAGACAATATCCATCAAAATGAAGAATAAATAATATTATGAAGACATTAAAAATATGAATCAAAACTTGCCCAAATTACCCTGAATATTCCATGGCGATACCATGAAGAGATTTATCTGATACATACTTTTCTCCCAATGAATGTATACACTGCACAACATGAGAGTTTCTCGTTTATGCTTGTTGCCAAAAAGCTTATCAATTAAAGCAACAACTCACTATCTTTTAAATTGTTAATTAATAATTAATCTACTTTTAAAATTTGAATTTTTTATACAAAATATAAATTTAATTTCTATAAACTAATATTATAGAAGAGTTTTGTACTTTTGTACAAATATCCAGTAACAAATTCAAAAAATTTTCACAGCGAAACAAAATATATAAAATATAATAATAATTTTTTAGCTTAATATTATTCTATTATTTTCTATAATTTGTTAATTTTTTAGTTAGGTTCTTATAATTTAAGAGTTTATAATTGAATCATTATATTGGATAAAAAAATTAATTAGATTCTTAGTAGTTGTTATTTTTTAAAAAATACACACTAATCCTATAAAATTTGTCACTAATCATATTATTAGTATTTAATAATTAATTATGATAAAATTTGTCAATAATCATAATATTTTATATTATATTATTTTTAATAATTACAATAATTCTTTCATATATCTCCATGAGTACTATATATAAAGTGTTTCATTTAACGTTCATAAGTGTAAATTCTAGAGCCAAATTCTTTTGTTTTTTTTTTAACTATTTTATACAATAATAATGTATTTTTTTTATCAAAATTGATCTTTTTAAGATATAAATTAAAAGTTTGCTATTCTTTTATAAAGCCAACTTTATTTTTATTCTTTAAATTATATCATGAGTATTTTTACTCAATTTTTTTTTGTCCTTACAAAATAATTATCTTTTACCGCAATTATTTACAATACTTCGCATACATCATATTTTATCTCAAAGTTATTTCATTAATTCAGGTGCTAATTATATGGATATAAAAGTTCAACACATCGAAGAAGTAAACTTCATTTTGCTAAAAGATGATTGAATCTTCTTATATACTATATATAACTAACCTAATAGAATGTGGGTGAAATTATTTTCCGTAGAAAAGTTAAATTTATCATTAAACTAAATAGGATTATTCTTGCCTTGCCGTATTATATGAATAACTAAATGATGGAGCTTATTTAACAAGAGGATAGTCCAAATTTGCATGAATTTTACATATTTAATCTGGTCAAACTATTTTCATTAGTTGTCATAATCAAAATTATTCTAATGTATATGTGTCTAAGTTCTAGAATTGAATAGCATATGTTATTTAAATAACATAATTAATATTAGAATTTGATTAGTTTAATTTCAAAAGAATTTTAAAGTTAATCTTATTTTATTAATTAATTCTATTTAATTTAGATATGTAACCCTTAATTTATTTATTTTTAATTTTATTTTTTATTATTTATGAGTTTATTTTATTAGTAATATATATATATCCAAGTAATTTAGTAAAAAATGCTGCTAATAATATATATGATAGTGTGTCATATAATTTTGATATATTTTTAATCTATCAATAATTAAAAATTAAATTATTTAAAATAATAATAGTATTTCATTGTCAATAATAATAAATGCATATATTCTATTGTTCAAATTATTATGTTATTAATTAATAATTTATTTTTTAATTTTAAAAGTATTATAATTAAATGTATATACTCCAATTAAGGAGTAATTATATTAGTCTATTAATTATAATATTCAAATTAAATTTTGAGAATAAAATAATATTTTAAATTTTTTATCGTTAGAAATTTTATGATTAATTAGTTTGTTTTAGGTAAGTTATTTTGAGATTTTATTTTTTAATATATTAGGTATTATTTTATTTTGATTTTTTCTATTATACAAGTGTAATTACCCGTGCTATGCACGTGATAAGATTGAAATTATAATTTTAAATTATTTTTTTAAAATTAATTTGAATTATAATAATTTGATTAATAAAAAAGTCATATGTTATGCATTGTTTGATTTTTTTTAATCTAGTGTTAATTGGATTAACTCTAAAATAGTTATGAATCGGTTTTAATAATCTACTTTCTTCAATAAATCAGATATATATAATGAATGTGATCATAAATAATATAGTAATAATCAAATCCACCAACAAATATATTGGCTATTATCACACTATAAAATAAATTAAATATAAAGACTATTAGCACTTATAAAATCTATAAAATTGCACTGTCTTTGATTCGTGCAAGGGTTTACTTATCAAATAAACTTAAAATATGAAAAAAAAATATTTATAAAATGGACCTATCATCACTTAAAAGAATCATGAAAAATAATCAACTTACCTTATCATCCATGAGAATCATTTCTATGTAAGTCGTCTTGTTCTTTTCAAATTTGGATGGGACTTTCCATAACCTTATAATTCTTGCCTTTATTTTTCAAACTTTTTTATTACATAATCTACCATAGGGAATATTATTGATAGAATCGTAGTTAGTAGCCTTTAGATATGAAAAATAATAAACAGAAGAAAATCTATGTCTGAGGTACGAAATTTTTAGATGATAAATAATTATACACTAATTATACATGGTAATAATTAACAAATATTTTCAATGGAGATACTTGCTACAATTAGGTAAAATTTATGCCATTATATTTTATTAACCTTTATGATTAATTCAATAGAGATACTTACTCAATATATGTAACAGCCCAGACCACCCGCTAGCACGATATTGTCCACTTTGGCATATAAGGCCTCACGGTTTTGCCTTTAACGATAGGGATGATAGCCGAAACCCCCACACTCACTCGTCAAAACGCGTCATGCTAGGGAGAGGTATCCACACCCTTATAAGGCATGCTTCGTTCCCTTCCCCAACCGATGTGGGACCTTACAATCTACCCCCCTAAGGGAGCCCAGCGCCCTCGCTGGCACATCGATCCGGGTTCCGGTTCTGATACCATCTATAACAGCCCAGACCACCCGCTAGCACGATATTGTCCGCTTTGGCACACAATATCTCACGGTTTTGCCTTTGACGATAGGGATGAGAGCCAAAGCCCCCCACACTCACTCGTCAAAACGCATCATGCTAGGGAGAGGTATCCACACCCTTATAAGACATGCTTCGTTCCCCTCTCCAACTGATGTGGGACCTTACAATTTGACGCGTTTTGACAAGTGAGTGTGGGGCGCTTCGACTATCATCCCTATCGTCAAAGACAAAATCGTGAGGCCTTGTGTGCTAAAGCGGATAATATCGTGCTAGCGGGTGGTCTGGGCTGTTACATGGGGCTTCGGCTATCATCCCTATTGTCAAAGGTAAAATCGTGAGGCCTTGTGTGCCAAAGCGGACAATATCGTGCTAGCGGGTGGTCTGGGCTGTTATAGATCTGTAACAGCCCAGACCACCCGCTAGCACGATATTGTCCGCTTTGTCACACAAGACCTCACGGTTTTGCCTTTGACGATAGGAATGATAGCCGAAGCTCCCCATAATCACTCGTAAAAATGCGTCATGCTAGGGAGAGGTATCCACATCCTTATAAGGCATGCTTCGTTCCCATCCCCAACCGATGTGGGACCTTACAATCCACACCCTAAGGGAGCCCAGCGCCCTCGCTGGCACATCAATCCGGACTCCGGCTCTGATACCTTCTGTAACAGTCCAGACCACCCGATAGCACGATATTATCCGCTTTGGCACACAAGACCTCACGGTTTTGCCTTTGACGATAGGGATGATAGCCGAAACTTCCCACACTTACTTGTCAAAACACGTCAAGGGTCCCTTTTTAGTCTTAACTCACGGCAGCAACCACGAGAAACGAAGAAGGATTACACCGCAACAGCCTCTATTTTAATCATACAGTTTCTAGAACTCGACCCTAGGATATTAACATCATGAACTTCTCAAAATTTTATAGCAGAATAATAACGGTAAGAATTCCAAGGCTTGAATAAATTACCACAGTTAAAGAAAAAAATGCCGCAACGGAGGTGCATAAGCTCCGGCAGCTACCTCAAGTGACGACAACAACCCCATGCTCCGATGACAGCAACTGTAAAAAGCTCTGCAGTGACAACAATGTTCCAAGAATTCAGAAGAACGGAGATTAAAAATGAAACCCTTACTGACAGTGGATTCCAGTAACGGTAGTGCCGTTCCCCGGTAACCAGGCACGGCGGCGAGGCTCGGCAACCCATCCTCAACCGCGGCGACAAAGCGTGCGATGGCGGCGGCGGCTTCACGCTGCACGACAGTGCCTTCCCTCTCTCCACTGGAAGCTCTCTCCCTCGCTCTCTGCTCCAGTGACGGTGATGTTCGCGGCTTTATTCGGCGGCGACATGCACAGCCCTGACGGCGAGACAGCGCCGTCGTCCTTCCTTCCTCTCTCGGCGACAACGGCATTGGAAGATATGAATTTTTGAAGTTTATTGGTTGCTGTAGAATTTTTTGGTTTTCTGGTTCTGCAGTACCAACTTCCAAACGCTATAACTTTTGGTTTAAACGGGATTTTGAGTTGCTTTTAAAGGGATTTTGAATATCTGTGAGTCTACTTTAATTGAGTACCAATTTCATGTCCATAGCTACTTTGTAGAGTTAGTTATGTCTCTTGGAAGTTGGGCTGTTCGCAGAAAATTCAGAACCGATTACTAGAAACAGGGCAGCAATTCCAATTGACATTTAATTAACCAAATGAAGTGCTATGAATCTGAAACTTATTTTTCCTAAAACTTAGGGGTGTAAAGTGTATCCTCACCAAAATCTAAGAGTAATGGATTAAAATTGAATTTGTTATAGATTTTGCAAAAACATAGCTGCCTGTTGTATTTTTCTGAATCTTCTTAAGTGCAGCAGCAGATTTTTATTGAATTTGTTATAAATTCAATTCTAATCTAAAGGTGGTAAAACTTTGATTTAGATCCAAAGGGTATGTCCAAATTTGACTGTATGCATGAATATAGGTAAGTAAAAGTGTGTAAATTATCTCTAGGACACATTTAAAGTTAAACGGTGATAACTTAGAGATGAAGAAAGATAACTAATAGTTGGAGAAGATAGTATTTGATTTGATAAGATGAAGGAAGAGAGTAATGTAAGAAATTGAGACTTGATGATATTAATTAGTCAAGAATAATAAAAATGTATGATCAATGAGTTGAGTGAAATGGAGAATGACGAGATTGAGACATGAATTAGTATTCAGAATGAAAATGATAAATTGTAAGACATGATTGAATAACCTGAGCTTGAGGCGTTGTCTTCCCCATGTCAGCTGGGATTTTCCCGTGGTATTTATTGAGAAAGTGCAGTAATGTCGCGAATATGCCGGAGTTGCACATGTACGCTAATGATTGAACATTATTGAGCTTGGGGTACTATCTTCCCCATATCAGCTTGGGGTATTCCTTCCCCATGTCAGCTTGGGGTGTTGTCTCTTCTCCCCATGTCAGCTTGGGATTCGTCCCATGGATATTATTGAACTTGGGGCATTCTTTTTCCCATGTCAGCTTGGGGTCCTCCCCATGGTGTATTTCGAGTTTGAGAACATGTCGGGATGGCTACGTAACCGACAGTTGATATCAACAGCCATAGGACAGGAATGCATCATGTGCATTTGATTGTTTTTATTGCTATGTATTATCTGAGATTGCCTAATGATAACATGTCATCATGTCATATTTTTCTATGCTTTTTCTTTATTTTTTTTTTTTAGGTTTTATGCACTTTCTTGAGCCATAAGTAAGCCAATTGGGTAGAATTTCATGTTTCCTTTGATTCAATCAACCATGGATAAATTAATGCATTTTCATAAGATTTTGTGCTATAATTGTTATATATTATGAAAGAATAACAATCTCATGATTTTGAGCATAGCTTTGATGTGCTTGGTTGATTGATGATAGGTGAAAAGAGTTTTGAAGAAGGTTGAAGAAAGAAGAAATGGCAAGGAGCAAGAGAGAACAAAAAGCTTGAGCAAAAGCTTGCCTCAAACTTTTGGAAGAGTTGAATTCACCCTGGATGGAGCAAAAGCTTACACCAACGTTTGACCTCAAGCTTTTAGGCAAACGTTGGCACCACAACAAACACACTCTGGAGAAGAGCAAAAGCTTGCGCCAACGTTTGACCTCAAGCTTTTAGGCAAACGTTGGCGCCACAACAGGCTGAATGGGTATACTTCCAACAAGAATAACTTGAGCTACAGAGCTCCAAATGAGGTGATTCAAAAAGCAATAGAAAGTAGGAATCGAGAGCTTTCCAAGCATATATGGCACTGCATGGTGGACACTAAAATTGAGGGAGAAAACTGCCCCGCAATGTGCATAAACGAACATGGTGGCAACCTGCAGTGAGGCCAACTGACCTCTGCACCTTCGACGGAGTATAACTCGAGCTGTAGAGCTCCAAATGATGCGAATCCAATGACATTGGAAAGTAGACATTCAGGGCTTTCCAACAATATATAATAGTATGGGGTGGACAATGCGTTTGAGCCTCCAGAACTGGCGTTTTCGACCACATTTGAGGCAAACTTTACCTCAAACGTTGCACACCAAAGCCAGCGATCCTGTCCTCTTCAAAGGAGCATAACTTGAGTTGTAGATGTCCAATTGAGGTGATTCTAATTGGGTTAGAAAGCTAACATTCAGAGATTTCCAACCATATATAATAGTCTATAGTGGAAATAAAATTGGCAACGTTGACAAGAGGACAAAGTAGCACCCCAAGGCTTGATATGCAACAAGAGGGATCCACATTTGGCTCAAAGTTTGACCTCAAACTTTGGCTCAAAAGTGGATGACAGCAAAATGGCCATCTGCATGATGAGTTTGGTGAATAAGTTTGAGTCAAAGTTTGCCTCAAACTTTGACTCAAGCTTTAATGGTTCATGGCCCGGTTCACAAGTGGGTTTCTCTCCAACTCCAAGAGCAATCAACAGAGGCCATCTTCAACCCAAATCCAAAGCAAGCAAAGCCCATTATCATCACTCAAAGGCACAAGAGATAGATAAAATAGGAATTTCATTTAATTGTAATTTGTCGTTAATTTCAATTTCATTTTCATTTTGTAAAAGCCTATATAAAGGCATTAGTTTCATTTCACCAGGAGGGGGGCTCTAATAGAGAGCATTGGAGGTTGGCTCCAGTAGGGAGCATTGGCATTAGAGAGCTCTCTCTCTTTAGTTTACTTTTCTTTGTTTTTGAGTCTTGGGTGGGGAATTGAAGGTGTTCTGTTTCATTCTCCCTCTGAGATTTCTCTCTGTTTACTTGCTGCATAATTTGAAGGAATTGTGATTTGGATCTAAATTGTCTTTACTGCTTTCTTCTCTATTTTCTTCTGCAATTATCTGCTATTGAATCAAGGAAGGGCTTGAGATCTAGACTTGTTTTCTAGTCTCTTTGATTCCCTGAGATCTTCAATTTTATTTTGTAATTGAGCTGAGCATCAGAGCGATCCTTAATTCACTGCACTTCACAATCTCAATTCTGTTTTAATTCCCAGCATCCAATTTTCTTTATTCTTCCGGTAATTTAAATTTCCAGTTACTTGATCTATTGCTTTCTTTAATTTTCAGCATCCACTCCCCTTTAATTTTATGCAATTTACATTTCTTGCAATTTAAGATTCTTGCAATTTACATTTCTTGCTCTTTAAGTTACTTGCCAATTTACATTCTACAACTTTAAATTCATTGTCCTTTACTTCCTGTTTGTTACAATTTCACACAATTCACATCAATGTTAGCTTGACTAAACTAATCACCCACTAAAGTTGCTTGATCCATCAATCCCTGTGGGATCGACCTCACTCACATGAGTTTTACTACTTGATGCGACCCGGTATACTTGCTGGTTAGTTTTGGGTGTTTTGGAAATTCGTTTTTCCACAAAAAATTCCCATCAAGTTTTTGGCACCGTTGCCGGAGATTGATTTAGATCAACAATGATTAAGTGGGTGAGAAGTCTAGATCAAGTATTTTCTTTGTTTTTGTTCTCTGTTCTAAGTTGAAACCAAGGTGTTTGAGTTATTGCCTCACTAAGAAATTCATCTCTGAGATATGAATTTCAATTTTCCTTGGTGTTGTGTTTTACAAAATTTAAATGGAGTTCAACTCATCTTATGATCAAACAAATTTTATGGGATATTACCCACCATCACCAATCTCTAATGGTGGCTGGGAATATCACCAAGAGAATACACATTCTGAGCACTCCAATTCATGGAGATTTGCTTCAGAGACACAAGATGAGCAAGAAAATCATATGGGATACCAACCACCACCACAAAATGATTCATATCATTATCCTCATGGTGGATGGAAGCATCACCAAAGAATGGAAGAGCATCCACCCTCACGTCCCAAATTCTCATTTGAAAGTTCTTCATCACCTGATTATGCCTCAACACAAAGTTTCCTCCAAAATCCATACAAGTCATCCCATCAACCACACAACTCATTCCATACCCCTCAACACAACTTCACCACAACACATCCATGTCACCAAAATTACTCTCAACCTTCATCTCTTGAATTAGCAGTTGAGGATTACCTTCAATGGTCCAAAGAACCTTTAGAAAGCCAATGCCAAGCCATTGAAATACACAGAAAACTCGTGAAAAGATACACACAACCCCAATCCTGGAAAGAAACCATCCTCAAGAAGATGAATGGGCCCTTAGAGCAAACAAGGGGGAACTTAGAACCATCAAACAGTGAGAATGAAGACCAATTTGTGGGTGAGGAAGTGGAAAAACAAGAACCAAAGGTCCCTGTGTCAAGTGAAATTGTACTGAAGAATGAGGAACATGAGCCAAGGATTTTACATTCACAAGAACTAATTGAAGTGACAATAGAACACGAAGATTCCCTCCCAAAGGACTTGATGGAAAGTTGTGAAGAAGGAATGGAGGAGGACAATCAAGAGAAGTCACACTCAATTGAAGCAGAGAAGTGCATAGAGGAAGGGCTCATGGAACCACTAATTCAAGAGGCTCTGGATGAAGATAAAACTCCAACAATCACACAACCACCAAGACTTGGATTCAAGAAAGTGAAGGCAATTAACAAAAGCACCGAGAAGAGGATTGTGACCAAGCTACAAAGGACAATATTCATGAAGAAAAGAAGGTCAACTACAAGCAATCCTTCCCCTGATCCAGCAAGCAAGCTCAATCAAGCCATTTGCAAAAGGAAGCTTGCTGAGGAAAGGCCAAGACAAGGGACACTAGCTGAATCCTTCCCTCCTTTGAGGTCATTTCTCTTAACAAACTGGAAGAAGAGGAAGAAAGTGAAGAACAACATGTCAAGCTAAAGACACTAAAAGAGCACTTGTTGGGAGGTAACCCAATCATAGGTAATAATTCTTCTCTGCTTTGTTTTCTTTCTTTGCTTTGTTTAAATTCAATAAATTGGTATATGGTTACATTCTAAGTTTGGTGTTGCCTTGCAACAAATTGTTTTCAATCTTTTTGGATGATTGCATCAAATTAAAAATGAAAGTAACACACCAAGATTCTAAGTTTGGTGTGCCACTTATTTTTCTATGCAATTTATTCAAGCAACACTACTTGTTTGCATAATCATAATGCCTCTGCAATTTTATTTTTCTCTTTTGGTTTAACATTTTAATTTCATCTTTATTCATTTACATTTTTTTATGCTTTCTTTTATTAACTGTGTTTGTTAATGCATCACCAAGAGAGCTTTATTCATGACAAGATTCTTGGCTTGGTGATTGTATTTAACATACAACAGTTTCATTTAGTCTTATTTCAAATAAAATTGACATATGGTTGCATTCTAAGTTTGGTATTGCTATGCAACAAAATTTTGTTCTAATCCTTATAAGATACTTGCATCAATTCCAAGTGAAAGTGTCACACTAAGTTTGGTGTGCCACTTATTCTTTATGCAAAGTATTATGCTCACCTTCTTAAGTTTGCAATCAAAATGTCTCTGTCTCTTGTGCCTTGATTGTTATCTGTCATTTTGCTTGCTTAAAACACATGTGCTACTAACATTTCATTGTGTAAGACATTCATGATCCATCTTAGCCCCATAGCCATTGTTCTAATTGTTGCTTGAGGATGAGCAAGCATTCTGAGTTTGGAAAGGGAAAGAGAAGAATAGAGGAAAAAGGACAACAATAATGAAGATGAACTACAAGGTTGTAGAGTTCCTTTTCTTCTCATTTGTTTCAAGCACTATAAATTGCATGATTGTCTTTACCTTCTCTGTATGCATGTGTGTATGAAAAGGCATAATTTGATTTCTAACTTGCAACATGGTGCTGTGCCATTATGATTACCAACTTGAATTTTGTGAATTCAAAAGCAATAAAGTATCATGATCATAAACAAACAAGGCATTAAAGAAGATTTTAGCATGTGCATAAAAGTATTGGAAAGCTAGTATGTTTGATTGTTGCTTAATTGCATTGGATTTTATTTAATTGAAATTTTCATCTAGGACATTTTGTGAAATCTTTTGAAAATCATGAAAACCTTGAAGAGGCAAATACAATTAAAGCAAGAAAAGAAAAAGGGAAAGAATGAGAAAGTTGAAGGCTCTGAGTACCAATGGCAATTTATTTGTTAAGTACTTGTGGTGTTTATGTATCAAGCCAAATGCTTGAAAACAAAACACTTAGAAGTCAAGGTTAGGCTCAAAGTGCAAAAGCACTCCCTCAAAGCTCAAGGCTCTGAGCATCAATGATTAGAGAGTCAAGAAAAGAAAAGAAAAATGAGCTTAATGAAGTCCTCTAATCAAATGCTTGTGGTGCTTATGTATCAAGTGGTAATACTTGAAAACAAAGCATTTAGAAGTTGTAGCTTTGTTATCAACTCATGGGGAAAAGCACCCAAAAGGAGAAGCTAATAAGAAAATTAAAAGCTTGTTTCAAGGAAGAAATATAAGAGAAAGATTTCATAAATTGAGCTAGAGAGAAGCATCAATCATTTACATCTCTTTTGTAATTGTAGCATGCATAGAAAACTAGCTTGCCATGAACATTGAGTTGCTATTCTTCTTACCTTGGATTGTCAATCTCTATTGCATGATTCTTTTCTTGTTTGGGGACAAGCAAGGTTTAAGTTTGGTGTTGTGATGACATGTCATCATGTCATGTTTTTCTATACTTTTTCTTTGTTTTTTTTAGGTTTTATACACTTTCTTCAGCCATAAGTAAGCCAATTGGGTAGAATTTCATGTTTCCTTTGATTCAATCAACCATGGATAAATTAATGCATTTTCATGAGATTTTGTGCTATAATTGTTATATATTATGAAAGAATAACAATCTCATGATTTTGAGCATAGCTTTGATGTGCTTGGTTGATTGATGATAGGTGAAAAGAGCTTTGAAGAAGGTTGAAGAAAGAAGAAATGGCAAGGAGCAAGAGAGAACAAAAAGCTTGAGCAAAAGCTTGCCTCAAACTTCAGCTCAAACTTTTGGAAGAGTTGAATTCACCCTGGATGGAGCAAAAGCTTGCGCCAACGTTTGACCTCAAGCTTTTAGGCAAACGTTGGTGCCACAAAAAACACACCCTGGAGAAGAGCAAAAGCTTGCGCCAACGTTTGACCTCAAGCTTTTAGGCAAACGTTGGCGCCACAACAGCCTGAAGGGGTATACTTCCAACAAGAATAACTTGAGCTACAGAGCTCCAAATGAGGTGATTCAAAAAGCAATGGAAAGTAGGAATCGAGAGCTTTCCAAGAATATATAGCACTGCATGGTGGACACTAAAATTGAGGAAGAAAACTGCCCCGCAATGTGCATAAACGAACATGGTGGCAACCTGCAGTGAGGCCAACTGACCTCTGCATCTTCGACGGAGTATAACTCAAGCTGTAGAGCTCCAAATGATACGCTTCCAACGGCATTGGAAAGTAGACATTCAGGGATTTCCAACAATATATAATAGTATGGGGTGGACAATGCGTTTGAGCCTCCAGAACTGGCGTTTTCGACCACGTTTGAGGCAAACTTTACCTCAAACGTTGCACACCAAAGCCAGCGACCCTGTCCTCTTCAAAGGAGCATAACTTGAGTTGTAGATGTCCAATTGAGGTGATTCCAATTGGGTTAGAAATCTGACATTCAGAGCTTTCCAACCATATATAATAGTCCATGGTAGGCATAAAATTGGCAACATTGACAGGAGGACAAAGTAGCACCCCAAGGCTTGATATGCAACAAGAGGGATCCACGTTTGGCTCAAAGTTTGACCTCAAACTTTGGCTCAAACGTGGATGACAGCAAAATGGCCATCTGTATGATGAGTTTGGTGAATAAGTTTGAGTCAAAGTTTGCCTCAAACTTTGACTCAAGCTTTAATGGTTCATGGCCCGGTTCACAAGTGGGTTTCTCTCCAACTCCAAGAGCAATCAACAGAGGCCATCTTCAACCCAAATCCAAAGCAAGCAAAGCCCATTATCATCACTCAAAGGCACAAGAGATAGATAAAATAGGAATTTCATTTAATTGTAATTTGTCGTTAATTTCAATTTTATTTTCATTTTGTAAAAGCCTATATAAAGGCATTAGTTTCATTTCACCAGGAGGGGGGCTCTAATAGAGAGCATTGGCATTAGAGAGCTCTCTCTCTTTAGTTTACTTTTCTTTGTTTTTGAGTCTTGGGTGGGGAATTGAAGGTGTTCTGTTTCATTCTCCCTCTGAGATTTCTCTCTGTTTACTTGCTGCATAATTTGAAGGAATTGTGATTTGGATCTAAATTGTCTTTACTGCTTTCTTCTCTATTTTCTTCTGCAATTATCTGCTATTGAATCAAGGAAGGGCTTGAGATCTAGACTTGTTTTCTAGTCTCTTTTATTCCCTGAGATCTTCAATTTTATTTTGTAATTGAGCTGAGCATCTGAGCGTTCCTTAATTCACTGCACTTCACAATCTCAATTTTGTTTTAATTCCCAGCATCCAATTTCCTTTATTCTTCCGGTAATTTAAATTTCCATTTGCTTGATCTATTGCTTTCTTTAATTTTCAGCACCCACTCCCCTTTAATTTCATGCAATTTACATTTCTTGCAATTTAAGATTCTTGCAATTTACATTTCTTGCTCTTTAAGTTACTTGCCAATTTACATTCTGCAACTTTAAATTCATTGTCCTTTACTTCCTGTTGGTTACAATTTCACACAATTCACATCAATGTTAGCTTGACTAAACTAATCACCCACTAAAGTTGTTTGATCCATCAATCCCTGTGGGATCGACCTCACTCACGTGAGTTTTACTACTTGATGCGACCCGGTATACTTGCCGGTTAGTTTTGGGTGTTTTGGAAATTCGTTTTTCCACAAAAAATTCCCATCACCTAACTGAATATATATCCTGCTACCTGCTATACTTACTACTTGCTCTATCTGCTTCTTCCTGTGTGTGAATTTGTCTGGTTGCTTATCTCTGCATGATTTATAGATGACGGAGGAGCGGAGGAAGGGTAAAATGGGTTGGCATTGATGTTAGGCTTAAAAGTGAGTAAGTCTAAGAGTGTTTTAGATTACCTACCTCTTTTTATGGCTTCTGCTTAGAAATTAAGTTTTATAACTGTATGTTGGAGTTCTAGGATTGCCTTTGGCATTCCCAGGACCTTATATATTACATGCGTGGCACCTTTACCATGCTGAGAACCTCCGGTTCTCACCCCATACTGTGTTGTTGTTTTCAAATGCAGGTCAAGTGGCTCCTCGGTAGGCGTCTGAAGGTTTTGCAGCGAAGTGATTTACTTTGGGGTCTCCTTTTATTATTTTGATGTATATATATGTATAGTTTCTCCTCTTGTATGTAAGAATACTTTGTTTATGTACCTCTTAGAGGTTTTATGGAGAACTAGGGTTTTGAACATGTTCTTTTGGGTTATTATTATGTATATATATGTACGTATATGTTCTCCGGCCAGCCTTGGCTTCACAGGCTAAGTCAGGAGCTAGTTATGCTGTATTATTGGCCCTCTACTCGTATCATCTGTACATATATATTATTGAACTTTAGTTTTCTTCTCATGCAAATAACCACGTTTTCTGAGGGTTGCGCTTTTGAATTTTGTGATTTTATTTTACCCATTTAGTAATCTCTAGAACTTGCTGTACCCACCATATAGAGCATCCCTTTAGTTTACAACAAACACCGTTCCAGTAAATCAACTACTTCTGGATTTATTATCTTTCCAAAGCTTTAGTTAGCATCATGTATAACACCTAATCGTAACCATTAAGAATGTCGGTCCCTTAATATTCTTCCATACCTTAGAGGGCATTGCTGATTAGCCGCTTGAGCACAAAAATAGTTTTCGAACCTCCTCAAAAGAAACTAGTTACGCATTCTTAAATGTTGCTTTAACAAAATAAAAATAGGTGCGCAATTAAGATTAAAGGATTAAAACTAGGATGTATTGAACTGTTTATGATATTAGCACGGACTAAGAATTGGAATGAGAAAACACACCTGAGAACTTGGACCCGAGAAGAGAAATGACCAATGTGCCTATCTCAGATTACTAAGCTTGAATTTTGGAGGCAAAATTCCTAATTAGGTGGGTAGGATGTAAACTCCGCTAAAATTGATAAATAATTAGTCAATAAATTGAATTTTAATTAGAAAAATAAAAATACAAAACTAATATTAAAATAGGATAGAGCTCTTCAAAATGAGAATTTTGACACCAATTTCAAAAAATTTAGCCCAAAATTGGACCGGACGAGCTGAACAGGTCGAACCGGACTCGAACCGGGCCCGTGGGCCCAACCGTTTCATTAAATAAAGTGAGCTTCAACTCATTACTTCCTTCCATTCTTCATTTCATTCTAGCAGCCATGGAGAGAAGAAGGTAATGAGCAAAACCCTAACTCCCACTTCTATCCACCATAACTTCTTCATCCGAGCTCCGATCGCCGCACCGTTTATGGCCACGCAACCGCAGTGACGAGCTCTACAAAGCCCAGTACCTTTCAAGGTGAGGAAATCAAAATCTCAGCTCCTATTCTCCCTTCTTCAATTCGGGAATATTAAGATTTTTGGGTGTTAAGATTTTGAATAAATTGATGTTATAGGATCAAATTGAGTTGAGGAATGAGTGGGCTTTGGTTCGTTTGAGGCACATACAAGGTAAGGACAACCTAAACCCTAGCCAAGTCTTGAATTTATTATGTGAAATCTAAAATTGAAGTGTACATGTGTATTAGGTGTGAATTAAGAAGATATATATGCATTGGAGTTGAATTGTGGACATTTGGAAGCTTGGTGGTGATTGGGGCTAAGATTGTGAGTGGTTTCTCAAAGCTTAAGGGGCTGTGTTGTAGCTTATGTGGCTGCCTTGGACTAAATAAAGTGATTGGCCAAGGTATGGTTTAGGTTTTGCGCGTTTAACATATAAGGTTTTGTGAAAACTTAGGCTAGAAAACCATAGGTTAAGTTGAAATGGTTAGATGTATTAAATGATTAGTTTTGTGATGATGTTGGATAAATTTATGATTGAGCTTGCATTGGAATTTATGAGCTTGAGTAGTTGGTGTTGTTGAATATGTATTCTTGGATTTATTAATGATGGGTTGATGATGATTGTTGATATATGTTAATAAAATTGGTGGTTATGGCTTGTTTAATTAGTTGCAGGTGATTTATGATTGGTTATTAATGAATGAAGGGAATGGGTAATGGTTAGATGCAATTTCTAGTTGAAGGTGATGAGTTAGTAAGGTTGATGTTGCTGAGATTATGTTGATTGGTTAGTTTATCATTGTTAGGAGAAGTGCGGAATTTTAATGCTTTAAAGTGTACTTGTATGATATAAATCATGGTAATTTTTTATAGGTACATGGAACTGAGGTTTTGGAGTAGAGTTATCATATAATTGAAGTAGATATGGTGATGAATGAGAGGAATGGTGGATTAGTATAAGTTGGAAACCTAGAGGACTAAATTTGGTTAGTGAAATTGAGAAGTCTTGCTGCAAAAATTCCTAATATGTTTGGACAGCAACTTAAAACGAAAACTGAGAATAATTTGGATATGATTTTCGTATTAATCTATTTTTCTAAAAAATTTATATAAGTCAATATTATTCCAAAAAATTTCAGGAAATTTGGCTAAGTGGTTTGGAAGATATGATTTTTTGAAGTTTAGTGGTTGCTGCAGATTTTTCTGGTTTTTTGGTTCTACAGTACCAACTTCCAGACGCTATAACTTTGGATTTAAATGAAATTTTGAGTTGTTTCCAAAATGGATTTAAAGATTTATCCGTCTATTTTAAGAGAACAAGTTTTAGATCTATATCTATTTTGTAGACTTAGATAAGTCATTTGGAAGATGGGTTGTTTGCTGAAAATTCTGAACTGATTCATAATAACAGGGCACCTATTCCAATTGATAATTAATTACACAAATGAAGTGATATGAACCTAAAACTTGTGGATTTTTAAACTTGGGAATGTTGACTGTAATCTCACCAAACTTTAGAGGCAACGGATTAGAATTAGAATTATTGTGGAATTTATAAAAATACTGCTGCTGTCTATTTTTCTGGAATTTTGTAAATGCAGTAGCAGAATTCTAAATTTTGTAAAAAATTCAATTTTAATCCAAGTTCAGCAAAACCTAACATAAATTGAAGATTAGGATCTCTACAGTTACCTTACCCAGAAAAATAGGTCGTGCATAAGTATTTACAACACAAGAAGGTTTTAGATTAAATAAGCTTAGGAAATGAAAAGAAATGTAAGTTGCCCCTAGAAAGGGTTAAAGTTAAAGACAATGATATTGAGAGATAAAAAGAAGAAAGAAGAATGAGGAACAAGGAATGAAATAAAAGTTGAGAATTGATGATGTTAATCAATCAAGAATAATAAAATGTATGAGCAATGAGTTAAGCAAAGTTGAGAATGATGAGATGAGATATGAATTGGTTTCGAGAATGAAACTGATAATTATGAGAAAATGATTGAATAACTTAGGCTTGGGGCGTTGTCCCCATGTCAGCCGGGATTTTTTCCGTGGTTGTTATTGAGCTTGGGGTATTGTTTTTTCCATGTCAGCTTGGGGTGTTGTCTCTTCTCCCCATGTCAGCTTGGGATTCGTCTCATGGATATTATTGAGTTTGGGGGCGTTCTCTTCCCCATGTCAGCTTGGGAATTTTTCCCATGGCATATTTATGAGCTTGAGAACATGTCCGGATGGCTACATAACCGACAGTTGATATCAATAGCCATAGGACAGGCATGCATCATGTGCATATTGTTTGTTTGCTTATTTGTGAACTGTTTGAGAATGCCTACTTGATTATAACATGCTATTTGTTGTACTTGTTATCTGTATTACTTGTAAGTTACTTGTGCTTGCCTTGTTTGATTATTTGTCCATGTAAACTGATTGGCGATGGAGGAGCGGAGGAAAGGTGATTGGCATAGGGATAAAGTTAAGCTTAAGTAGTTAAGTTGAGGATTTCGTAGAACACCTACCCCTTTTTATGGCTCTTGCTTAGAGTTTAAGTTTTGTAACTGTATGATTGGAGTTCTAGGATTGCCTCTAGCATTCCCAGGACCTTATTTATTATACGCATGGCACCTTTACCATGCTGAGAACCTCCGGTTCTCACCCCATACTGTGTTGTTATTTTCAGATGCAGGTCGAGAGGCTCCTCGCTAGACGTCTGGATTCCTGAAACGGAGTAGTTCCTGGGACATTTTGGGTTCTCTGGTTGTATATATATGACTCATGTACTTAGCTTGCTCTCCAAGAAACTTGTTTATTTTGTTCTTCATAGAGGCTACAGGAGAGTTAGGGACTTGATTCTGTATTTTGAGTATTCTGAGATATATATATATATATATATATATATATATATATATATATATATATATATATATATATTCTTCGGTCAGCCTTGGCTTCGCAGGCTGAGTCAGGAGCTAGTTATACTGTATTTCTTGGCTCTCTATTCACTCTTTAGTTTACTCCTATTTATGATCTTGAGGTTTCTTCACACGCAAGTTATTCCGTCTCCGGAGCGTTGCGTCTTTTATTTTGCGATTTTGTTTTACCCATTTTTCAAGGCTCCTAGCTTATTATATTCTTTCTGCTATTACACGTATATATTTTATTTTAGACGTCGTAGCGCCTCGCCACCTCTGTTTTACATCCTATGTGTAAAGCTATGTGTGGTAGGGTGTTACATTTTGGATTGTAAGGTCCCACATCGGTTGGGGAGGAGAACGAAGCATACCTTATAAGAGTGTGGATACCTCTCCCTAGCATGACCCGTTTTGACGAGTGAGTGTGGGGAGCTTCGGCTATCATCCCTATCGTCAAAGGCAAAACCGTGAGGCCTTGTGTGCCAAAGCGGACAATATCGTGCTAGCGGATGGTCTGGACTGTTACAGATGGTATTAGAGCCGGAGCCCGGATCGATGTGCCAGCGAGGGCGCTTGGCTCCCTTAGGGGGTGAATTGTAAGGTCCCACATCGGTTGGGGAGGGGAACGAAGCATGCCTTATAAGGATGTGGATACCTCTCCCTAGCATGACGTATTTTGACGAGTGAGAGAGGGAGCTTCGGCTATCATCCCTATCGTCAAAGGCAAAACCGTGAGGCCTTGGGTGCCAAAGCAGACAATATCGTGCTAGCGGGTGGTCTGGGTTGTTACAGATGGTATCAGAGCCGGAGCCCAGATCGATGTACCAACAAGGGCGCTGGGCTCCCTTAGGGGCTGGATTGTAAGGTCACACATCGGTCGGGGAGGGGAACGAAGCATACCTTATAAGGGTGTAGATACCTCTCCCTAGCATTATGCATTTTGACGAGTGAGTGTGGGGAGTTTCGGCTATCATCCCTATCGTCAAAGGCAAAACCGTGAGGCCTTGTGTGCCAAAGCAGACAATATCGTGCTAGCGGGTGGTTTGGGCTGTTACACCCCACACTCACTCGTCAAAACACGTCAAATTGTAAGGCCCACATCGGTTGGAGAGGGGAACGAAGCATGCCTTATAAGGGTGTGGATACCTCTCCCTAGTATGATGCGTTTTGACGAGTGAGTGTGGGGGGCTTCGGCTATCATCCCTATCGTCAAAGGCAAAACCGTGAGGCCTTGTGTGCCAAAGCGGACAATATCGTGCTAGCGGGTGGTCTGGGCTGTTACAGATGGTATCAGAGTTGGAGCCCGGATCGATGTGCCAGCGAGGGCGCTGGGCTCCCTTAGGGGGTGGATTGTAAGGCCCACATCGGTTGGGGAGGGGAACGAAGCATGCCTTATAAGGGTGTGGATACCTCTCCCTAGCATGATGCGTTTTGACGAGTGAGTGTGGGGGGCTTCGGCTATCATCCCTATCGTCAAAGGCAAAATCGTGATGCCTTGTGTGCCAAAGCGGACAATATCGTGCTAGCAGGTGGTCTGGGCTGTTACACGAGGGCCCATGGTTAGTTGATGATACTGCCAAGATCTTGGCATCTCTCTTTGCTGCCGACTTCGATCTTGGTGCGGTGTCTCTTCCGACTACAACGTTGACGACAGTGAGGCCGCAGTCATTGTCTTCTTCAGGCTCTTATCTCGGCTTCACTGCTCGGCTTCTATCGTCGTCGGTCCGGTCACGCTCTCGCCTCCTGGGTTCTCTTATGAACTGTGAGAACTCCGTCAGTTTGCTTTCGCGGATTGCTTGTTCCAAAGCATCCTTTAGATCAAAACAGTGCTGGGTCTTGTGGCCGAAACCTTAGGGCATCGAATGGGAGAAAAGTGAATTAAATTTAGCAATTTAAAAGCCTAAAAATCATGTTTTCAATCATTAAGAACAATTAGGAGAAATTCACAAAACCATGCTATTTCATTGAATAAATGTGAGAAAAGTTGATAAAATCCATCTAATTCAATACAAAATAAACTACAAAATTAGGGTTTATCAGTCAGCAAGAGAGGACACATAGTGCTACATGATTGGGTGTGGAGAACACGTCAGCGCTGACAGGGCGGGTGGTGCCACGTGGGTAGCAAAGCGGATTGGGTCGGGCACACGGGTCGAGCACGGGTCGGGGAGGTTCTGGCTGACACGTAGCGGACGCAGAGCCGTTCATCAGGGGCGCTGATCCAACGGCGCTAGAGGCGTCTGGAAGGAGAACTTCTACACGCGAACAGGCAACTTCGAGTGGCGCGTCCGGCAGGGTCCGCCGGTGATTCTGGTGGCGTTGGAAACCTTACAACGAGGAGAAGGCGAGGGTGGCGACGGTGATGAACCAAGACATCGGGAAGAAGTTGAAAAGTGAGGACCAAACACTACCGGAGAAGCAAAATAAAGGAGCTAGAAACCAATTGTTTCCTGAAAAAAAATAACCTAAACTCTTGATACCATGTTAGAGACAAGAGACCAATCTAAAGAAAGTGTTTTGTGTATTATTCAGTTTGAGGAAAAATACAATGTACAAGGGATATATATAGCTACTAGAATAATCAAAGTAATAAAAGTATAGAATCGAACAATTATACAGATACGTTATATAAATGTAAATGATACTAATTGATCTAATTTGATTCTAATTATTCTCTTAACAAGCTTCATGGTCAATGAATCTTACAAAAAACTGAAAATTTTATCACTCTAAATGAAGCATTTGTAGATGTGAAAGGTGAAAAAAAGTAGTGCAAGTTATGACATAAAAATTTCAAAAACTAAGTTAAGGATTTAAGTACAACTTGAAGAGGTAATACAAGATCGTGAGGAGTTAACGAAGAAAATAGATGTGCTCAAGGAAAAATTTGAAATGACAAATATTCTATTATTTAATTTGATAAATTTGGTTATGTAATGATTGAGAAATAAGTAGTGATGAATTTGTTATTTTTGATGAAAAAGTAAACCCCAAATTTTAGGAGAATTTTTGTCAAAATCATTTTAGGAATTTTGAATAAAAATGAATGGAAAAAAATTGTAATTATTAGTATTATATATTGTTTCTAATTTTTGTTTTGATTTTTTATATTTATAGGAGTGTCAAAATGATGACAACATGCTAATTACGGGACTCAAAAAATATTTTGATTCATGAAGACACTAATCTATATAGAATTTTTAATTTATAGTTGAACTTGTAGAACTAACTTTAATGCTATTTTATTAAAATAATCTTAGTTAAATGAAAGATGTTTAAATTATCTATGTTGTTATATATTATATAAATGTTGACTTGATCAACAAATTAGTTAATATATTAATTAATTAAAAAAATATAATTTAAAAAATTATATGTGTAATTTATATTAAAAAATTTATTACAAAATAAATATTGTGTTTTTGTAACTAAAGAAATAAAAAATATTACAAAATTAAGTTATATTTTATAACAAAATTTTATGATTCAAAAAATTATATTACAAAAAATATTTTATAGTGCAAAATTTGTTACCACTTTTAATTTGTAACAAATTTTAGTTTTTATATTAAAAACTTTATTACAAAATATTATTTTGTATTGTAACAATTTTATTTTTTATTATAAAAATTTTTTATAACGAGACATGAGGCAACAATTCTATAACAATTTTTTTATTATAAATTTTTTTCGTAACCAACTTAATATTTTTTATAATAATTTTTTTATAAAAAATATTATTTTTTTTGTAGTGTAATACTTAAAAGAGGAAAAAATTTAAATATATATTTTTAAACATCAAAAAAATAAAATTAAAAGCTTTCTTTATTTAAAAGTTAGGAGGATATGAAAAATGCTAAAAAATCATAAAAAATTATTATTTTAACTCTTAATTAGTCATTAATATTTAAAATTGTGGGTTAAAATATATTGTTAAATTATTAAACTAAAAGAATTAAGTTGATGACTAAAAATGATGACCAAAAATAATAAATTTTAATGATACTCCAATATTTTTATTAAGAAAATGAGTTAGGGACTCCCAATCATTTTTATTTTGTTTCAAAACTCAGTCATATTATATTTATACAGAGGATATTCCGGATTTATTAATATTTTTAATTAAACTATTTATTTAAAAAATTAAAGTTATTAACATATAATTAGGCACAACGAAAATTTGTCTCTTTTTAGCTGAATTTTCTTTTTATTTTTTTAATCTTTGTGTATTTTTCTTCATTCACGACAATTCTATTTTTTATATATATGTTTACTAAAATAATTTGATATTTTAAATTAGAGTAAATGAAAATAAAAAAATAATGAAATAATTTGATTATAAAAACAATACAATAAATTTAGTTTTAGTTATGGTGATTAAATGAGTATACACAAAGTTAAATAAATGTACGTGATCAAAATAAACTTCTGTATATGAAGTGATGTCGTAAGTGCAGTGACTTACTATAAATTCATTATTATTATTATTATTATTATTATTATTATTATTATTATTATTATTATTATTATTATTATTATTATTATTTAATAATTAAGTGAACTGTACTCTTATATATATATATATATATATATATATATATATATATATATATATATATATATATATATGTAGGGAGAGATATTTAGAACCTTTCTAATGCTAATTCTAATTTTATTTTATTTTATTTTGATTTGTATAAAAATAATTTGTGAAACCATATGTCATAAATAGTATTTTAAAACTAAAAGTAAAATTTGCTTTTTCAATATTTAGTATTAGTTTAATTAAAATTTTATATTATTATAAATTATTTCATTAATATAATTATATAAGTAGTAAAATTTTATTAGTTCTCTATTAAGATGAAGGATTACCATGTGTTTATAACACGCAGCGGAAGAAAAGAAAGTAATCCTTAAAGATCTATTTCGTACTTAAACTTTATTCCAATAATATATAGATCAAATCTAAATACCTTTGGACGCTTTAGTAAAAACTTTATTCTTCGATTGTACGAAGACTCTATGCGTATCCACACCGAGACCAACATTTGCTGTCAACTCTTTGACCAATGGACATCTGATCTAAATTGAGAAACCTCTTGCAATTTTTTGCACACCATAAAATTCTTCTCCAAGAATTAGGCTCACATACATTTATGTGTGTAGAGGTAAATGAATAAAACTCTTGTTATTCTCATCTGTGTAATTTTTCTACTCTTGGCATACATATATATAATATGAGATTTGTTACTGATTTTAAATTTGAGAATTCAAATTTAAATCATATCTTGAAATTCTAAATCTGAATCTTTCAAATTTATGAATTATATCATAACTCAATTTGAAACAGAATTAGTTAGGATCTCATCCAAATTTAGAAATAGAATAACTAATTATTCTCAAATCTCATTTAATATTCTCAATTATCATACTATTATTATATTCTTGGTGCTAGCAAAGAATATAATAATATTCTATTTGAATTAATATAATTATTTATTCGATCAAATCAAATTAATAATTAAATAATTCTACAGCAAAGATTAGAACATTCGTTAGTGTGTGACCTCATAGGTTCAATACTAAGCGGGTAGTAAATTAGTCATACTAAATTTACTAATCAAGGTTGGCGTCTAGCAACACTCCTCAACGATCTGATAGTATGAAGTAATATATTTTTACTAAGAACCTTAGAAGAAAAAAGTATAATTCCTTCCATCTTTCCAGCTCTTAGTTAACCTTTTAGAGTATGGTTTAATTGTCAAACTCTAACTTGTTACCATTATTATAATGAACTATGAATGACTTAAGAAACTCATTTCTTCATTCATTCAATCCCCTTGGCCAAGGTTTTATTCATCTCAGTCATTATAATCATAGAGCTCAAACTCTTTACCGAGAGTTGACGGATTCCTTAATCATTAATTCTACAAATATTTAAATCATACCCAATATCCATTCAACTAGCACTCTAGGGTATTAGGTGTCCGGATTCAAAGTATAATAAATACATTGTTAATTACTATGACAGTCGCAGGTCAAAGGAAACTCTATTACTATGTTCATCTTGAGAATATCCTATTGACAGATATACGGTAATTACAACCATTAGGAATTCTCAAAGTAAGTCAGTTCAATAGTCATATCTCTATATGCACCATCTATATATATAATTTAATAAATGAGATCTATTAATCTTCATCCAATAAAGACCTTATATATATATTGATCTTTCCGGATTATTAATATCTGTTTTAATAATCCTATGACCAAGAACAATTTAGATTAAATTATAAAAGATTTATCTCTCAATATTATGATCACTATCAGAATGATAAATCTATAAATTTAATCAAGGACCTTATTATATTAACATTTTAATATAATAACAATAACAAATTATTTGACACGTGATTGATTGATTGTGGTCATACTACTTATTCCCAACATAAAATAATATCGTATTTCTAAAGTGATATTAATTTCATTTCATAAATCAATTTTAATATAAATTTTAATTTTAAATCAATTTATTTTTTAAAAATATTAAAAATAATACTCTAAAAACACTCTATTAAAGATGCTTTTAAATATAAATTTAATTTTAATAGATTATATATATTTTACATATATATTTAAGAATAAATTTTATCATGTTTATTCACTAATATTTAAAATGCTAATAAATTTACTCATTAAAAAATTAATATTATATTTATAAAAAATAAATTTAATTAATAAAATTATCCGAATCATATAAACCTATCTAAAATTACTAAAATATACCTCCTAACTTGACCTAACCTAACTTACTTTAAAACTTCCAACAAAGTCCAAAACTCTTCGCTGCCTCCATAAGTTGTCAACTAGAGCCAGAGACGGACTTATGGGAGGCGAGTGGAGGCCTCGGTCCCAACTTTTTTAAAAAAAGATTAATAGTAATAAGTTATTAAGTATGATTTAATTTTTTAAAAATATATTTAATATTTAATTTAATATAAATAAAAGTCCAGTCTAACCTAAATATTAATGATTTCTAATATTTAAAAAGTAAGTAACAATATTAAAAAAATAAAAAGATATTATTACTAATATTTTTTAATTAAATAAAATTTTTTAAATCCCATAAAGTAGATTTTTTTTTCTTCTTATGAGCGTCCTTCTTGATTCATTTGGTATTAATTTTCTCTGTTTCAACTACTACAACTGAGAGTTTTTTTTCAGTTATGAATATTGTGAAGAATAATTCAGAAACAAAATAAAAGATAAATTTCTTACTAATTGTCTTTTAATTATATTGAAAAGAAAATTGCTAAAAAATTTGACACAAATTCTATTATCGATGAATTTTATAAAACGAAGAATCGATTATTTCGTTAATAAAAAATACATACATATTTTTTATACTTTAAAATATATTATCTATCATTATATTTTTATAATATATTTTATATTATATAATTTTTTATATAATTTTTTAATATTATATATGTTATTGGTCTCATGAAACTATTTCTGAATCCGTTCCTGACTAAAACTTCATCGAGGAGAACAACCGCATAGCCACTTTCTCCTTCGATCTCAGGATCTCCGATTGGGATCACAACGCTAAAAATGGTTCCAACAAAATCCTGAATTCCCCAATAAAATGTTTGTTTCCTATAAATTTTCTTATATATGCATAATAATGAAATTGAAGTGGCCAAGCGCATGGGCCAGAACTGTTATTGGCACTCGACATAAATAAAAAAACTTTTATTAGAAAATACTCCATCTATTATTCTAAATTTCTAATAGGCATGCATGGGCTCATCAATTAGGTAAGAATATAACACTCATTACATATTTCTGGTGCAATGCATGCACCAACAAGTATATGTCATCTAAGAAAAAAAAGACTGAAAGGCAACACCCGCAAAAATAATAAACAGAGAGGGGGAAAGAAATTAAATAATGAAGACAACAAAAGATTTATTTAGTTTTTGAAAGTGACATTTGTTTTATCTTTTTCAATTTTACAAATTTCTGATGTAAAAATTAATAAAATCTTTTAAGAATATTTCACAAACCAAACAAAACAGGTCTTGGAATTTTCAACCAAGGAAATTGCTACATGCTTATCAAGTCCGATAATTATACTGTTGCAATATACTTGAAAATAAATTTATTAAAAAGTATACTTTCAATAAATTATGAAGCTAAAATATATATTTTTCTGTTAAAATTGGTAATATTAGAGAGACAAAAAATAATTTAAATTTATTTTATTTAATATTATTAATTATAATAATAATTAATAAATATTAAATAAGATAAATTTAGATTGTTTTAACTAATTTTTTTATCTCAAATATTATTGTTTATAATAATATAAAAATAATAGCGCATTATTATCTACTTAGTTATCATCATATTTGATAATTTTTTGAGTTTAATTTTAATATACTAATTGTATAAATTATTTTTATTCGATCATCTAACTAAATTTATGTATTTATTAGTGACATTTTAAGTAGTATGTATAAAAATAATTTTCAATATATGATTGGATATTTTCAGAGATGGATATACATGTTAGGGTGTGAGGACAAGTATTCCCACTACATTTTAAAATCTATTTTAGTAGTATATAATAATAATTATTATTTGTCTTCATTAAATTAATTAATTTGATCCCACTAGAATTTTTTTATTCAATTTTTGACATTTGATAATCAACTTGAGAATTTTATTTTAGATATGTGTTCTCATAATCAATTTTCAAATTTTAATAAAATTGGTATTTTTTTTTAAATTAGTTGAAACTTAAAAGAATATTGTTTATTCATAAGTGTTTTTTTTTATAGTTAGTTTTAATTTTGCCATAGCAACTACAACATTCGAAAAAACGTTCTCATATCAGTTATGAATATTATAAAGAGTCGGTTATGTAATCGTAAGGGAGATGAATTTTTAAATGATTCTTTGGTAACATACATATATATATATAATATAATATAATATAAAAAAATATTTGATTATATTAATAATAAAAAGATTATGCAATTTTTGTTTTAAAATAAGAAACTTAGAATAATAGAGAATTTTAAAATATATGTTATAATTTAAATTACTATTTTAGTGTTTTAATTTATTAGTTAAATAATTTAAAAATTAACTAGTGTATGTATCTGTACAATGTACAAAAAATATTTATTTCTATGTATTTATGTTTGAAATATGTTTTTAAACAAAATTTATCATAAATATATTTAACTTATATAAAATAATTTCATATTTTTTATTATTTATACAAATACCAAACAATGGTATAAAATAAAAAAATTAACAATAATAATAGTAATATATTAATTGTACCTTTAATGTCTTATATGTATTATAAAAATTTATTCTGATTATAACAATTTAACTAATATATGTTCTATTCAATAATTATTTTATCATATATTTTTATTATTTATAGTCCTAATGAAAAGTTATTCTATTTGAGTTTTTGTATAAAATAAATTTTTAAAATACTTAATATTATTAAACTTTTTTTTTTTGTAATAGTTGTATGATCCCAAAATATCTATGCATAAATAGAGAGAAAATAAAGACCATCAAAATAAAATTATACTCAATACTTCAGGAAATAAAATTTTAAAATAATATCTAAAATAAACTTATAATGAGATTAACATATTCATCCCTTAAGGTGAGTCTATACATTTAATTATTTTTAAGATTAATTTAAAAAAATTATTATTTAATAATATTTTAATTTAATTTTTAAATTTAATAACAAATAATTATGTATGATTGTAGTTTAATTTATATATATATATATATATAATTAGTAATAAATTAAAATATTATATTTCTCCTAATAATATCTTCAAATACATTCCAACCATTAATTAATTTAAAATATTATTACACACATTCTAATTAATAATATATAAATATTTTCTTACTCATGATCAAGGTTCTGAAAATCGGACCGGACCGGCCGGTTGAACCGATCCGACCGCAAACCGGCAACACAAACGATTCGGTTCTGCACTTAAAACCGCTCATCATGGAACCGGAAGCAAACTGCTGAACCGGCCGGTTACCGGCCGGTTATCCAGAAACGACGCCGTTTCAGTTAAAAAAATGCGTTGCTCTGTGCTGTGCCCCTCCCCATTTCTTTCCTTCCTTCATTCTCCCCAATTCAAAGGAAGAAAACCCTAGCTAGTCTCCACAGTCGCCGAACGGAGTGAGTGAGCCATTGCTGCCATCCGTGGTTCTCCGAGGCTTCTCTCTTCGTCTTGTCCTCAACCCCCTGGTCGCACTTCGGTCTTTTCTTCCTCGCTCGGCATCCATCCTCCGTCGTCTTCGTCCTGCGCGCCGTCGTCTCGTAGCCGTTTTGTTTATAACAAAAAAAGAAAAAAAACAAAGCTTCGATAGCGCTGAGAGCCCCTTGCCCCCCTTCTCTCCTTCTTCACTCTCCAGAACTCAACTCAACCTCAAGTCCTCTCAACCAAAGAAAAAGTTCAAAACCCTAGCCTCAGCTTCTGTTCGTTTGTCCGTCGAGCCACTGACGCCGTCTGTTCGTCGAGCCCCGGAGCCCAAAGCCCTAAACTTCAAAGGTCAGTTCACTGCTCACTTCTTCTGCATTTTTTATGTCCTGTTCAATGATTATTTGATTACTGATGAGCTCTGGTTCTGCTATGTTCCTGTTTTGTGTGTTGTGATTTTGCTGATTATTGAAGGTCTTGTGATAATTGATTATTTGATTACTGCATTATCGTCTTTTGCACCTTTGTTGTCAATTCATATGTTGATGTTAATGGTTTGACATTCAACAGGATTTAAGATAGTTTTTGTTATTATTTTTGTTTATTTTTAAATTTTTTTATGGTGAATTGATATTAAATTGGCCCTTCTGTGTCTTTCACTCTTTCTCTTTATAGATGCTTACCTGGGTATCCCTTCAAGTGTCCCAAGCTACAGATTACTCCTGAGAATGGCTTATCCGAGAGTGACACTGATAAACCATTGTCACTCCTCCATGATTAGGTATGATCCAAGTTTATACCTCAGTATATGTCTCTATTCGTACACTTCAATGTTGTTGTTGAATTGTTGACCTTTGGTGCATTTATTGTGCTGTAGGTAGTGTTGTAGTAATATTTATGGCTAGGATAAAATATTGGTTAGCAATAGAATGCTTTGATGTTTTTGGTTCCTTGGTGTCAATGCTGAGAGCAATTAAGAGCAAGCATGTGTTATGATGTCCAAGTTGGTAGAAAGGGAGCCACAAGGTGGAAGAAGTATCAAGTATGTATTATTGAATTAGAAGATTTTTAAAAGCATGATTTATACATTATCTAAAGAAAATTGAGGTAGGATTCAATATTGAGGTAGTTGAGACCTGAATGGCAAGAACAAGTTACTAAACCAAGCATATTTCTATGTGATCTTATTTTGAATTCTTCATGTGAATGTGCTAAGATTGCTGATGGGATTTTGATTGGTGCAGGGACTTGTATTTTGGGGAACATTAAGGTTGGTGAATGTGCTAAAATTGGTGCTGGTTCTGTGGTGATTAAGGATGTTCTTCCTAGGACTACTGTTGTTAGTGATTTTGTTATGCTGCTGTTTTGAATTTAGGGGTGATTATTTGTTATGCTACTGTTTTGAATTAATTTAGGAGTGATTAATGATTATTTCTAGTTGTATTGTTGTTGTTTGCACCATTGCTCTTTTCACTATTTAATTTTGTATTTTGATAAGATCATATGGATTTGGTTGACATTTCATATGTTTTAAATTTAGAAGATACTTAAGATTTATATTAGACTATAATTATATTTTATGACGTTTATATATAATTTATTTATTATTTTATTCTAAAACGATTTTTTCGGTTGAACCACCGGTTGAACCGGTTAGACTAATAAACCAGTGAACCAGTAGCTAGAGCGGTTTGATGACCGGTCCGATTTTCCGAACCTTGCTCATGATCATATATTAATATGCACGTTCCTTTCATAAGTATAATACTTTTAAGATTAGGAAATAAATTATTAATTAATAATATAATAAAAAATATCAAAATAAAATTATACCTAATATATGAGAAAATAAAATCTTAAAGTAACTACTTTAAACAAATTAATCACAACATTTTTAATAATAAAAAAATTTTAATATTATTTTATTCTCAAAATTCAATTTAAAAATTATGTTTAATAGACTAACATATTTACTCCTTAATTAGAATTTATACATTTAATTATAATGCTTTTAAAATTAAAAAATAAATTATTAATTAATAATATAATAATTTAATTCTCTAATTTAAAAATAAATAATTTTATATAATTATAGTATAATGTATATAATTTACATTTAGTATAATTAGTATAAATTAGAATATTATCTTTTTTCTAATAATATGATCATAAAGATTGGTACCATTAATTGATTTAAAATATTAATGCACAGATTTTAATTTTAATAATATATAAATATTATCTTTTTTGTAATCATATATTAAATATCCGCATTCTTTTGTAAGTATAATATTTTTAAGATTAAAAAAGAAACTAAATTATTAATCTACTTAATATACTAAAATTGGATTTTTCCCTAACTAATGGAAGTGAGATGTCAATTCCTCATGAATCCATTTTCCCGCTAAAATGAATGCACTATTTTTTCTTTTAAGTTTATTTTATAAAAATATCTTTATTATAATTATACTATAATTAGCATTTAAGTAATAATGCATAATTATACTAATTTAAGAAAATATCTTTATTATCTATCTATTCTATTTATTCTATTATATAAAAATCAGATTTTTGCACTTAATGATGGAACTGATGTGACATGCTCTTGAGGTTTTTCTTTATTTATTTCATTTAATTTGTTAAAGCAAATCAATTATAATTAATTAATTTGATTAGACATTCAAATCTCACCATTTATTTTAATTTATATGAATTGATTAATTATTTGATTTAATTAGAGTAGATATCAAACTATTTAATAAATAATAAATATGATAACGAAATATATGAATTAATTTAATTAGTTTATTTTTCTCAATACCATCTATTTATACAAGATCAAATATTTTTTACTCATTCGCTTTCTTTTCTCTCTCTCTCCCTCTCTTCCTCTCTTTCTCTCTCTCGTGTCTAAGGTACAATTTTTATAATTTATTTAATTTTTATTTTTAATTTTTTTTAAATTTTTATTTATTTTAATTTGCTTATTATTAGGCGCATACTTTTTTTTTGTTTTAGCTTCTGATTAACAAAAAGATGTGTCATCTTTATGTTGTTTTTAAATAATCTTACTATAATTTTGTTTTGTAATATTATATTTTGTCATGTGTACTTCAATTCATATATATATATTGTCTTTTCTTCTGTGATTCACAATTAATATATACATTGTTCGTGTACGTGGTTTATATGTTAATGTTTTTATTGATTCTCTTTTTTATTATTTTTTTGTGTGTCTCTTTGTTGCTCTTTATTTTAGTTATATTCATTGATTTTTCTGTATTGATGCTCTTTTTATTTGAAATATTGTGACAATTTAGAGTGTATGTTGTGATCCATGTGATATTCGTTAATTTGGTGTATTTTTTTAGATGGTTTATGTTATAATGTGTTTAAGGAGTTGACTTAAAATTATAATATGATATATAAATTTATAATATGATTTATAATATGCTAAAATATTAGGATATTATCATATAGATATTTTTTTATTTGTCCATTAGATTCAACTATATAGGATCTTGAAAATTATGCAATTATGTAGTTAGTTGTTTTTTCATATAATTATTGTATTAATCATTTACATTAGTGAGACTATTTTCATTATTAATATTTATAAATATGCTATTATTTGTATAATTGATTGAATCATCTTATTTGTTTAAATTTAATTATATTGAATTAATTATTCGAGGTGCCATCGCTATTTCTATTTTTAAAGACCTTTTTAATATTATTTAACAATTCTAATAACATAATAACAATTAAAAAAGACAACAAAAAATTTTTTAATGTAAAAATAGGGTAAAAAGAATAAATTTATTTAATAATTTTTTAGGATATATATATTTTTTATAGATAATTATTGTAAGGCATGATATTATTAAATTCTAAAAATAATTATTAAGGATAAATAATTCTTATAATTAAAAATAATGTCAATTTAAATTATATACATATAAACCATGCCAAACATAACAATTTAAAAGGGTTACTTTTGAAAGAATATAGTTTATGATATTTAATTTTTTACTATTTATTAAAAAAAATATAATTATTTAATGATATTTATTTTTTAAATTTACTATGTAAGCAATTTTATTCTTTTTTTTTTTGACAAAATTTTACTCATGATGATAATTCTTCTAACGGTGTAAATGCAGAAAATTATATTTTTACTTTTTGATATAATCGATATATTATTAATAATGAATAGTAATTAATCCCTTATATTTTTAATCAAAGCATTTTGATGATAGTTTTTATTTATAGATATTAATGGATGATTGTTTCTTTAAAAATAAAATGCATTATGATTTTAGGTTATTTCATAATTAACAATAATACTTGATTATTTCTTTAAAAATAAATTGCATTATTATTTTAGGTTATTTCACAATAATAATTAATGTTCAAAATATTGAATTACTCTAAATTTTTTATTTTCTATCATTAGTAGTTAATCCCAAATTAAAAAGATTATATTCAATTGTTGAATAGTCCAAGTATAATCGAAGTTAATTTAGTTTATTTGTTTATTAATATAATTGATTGAAAGCATAAATGATACATAACATAAGCAAATAATTAGAAAAATAGAATGTTTGTAATTACTTAAAATAGATAACAAAATAAGTTATAGGGTATTACTTTATTTAAATTATTAATAACTAAAAGAATAAAAGGTCAGTAATTATTTTTAAAATAGACATTAAATTTAGTTTTATGATACTAATTTATTTGAGTTGTTAATAAAATTTTATAAATTTTGGATTTATATCTACTCAATTTATGTAATTATTTTATTCTACTTTAACAAAAAATTGAGATGTGAATTTTTAATTATTTATTTAGAAAGTATAGCGAAATGAGTTATATCAATTAAAATTAATTATCGATAATTGATATCAATTAATTAATTGTATTAATTTGTAAGATAAATAACGTATAATAAATGTTGTAAAATTAATTATAATAAAGTAATAACTTAAAAATAAATAAAAAACTAAAAGGGACTTTTTTATTACTTTTTAATGGCTACACATTTTTAGAATTTTACTTTCTCTTTATCTCTTCCTTCCACATTTATTTCTTTTAATTTATTGAACTAAATCGATTACACTAATTATTTGTATTAACTAATTAAGTACTTTTTAATGGGTTATTATAATTGTGTCTTTAGATCATAGGATAAAAATATTATAAAAAATATTTTATAAAAATGGTTGAAAAATAAATATTTTTAAAATGTATCCTTAAGAGTTAAGACACAAATTAACTAAATTATTTTTTAATTTAATGTGTTTGATTCATTCAATTGTATTAATTATAATTAATTAATTATGTAATTTGATTTGATTAGGATAAATATTTCATCATTTAATATTTTATTTGATTCATTAAATTACATTAATTATAATTTCAAATATTTAATTTAATTAGAGTAAATATCAAATTTTTTTTATTCATTAAACCAAATTAATTATAACTAATTTGTTATTTAATTTGATTGAGATGAATATTAAATTATTTAATAAATAATATATAAAGCAATGAAATAAATGAACTCAATTAATTTAATTTATTATCTTATTATTTTATATATCCCTTTTTTCCCTTTTTATTCTGCACTTTAGGTAAAATATTTATAATTTTTTTTTGTTTTTTATCTTAATTCTGCTAATATTTTTCTATGATTTTATTTTATATTAATTTTTTTATTTATTTTGATTAATAATTCTTAAGGGTATTATTATTTTATTTAAAGATAATTTAATTTTTTGTAATATTTTTATAAAAGTTAATTAATAGGTTCTTTTCTAAAATATTTTTTTTGAAATTTTTTTAATAAGATTGTATTTTGATTTTTCTCTTTCATCCTTTGTATTAATTAATTATATTAATCTTCTACTACAATACATTTTTTATCTACTCCATACATTATCTTTTCTATCTTTTACTTTTTTTAATTGCTATTTGTACTTTATTTTTAATTATTTATTTTACTTTTACTTCTCATATATAGATTTATTATAATTCATCACAAGTTCTTTTTTAGTTTAAGTGATTTTTGAGGTTATATTTTACCATTGATACTTTTATTTTGTTTAGTGTATTTTTTTTAGTCTGTGTTTAATATAATAATCTGTAAATATCTATTCTATTATATAAAAATTAAATTTCTGCACTTAATGATAAAACTGTCGTGGCATGTTTCTGATGGTGTTTCAATTTATTTCTTTAACTCATTAAATTCAATTTATTATAATAAATTAATTATATCAACTAATTGATTTGGTTAATTATTTAAATATCATACAATTTATTATAATTTCTATCAATCAATTAATTGTAATTCAAATTGAATGATTATTTTGTTACGAAATTATTATTTCCTAATCTATTTATGGAAAATACATATATTAATTATAATCACAAATTAAACTATTTTATATTAAATGAATTATATAATGATCATCTCATTTATTATCATAAATGCTTAATTAAATAAGTCATTATTACTTTTCATTTAGAATTAAATGAGAATGTAACCAGAGATACTATTTTATTTGGGTTTAGAGTTTAATGGGTGTCACACTCAGATATAAATAGTGACTTCCGAATTTTGGTCTCCAACACATCAAAGCCACATCCGTAACTCTTTTTCCATAAAAGGAATTGCGATTCAACTCTATCAGGGATACAGAAGGTTTTCAAAGAACAAGGAAATGGTCTAAATTTGCACGAATTCTAAATGTTCGAACTTACGATGTTGTTTCAGTTGGTTGTCGTTACGAGAATGATTCTAATCTATACATGTCTAAGGAGTATAATAGGTTAAATATTATTTAAGTAATTTATTTCTAATATTGGTATTTGATTAAATTAGTTTTAGAAAAATTTAAATTGTTGACCAAATTTATATATTACGACTATTCTTTTTTAATATATTATTTTTACATTTTTTAATATAAATTTTTTTCTAATTTTTAAGTTTATTTTCTTTGTTGGATATATGTATCACCTTTTTTTCTCATTTCATATTTTAGATTAGTAACGTAATTATTAAGAAAAATGTATTTAAAAAAAATGTTAAAACAACACTATTTAAAAAAAAGAAAAGATACGTGAAAAAAGGAAAATAAAAAATAAAAACATCACTATTAGAAAAAAACTGTTAATATGCGTATGAATAGAGCCGAGATTGAGAAATATATATGGATATAAAAAATAAAAAATTATTGTAGATTGTTGAATAAAAAATAATCATATATATAAAACGAAATAATTATAACAAAAAATAATTAATATATGTGATTTAAATATTTTTAATAACCAGTTACATGGAGATTAACAAAATATAATTCATATATTTTTTATTTATGTATATGTATATGTATTAAGAAAAATTACCGTAATGTATATATATTTAACAAAGTTAATACATACGTATACATAAATAAAAAAATTATAATAATTTTTGAAAATTACATATGAACTCTTTTTTTCTCTCAAATAAATTTATTCTAATTATATTTTCAATTAGCTCATGAATAATGCATGATTATATTAATTTAAGAAAATATCTTTTTTATAATTATATCAAATCAATATTTAATGCGTTATTAAATTACTTATCAATCATCGATATTTTTAATCATTCTAATTATATCAATTGATATAGTTCTAATTCTCATTCAAGTGCAATAATTTTATTAGGAGATAGTTAATGCACACATTAATAGTGACTCATTTAATTTAATAATAATAATAATAATAATAATAATAATAATAATAATAATAATAATAATAATAATAATAATAATAATAATAATAATAATAATAGTTCTAATTCTCATTCAAGTGTAATAATTTTATTAGGAGATAGTTAATGCACACATTAATAGTGACTCATTTAATAATAATAATAATAATAATAATAATAATAATAATAATAATAATAATAATGTCTATACGGTACATGCATTATATTTTAAAAAGGTAAAATATATTTTAAAAAAATGAGGGTATCAATAATCAATTGTGATTAATATCAATATCAATAATTAATTCTTATAATTATTTTTGTGCTACTAAAGGCTATATATAGTGTTTTTTTTTGTAGAATAAAAAGGTTGTGATTCATAACATTTTCGTAAAGTTATATCGTATGGATACAAGATTAATTAGATAACAAATTAAATTTTAATTAATATGTTTTATTTTCTGCTCATATTTTTTCATTAATTATTTTATTTTTTATATTCACAGTAAATATTGAAGGTAAAAAAGAAAAAAATAATATTGAATGTTATCTATTTTATTTATTTAAAGCATAATTAAATTTGATATAATTATATCTAGTATCTAGAATTAATAATAACATGATACTATAATTTTAAGTTGTATAATATAATAAAAAAATATAGCAATTTATGTATGCTTCCTATATAGCAATAATATTATATATATATTTATATATCTCCTCTTTCAGCTCTTTCCTAAAAATATTAGCATATAATGAATGTTGATAACATATATATTGTAAGTCCCACATCGGTTGGGGAGGGGAACGAAGCATGCCTTATAAGGGTGTGGATACCTCTCCCTAGCATGACGTGTTTTGACGAGTGAGTATTGGGGGCTTCGGCTATCATCCCTATCATCAAAGGCAAAACTGTGAGGCCTTGTGTGCCAAAACGGACAATATCGTGCTAGCGGGTGGTCGGGCTGTTACAGATGGTATCAGAGCTGGAGCCCGGATCGATGTGCCAGCGAGGGCGCTGGGCTCCCTTAGGGGGGTGGATTGTAAGGTCCCACGTCAGTTGGGGAGGGGAACGAAGCATGCCTTATAAGGATGTGGATACCTCTCCCTAGCATGACGCGTTTTGACAAGTGAGTGTGGGGAGCTTCGGCTGTCATCCCTATCGTCAAAGGCAAAACCGTGAGGCCTTGTGTGCCAAAGCAGACAGTATCGTGCTAGCGGGTGGTCTGGGCTGTTACACCTCGCCCAGGAGAACCCCAAGGATATCGTTTGGACTAGAGGACCAATGGTTCCACGACATCCCAGAGAACCTTCGTATAGTGATCACGGCGAGAGTCGGAACAGGTCTGGTCAAGCGAATCCTCGTGGACACCGGAGCTGACTCCAACATCATGTTCAGGAACATCTTTGATGTCCTTGGACTCCGAGAAACCGATCTAAAAACCTACTAACACGAAGTGGTCGGCCTAGGGGACAACTTCATAAAGCCCGACGGGGTAGTCTCCCTCCTGATTCGCATCGACGGAGGAGGAGGTAAGAGATCAATAATGGCAAAGTTTGTCGTCCTGAGGGACTCCACGGCTTACAATGTCATCCTGGGAAGAAAAAAGATCAATGAATTCTTTGCCATGATATGCACCAAGATTTTGGTCATGAAATTTGTCACTAACGATGGATCGGTGGGATCCCTTAGGGGAGATTTAGAAACGGTGGTGGCATGCGATAACGCCAGCCTCTCCCTAAGGAAGAGATCAAAGGAAGCATCTGGGGTCTTTCTGGCCGACTTAGATGCCCGGGTTGATGACAGATCGAGACCCGAGCCCAAGGGAGATTTGGAAATATTCAGGGTTGGGGACACGGAGGACAAATTCACCTTCGTGAATATGAACTCCCTCACAACTTGAAAGAGCCCCTCATGAAGGCCATAAGAGAAAATGGTGACTTATTCGCCTGGATACCGGCCGACATCCCGGGAGTAGACCCCGAGTTTATGTCGCACCGACTAGCCGTGAGATCGGACGCCAAGCCCGTGGCCCAGAGACAAAGAAAGATGTCCCAGAAAAGAGCCAACGAGGTAGCCAAGTAGACGGCCAGCTTGTTGGAAGCAGGGTTCATCAGGGAACTGGACTACTTAACATGGTTGTTGAACGTGGTCCTTGTCAAGAAGGCCAACGAAAAGTGGAGGATGTGTGTCAACTATTCAGACCTCAACAAAGCATGTCCTAGGGACTCCTTCTCCCTTCCTAACATCAATGCCCTTGTGGACTCGGCAGTAGGTTATCGTTTCCCGAGCTTCATGGATGCGTACTTTGGGTATAACCAGATACCGATGTATCGGCCAGACGAGGAAAAAACGGTATTCATAATGCCATGGGGCACTTATTGTTACAAGGTAATTCCATTTGGATTGAAGAATGCAGGGCAACTTACCAGAGACTGATGAACAAGGTCTTCAGCGATCTAATCGGGAAATCGGTAGAGGTATACATGGATGATATCTTGGTGAAGACCAGCCGATTGGAAGACTTAGTTGGTGACCTAGAGACCGTGTTCAGGTCTCTTTGTAGGCACAATAAGAGACTTAACCCCCTCAAATGTGTCTTTGCCATGAAAGCCAGGAAGTTCCTAGGTTTCATGATAACCCAAAGGGGGGGTTGAGGCTAACCCCGACAAGTGTGAAGCCATTTTGCAAATGACAAGCCCATGTTACATCAAGGACGTACAAAGGTTGGCCGGAATGCTTACAGCCCTATCTCGCTTCCTCGGTGCATCGGCAGACAAAGCCCTCCCCTTCTTCAACCTCATGAAGAAAGGGATCGCCTTCGAATGGACCCCGGCTTGTGAAGAAGCTTTCAACCATTTCAAAAACATACTCTCAGCACCACCGGTCCTAGGTAAGCCCAAGGATGGCGAGACATTATTTCTATATCTAGTTGTAATGGACAAAGCCTTGGCGGCCGTCCTCGTCCGAGAAGAAGGAAGGACCCAACAACCGGTCTACTTCATTAGCAAAGTGCTACAAGGTGCAGAGCTAAGGTACAGCAAATTAGAAAAGCTAGCCTATACACTCCTGATCTCGTCCCGAAGGTTGAGACAGTACTTCCAAGGGCACCGGATCACCGTCAAGACGGATCAAGCGATTTGCCAAGTTCTACAAAAACCCAACCTGGCAGGATGGATGATGACTTGGTCGGTTGAGCTGTCTCAGGACGATCTGCAATATGAGCCTAGACACGCGATCAAAGCCCAGGCGATGGCCGACTTCCTAGTGGAGGTAACAGGGGACCCTCATAAGATTCTGGACACACGGTGAAAACTCCACGTTGATGTAGCTTCCAACCAAACGTTTGGAGGGGGGATAATCCTCGAAAGCCCGATCGGAATGATATACGAGCAGTCCATCAAGTTTGATTTCTCAGTCTCAAACAACCAGGCAGAATATGAGGCCCTTATAGGAGGTCTGCTCTTATCAAATGAAGTTGGGGCATCCAAAGTGGAGGTGAATAGTGACTCCCAAGTCGTCACTTCTCAAATTAATGGAACCTACCAAGCAATAGATTCTTTGTTATAGAAATACTTGGAAAGGGTAAAAAATTTGAGTGAAGAATTCGACGAGGTCGTGCTGCAGCACGTTCTGAGAGAAAGGAACACACGAATCGACCTCTTGTCAAAGCTGGCAAGTACGAAACCAAGGTCAGGAAACCGATCCCTGATTCAAGGATTGGTAAAGGAACCAACAGTCACTTTGCACATAACCCAAGCAGCCGACATCCGCTGATGGATGGACCCGATTATCGACTTCTTGGAGAAGGGGAAGCTCCCTGAGGATGAGAAGGCTGCGAATGTGGTAAGGAGGGAAGCGGCCAAGTACGTGATAGTACAAGGTCAACTATTCAAAAGAGGACTGAACCAACCCCTGCTAAAGTGTCTATGCCCCGATCAAACGGACTACGTCTTGAGTGAGGTCCACGAGGGATGTTACGACCACCACATTGGTGGAAAAGCCCTAGCCCGGAAGCTCGTTAGGGCCAATTACTATTGGCCCTTGATGATGGAAGAATCCCAGGAATTCGTGAAAAGATGCAAAAAGTGTCAGAAAAATGCCAATTTCTACAGAACCTCGGCAGCCGAGTTAAGCTTATTGACAGCCTCCCGACCCTTCAACCAGTGGGGGGTCGACCTTTTGGGACCTTTCTCGGTAGGGCCCAGGCAGGTTAAATACTTAATTGTGGCCATTGACTACTACACTAAGTGGGTCGAGGCGTTGCTGTTGTCCAGCATATCTTCAACAAATTGTCAGAAATTCTTATGGAGGCATGCGATTTGCAGGTTTGGAATCTCTGAGGTCGTGATATCGGATAACGGGACGCAGTTTGTGGATAAGAAGTTCGGTGAGTTCCTCACTGGACTAGGGATAAAACAAAGATTCTTGTCAGTAGAACATCCACAGACAAATGGCCAAGTCGAAGCCGCTAATAAAGTCTTCCTTCAAGGCCTTAAGAAACGACTTGACCAGAAGAAGGGAGCATGGGCAGACGAACTTGCATCAGTCTTATGGTCTTACAGAACGACACCGCAATCCTCCACCGGCGAGACCCCTTTCCAACTTACTTATGGGGTTGATGCAGTCATTCCAGTGGAAGTGGGGGAGCGGAGCCCACGATTACTCCTGGGTGGAGTCGAGAAAGCTGTGGAGAAGGATTTGATCGACGAGGCCAGGGAGATGGCTTACTTGTAAGAGACGGCGCTGAAGCAAAGAATAGCCCTACATACAACGCCAAGTTGTTAAGGAGGAGCTTTGAACTAGATGACCTGGTCCTACGACGCAACAATGTGGGCCTGCCGACACCCGGAGAAGGAAAACTGACAGCCAACTAGGAAGGCCCCTACAGGGTAAAAGAAGTAGTCGGCAACAGAGCTTACAAGCTGGAACGACTGGACGGAAGAGAGGTGCCCAGGACGTGGAATGTGGTGAATTTAAAAAGCTTCTACTCTTAAGAGCTCAAGCAGACCGGCAACCAGCCGATCCCCTGGTCTAGTAATACCCGTATTATCCCATGTTTTCCCATGTTTACTTGTTCCTGTTCACTTATCCCATTTGTTTAAACCGTCACTTAGCATTCTCTAATTACGTGTTGTTTAAACCTTGTAATTATATTTCCTTTATTCCCGTTTTACCATTTTTTTAATGCGTTATTCAGTTGTTTTAACTTGTTAACTGACCAGTTTGATAACGTTGCGGCATCACGGGATTGATCACGCCAGAAGCCATTGAAATCGTGAACACTACCCTAAACGGCTATGAAAATAAGGGCCACAATCAAAATAGTTAAACATAAAAGCCACAGGTCGGCTTTACCAATTATCGCCATCAAACAAAATGGCAAATAATTTCACACAAACTACCAGTGTTCAAAACAATACATTACAAGGCCAGAATGACCCAAAAAATTACAAGTAAATAAACACTACTTCTTCGAGATGTCAATAATCTGGCCATCCTGAATAGTCTTGAAAGCACCAATCAATGAGGTGTCAAAATCAGGAGAAAGCAACTTGATTTGGGCCTTGATCACTTCCTCAGTCCCAGAAATCACCTCGCGAGCATTATTGATCGTCTCTTTGTTTTTATTCTTTAAACTAGCAACCTCCCCCTTCAGCCTCGCAACCTCTGTCTTAGCATCCCTCGCCGACTTAACGGCCTCTTCCAACTTTGCCTGCAGGCTGGCAACTTTGGCTTCCACCGCAGAAGTTTGACCATGGGAAGTGTTGAGCTGACTCTCCAGGGTCATCTCTCGGTCGGTAAGGCGGGCCACGGTCGTGTCGGAAGTTTTTAACTTCTCCTCTGTATCACCTAGCTTCACCTTCAAGGCCTCCACCTCAGCCTTCAAGTTGGCGACCTCCTGACGAGACAAGAGGTACTTCCCCACCAACGTCCCAGTCTGGTTCAGGATAGGCTCTTCCCTCCTCGCAACGGTCACAGCCCTAAGGATACATCGGTAGATCCACCTGGCTTGAGCACCTAGATCTGCCCCATGGAAGAACTCATCGGTACCCGGCATGAGTTGCGAGTCGATAAACCCGGCGGCGTCGAAGTTCTTCTCCATCATCGTAAGTTCCCCTTCAGGGCAGAACGTTGATTTCCTCTTTTGAGGGTTATCGAGGATCGTTAGGTCGGGTCCGCCGGACCCGTAGACGGGTTCCTCTTCGGAAAGAGGGACCACGCTGCTGCTAGGAGCTCCGACGACGCCAGGACCAACGGGTCCCGGAGGAAGAGGAGGAGGAGGAGCCGACTGAACTTCGGGATTAGGAAAAGGCAGCGCCTCGGCGGTTTGGGTGGCAGAGCTGTCATCACTTTGCCCAGGGAGGAACTTAGCCATCAAATCCTCAAGGCCAGTCTTCTCGGTAGCCATGGACAATGAAATAGAGAAAACAAAGGAGTTACAAACTAAAGCAGAAAATAACAAATACAAGAAGAATCTACAATAACGATTACCCGACCACTTACCTATATAAGCCCTAGCCATCTCCTGATCACGCATCAAGAGATGAAGGTTAACGTTATTTTTTCCAAAAATAGCCAATAGCACGTCGGCAATGTTCTTATTTTGTTGGGTCAAGCCTTTGTACGTCACCTTCGTGAATGCGTTGGCCTCAGCACCAAAACTTCAATAAGTTTGGATACAATGCTTTCCCTCCAAGGTTAGCTAGAACGGATGCTAGCCCCTGGCGGGACGTACTTTGAAGTACTTCCCCTTAAATTCGTGAAAGGAATCTTCGAACAAGCCAAAAATCCTCCTACCTTGGGCTGCCCAGAAAGACATGTACCCCTTCTTAGCTTTCCCCTCTTTGGAAGGGTTAGTCAAAACAAAAAACCACAAAATGACCTCCACCGAGATCGGTAGCTCCAAGAACTCGCATACCATATCAAAGCATCAGATAGAGGCCCAACTATTTGGGTGCAACTGCGACGGCGCCACATCGCACCGATTTAGTAGTGCCATCTGGAAGGGGGAGAAGGGGATGCGAACCCCTAGGCTAGTAAACATCGCCTTGTACACTCATATCCAATCAGCGACTCGGGAGTGTTTAAATTAAGGTGACATATTCGCTCCCGGTCCGTAGGAACGAACACATCATAGCGATCTTCCTCGGGACCTCCCCCGCAAAGTTGTCGGTTTGGCAGAACTCCGTGAGATCCTCCAGAGTTATTTGCAAAGGGGTGTCCTTCACGTCTGAGGTAACCCAGGCGTATCGGTCCACGAGAGCTCTTGCGACGGGGCGTTGTGCCATACCGACAGTGGGGCACCACTTAGTTAATAAGCTCGGGAGGTCAAAAACCCGAAAGAAGCAAAATTATCCCTACAGCCTATTAGCGCTACAGCCTACTGGACAGGATTCTAATGGCAAACTAATGCATGGCAAACCAAAAAATAAATGATGCGCCTAAAATGGTACCCCCTCTAAAAACTACCTAACATGAACTGTGTAAAAATAAATCACAACAAAAAGGTAAATGGCAAAAGTAGCAAAATCACAAGAGCAAAGCAGTAAAGTAGTAATAGGATGTGAAGCACTTACCAAGAAATATGCAGAAGAAAGGCAATGATCAGATGCAAATTGCGCTGTGGATTCTTCAACAGCAATTCAAAGAGTGAAACAAAGAACTGAGGCAAACGCAGGAGTGAATAGGAAGGAAATGAAGAAAGAAAGGAAGGCGAAGGAGTTTTGAGGCTAATAAGATGATAACCGCAGAAAGAGGAAGTGCGAAAAGGCAGGGGTGTAATGGTCTTTTCCCCCAACTTTTCAAATCAGTCATAATGACATTAAATGCCAAGCACGAAGAACGAGGTGACGATTGACGTTCCCTTGAAACGGACGAAGCCCACTCACACGTAGGGGGCACGCTCCTATCACGAGCGGCCGACTCCACGAAAAACCCAACTACAGAAAGAGAGTGTAGAAGGGAACGCCCCAACAACAGGGTTCATGACCATAGCTGGCGCGTTGGGGGCACTGTTCCGGCCCAACCCAGCTGGCCCACTGCCCGAACCCGACGTACCGGCCGACCCGACGGCCCTATACGACCCAAATCGAAAGGCGACTCGAATGTCACCTCCCCTCTCGCGAGCTACCTGACAGCTGGGGAGGAAGCTTCCTCGAAGGTGGATCTGCTCCTATGGGGCCCACCCTAGTGCGAACTATATAAGGGGAGGGCCTACCCCTCCCCAGAGGTATGTCACCTATTCTTTACCCTAACTGCTACCTTTGTACGGACACTGACTTAAGCGTCGGAGTCCTTTTGCAGGTGGCCTTCCACCTTTTCACCCCACATCTCCAACCCGAGAGGACCTCAAGCCCCGACCTTCACCTCTACGCATCGGCCCGGTAGATCTAGACACACGAAGGTGATTCGAACTCAATTTTCCCGTCATCTCCAAGTATTTGACATATCCAACCCGTTCAGAATACGAGAAATTGAACATTAAGAATAGGAAATTTTTAAGTATATCGATATATTAATGGTTTAGTAATTTTTAACAGTTGATTTTAATTATAAAAAATATATATAATATACCTAATTAAAATTAACAGTTAAAAATAACTAAAATACCAATGTACTAATATACTTAAAAACTTTTCATATCTCTGTCTTAGTGGTTAACAAGTATAATAACCCGTGCCATGCACGTGATAAAATTGAAATTATAATTTTAAATTATTCTATTAAAATTAATTTGAATTGTAATCATTTAATTAATTAATAAATAATATGATGTGTATTGTTCGCATTTTTTTAAATTTAGTTTTAAATGTATTAACTCGAATGTAGCTATTAAGTGTATAAAAATTATGTTTGAATTATGAATTCTCTAAATGAAATTATCCCGTTTAAAATATTTAAATTATGATTTAAAATTTTTTTTATATAATAATACATTTTTTTCTTTATTTTACTATTAATATGTTGATATTGCAAGTCTAAATTACAGTATTTTACTGAATCTTGACTGAAAAAGAAAATAGTTACGTGTTTCTATCATTTAATTTATTTAATACACAATGTGCTAACACTAAAGATATTTTTTTAAAAAATATATTGATAAAAATAGATATAATATAATTACAAATATAACATAAATAAATAAATATGAAACCAATATGTTTACCAATGTCTTTGTTAAATTTTATAAATTAGAGAATAAATTATGTATTCGGTACCTTGGTGATCACACAGATGATCAAGTAATTAGATTGTAAATTGATCTCATAATGTACATCTTATTTTTTTTTCATTTTTTAATGAAAGCGAAAATTAAGAGAGTAAGTAGTAATATATAAAGAAAAAAAATTGCACCACAACACATAATTATGACCAAAAGAAATATTCATATTAAAATTTTACATACTGTAAATCATGAAAATCAATCACAATGTACTGGTCACTTCTTTCTATTTTTGACCATGATATAAGTTTTTCTTTTCTAGTCAAGAATCTAATAACATCTAATTGAACAAAAAAAATTGAATTAAAAGTACCAAATTAAGGACAAATGAGTGAATAATATAAGAAATTATAACTTCGAACGTGTATAAAATAAAGAGAATTTACTGATTTATTTTATATTAAACGATAAAACTAACATAGTATACTAATAAAAGGATATACCTTTTAAAAAAAGTCACAATACAATCTCAAATATTTTCATAAATAAACTGTTAAAATTTTTGTTATCGATAAAATGATGCTATTATACAATTTTTTGGCAAAACTTAAAATCAAAAGGAAAATAATTTTGTGTGGGTTAATATAAATTAAATACGTACCAAATAAGTAGAATCATTCATTTGTTTGTTTCAATATATCAGCATGAGCAAGAAAATTAAAATAATTATCCGAAATTTTACGATCATCGACCAAATGTACTATACGTGACTCCATCTTAAAAGATATTTTGCACGTGTGTACAGTCAGAAGATATATTCCGCTTGATTTCTCAATCTCAAAATTTGAGAAGACATAGACTTTCCTTTCTACCAATTCATTTTCAAATATTTTTGTCAAATAATTCTTGATTGAACAATGAATTTCATCGTATTGCAAAATAAATTAAATATAAAAGCTATTAGCATTTACAAAGCTATTAAAAAGAATTATCTTTGACTTGTGAAATGGTGTACTTATAAAATTAACTTAAAATATGAACTATAAATATTTATAAGAATTTAATTTTGATGTACTGATAATGTAAAGTAGTTTTACACATGTATCCAATTACGTAATGACACATCAATAAAAATAAATACCTTTCACATTGATTGCGTGAATGGTCATCTAAAAGAACCGATGTGATTGCATGACTATATAAAATGCTTTACACTGTCAGTGCATCAAAATTAAACTTTATAAATTGAACTTAGCATTACTTGAAAAAATTTAGTAAATGAATCAATTAATCTTATCATCTATTAGAACTATTTCTATGTAAACCGTCTTACTCTTGTCAAACTTGAATGTGACTTTTTATAGCCTTATAGTTCTTGTCTTTATTTTTCATACTTTCTCTTTGTATAATCTACTATAAGTAATACTATTGATAGGATCGTAGTCAATAGTCATTAGGTAGGGGAAAAAAATAGAATAAAACTAGGCGAAAATTTAAATTTTTTAAATAATAAACATGAAAGAAAATTTACTGCTTATTATATATACTAATAATATGTCAATCATTTTAAAATTTTACTAATAATACTAATAGTTTAAAGATAATTTTACTATAGTTATAATAAATTTAGTTATTACTCTAAATAAATAAAATAAATAATAATATATTTAAAATTAAAGAAAAAAAGATTAGCGGTAATTATGTTTAGAATGTTTTCATATTTTTTCTTTAATTTTTTTTGCTTGTCATTCTTTCACTGCAATGTTAGTTCAAGAAAACTCTAAATTTAAAATATAATAATAAATATGTTATATAATAGAAAAATAACAAATTATATATATATATATATATATATATATATATATATTATTGCTATATAGGAAGTCAATGCACAAAGATATGTTATCGTAATAAAATATCACATTATGAATAATTATATTTGTCAAGTAAATTTATTTGTACTCTATATCTATTATATTATTTTATGTAAAATTAAAATCTACTTTTTTAATTTAATATTATATATATTTGCTTCTGACATTGTCTAAAATTAAATTGGAATTATGTCTAAAGACTTAATACGGTAACAGAATATAATTAATATCTAATATTTTAATAATTAAATACCTAAAATAATTTAATAAATAATAATTAATACCTAAAATATCATATATATATATATATATATATATATTTGATATTGTCCAAAATTTAATACCTCAAATTTTAATAAGTAAATACCTAAAATAAGTTAATTAAATAACAACGATTAATACTTAAAATATTGAAAAATTTTTTTAATAAATGTGAGGAATAAAAATAAAAAAATTAATAAATAATATTAGTGTTTAAATGAAAGAATTGATAAAGAATAATAATTATAAGTAAAAATAGTATTTTTATTTTGGACAAAAAAAACACATGAGAAATTGTTTAATAATCTATGCCATGTACATGATAATAAATTGTTCAATAATTCGTAATATGCACGTTATAAGTTTGAAATTATAATTTTAAATTATTTTATTGAAATTAATTTGAACTGTAGTAATTTAATTAATAAAAAGTAACATGTTATGCGTTTATTTTTTCTTAATCTAGTGTTATGTGTATCAACTCTAATATAGTTATTAATCATTTTTGTTAATCTACTTTTTTTTTTCTAAATTTATGATTTAAAATAATAATTATAAATATTAATAATTAAACAAATTATTATATTATAATTATTTACGTTTTATTCCCAAAATTGAAAACATACTATTTCTTTTTAAGTATACATATATATTAAGTCACATATATTAATTATTTTTTAATTTTTTTATTATAAATAATTTTTTAGCCTACAATCATTCAATGATTTTGTTATTCCATTAACACCATCGTATGCGTAATAATATTCATAAATCATACTAATTTTCGTATTTATTTATATGTATATTGTAACAGCCCAAACCACCCGCTAGCACGATATTGTCCGCTTTGGCACACAAGGCCTCACGGTTTTGCCTTTAACGATAGGGATGATAGCCGAAACCCCCACACTCACTCGTCAAAACGCGTCATGCTAGGAAGAGGTATCCACACCCTTATAAGACATGCTTCATTCCCCTCCCCAACCGATATGGGACCTTACATATATATATATATATATATATATATATATCAATTGTTTAGTTAATAATTTTTTTATTTTTAGAATATATTTATTTTGTTAAATAATTCTAAATATATACTTCTTTATGTATGTAGTTTAATATATATATATATATATTTAAATAGTATATATTAATTGTTTTTTTATCATAATTAATTTTTTTAGCCTACAATTATTCAATAATTTTTTATTCTTTATTATTAATATTATCGTATTATAAATTATAATAATTTTTTTATTTATCTATATATATATATATATTAATTGTACATATAAAAATTTAAGTCATATGTATTAATTATTTTTTCGTTATGATTATTATATATATATATATATGGTTATTTTTTATTCTACAATCGAGTAATAATTTTTTATTTTTTATATCCATGCGTATTTTTCAATCCCTTTTCATATGTATGATTAACAATTTTTTTTAAATGGTGATATTTTAATTTTTTTTACGTATTTTTATATATTAGCAAGAAAGCAAAAACCACGTATTGTGGCTCTTTTTTCTTTTTCACGCCTTAATCTTAATCAATCAACCTTGTGTCCATACAATATAATTAAATTTTTAATCATTCTAATTTATTGATGAATTACATTTCTCTTAATAATTGCATTACTAATCTAAATTACAAAAAAAAGGTGATACATATATCCAAAAAATTAAGAAAACAAACTTAAAAAAAATTCATATTAAAAAGTTTAAAAATAACATATACATAAAAAATAGTCGTAATATATAAATTGAAACAACAATTTAAATTTCTCTAAAACTAATTTAATCAACTACCAATATTAGAACTAAATTATTTAAATAATATTTAATCTATTCTAATCCTTAGATCTGTATAGATTATAGTCATTCTCGTAATAACCAACCGAAATAACATCATAAGATAGAATATTTAGAATTTGTACAAATTCAGACTATCTTCTTTTTCAAATTGTCAAATTAAATTGACTTTTATTCTCTTCAACGACATTGCATTAATGCACCAAAAGACCGGTAGTTTTTGAAAAAAATACAATATGTTATAAAATTATTTTTAATACAAAAAACTTAAGAGAAGAAAATTTAAATATAGTATCAATATTTGAATTGCATCTTCAAGGTTGGCACGAATTTTTTAAAATTGAACCTAAATTGAGGAAATTCGATCTTATTATATGCTCCACTTCGAATATTTTCGGACAAACATAGAAAACGTAGAGGGAATGTGACTTGAACTTGACCTACAAAGCTCCTTAGAAACAATTGCCCAATCAAAGAAGAATAACATATTAGAAAAAAATGCTTTAATTCTTAAATTTAGACTCACTAACTACAAAGAAACACTATATATAGCCTTTAGTAGTACAAAAATAATTATAGAAATTAATTATTGCAGTATCAATTTACCACTATGAATGTTAGTATAATATTTATAGCAATTAGAATTATAAATTTATGTTTAATTTTTTATATAATTATAATTAAGATATTTTTTAAATCAGTATAATTATGCATTATTCATTAAATGCTAATTGTAATATAATTCTAATAAAGATATTTTTTAAAATAAATTTAGAAGAGAGAATAGTACTTTTATTTTGAAAAGAAAATAAATTCATGAGCAATTGATACCTTACTTTCATTAGTTGGGAGAAAATCCAATTTTAGTATATTAAGTATATTATTTTATATAATTATAATAAAGATATTTTTCTAAATTGGTATAATCATATGCATTATTCATTAAATGCTAATTGTAATATAATTATAATAAAGATATTTTTCTAAAAATAATTTTAGAAGAGAGAATAGTGCTTTTATTACATGGGAATAGTACTTTCTAAAAATAAAGATATTTTTCTAAATTAGTATAATCATGTATTATTCATTCAATACTAATTGTAATATAATTATAATAAATATATTTTTTTAAAAATAATTTTAGAAGAGAGAATAGTGCTTTAATTACATGAAAATAGTAGTTTCTAAAAATAAAGATATTTTTCTAAATTAGTATAATTATACATTATTACTTAAATACTAATTATAGTATAATTATAATAAAGATATTTTTATAAAATAAATTTAGAAGAGAAAATAGTGGATTCATTTTGGCAGAAAAATAAATTCATGAAAAATCGATACCTTACTTTCATTAATTGGGGAAAAACCTAATTTTAGTATATTAAGGAGGCTTAAGCAGTATTGGATATTTTTGTGGTGCCTCATGTCTTTGACTCAACGCTGCTGGGTTTGCTTATTTTAGAATTTAATAAATAATTTGGCAATTATATATTTTCTTTTTGGTCAGAACTTGCATTTGTGACAATTCATATTCAAGTCAGTCACGCATAGTCATACAAATTCCTATTGTACGTGCTGCCATTTGATTTGGGTTTAATTTTAGTATATTAATAATATAAGTTAATTAAATTTGTATATTTAAATAATTTTTTAAATAATAAATTTCAAAATTAATTATTTTTATTGATATAATAATATATAATTAGTTATTTATATAAATTTTTTAATTATAACTATGCATAAAAATTAAATGCTTTTAATATAAATCAAAATTGTAAAACTTCCTTAACGAGTTGTATATGCGATATCTGTTTAAAAAGTATCACTATTTCATTTGAAGAAACGATAAAAAAAAAAATAAAAAACAAATGTGGAGCTTACAGGACATGCTTAACATTTTAGATATCAATTTCAATATAATATTCAATATAAAATATTAGCCAACAATTAATTAATTAATTATACTACTTAGCCAACATCAATTATTATATTCTACGATTAAATATTTTATTAATTAGTAGAAGAATAGAGATATCTTTTATAAATTAAAGTTGGTATAAAATATTTATAAGATTAATTTTATTTCATTTGTTAATGCACATATATGACGCATGTAATTTTTTTATAGAAATTTTTGTTTTAGATTTTGACTCATATTTCTCAAATGAAAAGCTAAAGTATTTTAAAAATGTAATACTATATAATTAAAATATATATAAATAATTATTTTTGTTTACATTCTTCTTATATAATTAAATTCTTTTATATATCCTATTAGTTTCTTTTTCCAATATATATATTTGATGTTCTGACGATTCAACTACAATAAAACAACAGCATATATATCCTATTAGTTTCTTTCTCCAATATATATATATATATGATTTTGACTCATTTTGCTGAACTTTTTTGCGATAGTTACATAACGGTCACCAATTTGAGCGTCATCAGTATATTATTGTTTGGACAATTGCAATTACTGGTAAAACTGTCACCAAATCATTGCAGCAGTTTTTTTTTTTTTTTTTTTTTCATGTTTTTATTATATTTAGTGACCGTTTTAATATATCATTAACAACAAGTTTTTCTTTCTCTATTATATGCTAAATTATGAGCGACTTACTATTTACATGAGTTTCCAATAAAGTATATTCATTTTTCAACTAAAAAAAAATCTGCTTATAGAATCAAATAGAAATACATTAAAGCATTCTATCACATAAAGATTTAGTTCATTCATTGTTCATCAAACTTCGTAATTCATATATTTTGAAAAAAAGAAAGGATCTATTACACATAATATAAGTTTTCTATCTAGCTAAGTGCTAAGAAAATATAACATAAAATTTTACAAGTATCAAGAGTTTTTATAATTTGTTCCGGACGTGAGGTCTGGAGTCCCATACGGTCCAACGACGATCCGGTTCCTAAACTCAAGTAATTCATACGGTCTAAACTAGCTAGAAAGCTAAAAATCACTAACATTCAAATTCAAATACCTCCCTTATCTTAATTGTTGAAGTGGTGAAGCGTTTAGGAAGGAAATTGAAAGAATTTCACAGACTGAAAAATTGTGACCAGAGAGTTTTTGGCATTCTCTCACCGTCTCAAAATTGATTTTATTGAATTGAGCTTACTTACTAACTTTTACAACTAGCTGTAACTCTTAAATAACATAATAAGCTAACCTCTTAACCGATTCTGTATACAAACTTTGCTAGCAACTATTTATTTACAACTAACTCAGCTATTAACTATTCTGATCTAACAAGTTACTTGGTGTACGAATCCCCACACTTTAGTACAGTTGTACCAGCAAGTGCAGTGGGTCGTCCAAGTAATACCTGAGCGAGTCAGGGTCGATCCCACGAGGATTGTGGTTTGAAGCAAGTTATGGTTATCTGGCCTTAGTCAGGCGAAATCAGAAGGTTGTTGGATTACGGAGTTTAGGATTTAAATCAGTAATAGGAATAGGATTAAGGATTGGAGTTGCTTTGCCTTTCTATTAACTCTGGTATTACTGTCTTCTTTGCTTGTGAGTGATCTCTTCTATGGCAGGCTGTATGTGATCAACGCCATGGGCCGTGGTCATTGATCTCCTCTGCTACAGATTGAACGCCATTGGCCGTGGTCATCCAATCTGATGAAGGGTGAAGCTCTAGCAAATCATTCTCTTGGCAATTCTACTCAAAACGCCATAAACAAGGTCGAATATTCTGGATCAGAGAATGTTGCTTCTTTGGATTCTAGCCTATACTACGAAGACCTTAATCTCCCCGAAAATCAGCTAAACTGGCGTCTTGAGAAGTCCCCAACGAAGTCGTGGATTAGCCGTCTGAGAGATCTATAAATATAGCTGTTGGCTCGTGCTTTCCAGTCACATATTCACATGAACCCAAGTAGACGCGGGTGTTTGTCAGGCACGTTCGTCTTAGTATGATGAACAGAGCTGATTGTCACTGATAATCCTATTCACCATGTTGAAGAGCAAGTATACATCTTAGAAATAAATCAAACACGGATCGAAGAAGAAACAGTAATACTTTTATTAATTCATAGGACTAAGCAGGACTCCTTCTCTCAACCTATGAGGTTTAGAAACTCATACTGATATAAAATACAAAGTAAAACTCGAAAATAATGGCTGTCCTCCTGGATCTCTTCGAATGATTATGTAAAATACACTTTAAATACTAAACAAATGACTAGTAAGAGTAAAACAGTCTATTTAGTGCTAAAATTCACTTCTGGGGCCCACTTGGTAAGTGTTTGGGCTGAGTTTTGATGAGATCCACGTGCTATAAGACTCCTAGGACGTTGAATGCTGGCTAGGGGGTCCTCTCTGGGCGTTTGAACGCTGGACTCTGCTCTGTGGGCCCTGGACGCCTGGAAGGGGGCAGGAAGCTGGCGTTGGACGCCAGTTTTGGGCCTTCTAATCCGAAGCTAAGTATGGACTATTATACATTGATGGAAAGCTCTAAAAGTCAGCTTTCCATAGCCGTTGAGAACGCTCCATTTGACCTTCTGTAGCTCCAAAAAAGCTCTTCCGAGTACAAGAAGGTCAGATCCAGACAATATCTGTAGTGCTTTCTCTATCTCTGAATTAGACTTTTGTTCCAATTCCTCAATTTCAGCCAGAAAATACCTAAAATTGTACAAAAGCACAAAAACTCATAGTAGAATCCAAAAATGTGAATTTAACACTAAAACCTATAAAAACTTAATAAAAACTAAACAAAACACACTAAAAATTATATGAAAATGATGCAAAAAAACGTATAAAATATCCGCTTATCATTACTCTACATATTTTTTTATGTAACATTAACGAACAAAATAAGATAAAATAGTAACACAAATTATATAAAAAGAGTCATTGGCTCCCTCCAAAAATATAACACAACTTAATATTTACTTTTTAGATTTATTCTTATTTGAACGTCAGAATATCTTTACTACTCCACCATTTCAAAAATCCAATTCTGTTATCACTAAGATTGATGATTTCCAATCCTTCTCTCACCATTTTGACTTTTTGAGGTTCTTGTGTAGCAGTTAGAAAGCCTATCTCCTGTTGGCGAGTTCAACTCTCTTACCCAAAATGAAAAGAAAACAAATTTCCTTAAAAGCTACCGAAATAAAAATAAGTGTCAGGGATATCAGGATTGTGTTATCTTGTTTTTATTATCTTGTCTTATTCTTAAAATCAAACGCTTTAAGATAGCTCAAAATATAGTAAAAAAAAGAATAAAGTTTCTAGTTCGTAAAGGTGTTAGGCCAAAAGGATAAATTATTAAAAAAAAATCATCTTAAAAAGTTGAATTTTTTTTTTAGTGAGAACTAAATTGGTGGAAGTGGATTGATTGAATTTGAAGTATAAAAAGTGTCTTCTAGTTAAAAATAAATCAAACTAGATGTCTCACACACTTTTTTATCTGGACACCTCTTTGTTACGAACATTCGGATCAATATTAGAATTGCTATGTTAACTTGTAGAAATCAACTTCATTTTTTCTTACACCTATTTTTAGTTAAAGAGACTTAAAATTATAGGAATACCCAAAAATACATTTTACCAACTATCCTATTTAATAACAAATATTAGGATAAAAAGAGTAAACTGAATGTGACATTGTAACTATTAGATAATGTACTCCTTTTAAAATAACTTGAGACTATAAAAAAATCTCAACTCACTTCTCTTAAAGAACTTTTTTTTAAAATTTGAGAGATCATTTCTATCATTTTTTCTCTCTAATTCTTTTTAGGGTTAAGTATTGTTTTCGTCCCTAACGTCTTGGGTCAAAATCAAAATCGTCCCCGACCTTTTTTCGTTATTAAAATCATCCTCAACGTTCAAAAACGCTTTAAAATCATCATTTTTACCAATTTTATTTTTTATTACCAAACTACTCCTCATTAAAAAATTATAAAATAAAATAAATATAATTATAAAATAAAATAAATATAAAATAAATAAAAAAGAAAGGAAAGAAAGGGATATAGAGAGAAATGGGGGAGAGAAAGAAGGGGGTGGGGCGCGAGAAGGGGGGAGGGGGAGGGAAGGGAAGCCGCACCGCCGCACCGCTATACCGCCGCCCCGCTGCACCACCGCACCGCCGCCCTGCCGCCTGTGATCCGCCACTGTTCCTCCTCCTCGCCCTCACCGCCCTCTTCTTCTTCTGTGAACTGGATTTTTGTTGTAGAATTTTTTGTGAAATTTGTTATGGAATATCTATAATTTAATTTTTTGTGATTTGGCTTAAATTTGGAATTGTTGTTGTTGAATTTGTTGATTATTGTTCATAGTGCATGTTGCTTGAATTTCTTTAAAAGAAGATGAAGAAGCAGAGCAAGAATAAAAGAGGAAGAATTTTAGTTTTGAAGTTTGTTTATGGTTCTGAGTTTTGATTATTCTGATTTTTTGAGTTCTGATTTTCTGAATTCTGATTTTCTGAGGTGGGGGTGGTGGTGGGTTCTGGTGTTGATGATGATAGTGGGGTGGTGGTGGGTTCTGTTTTGAGTTTTGTTGTTCTTTTGATGATGATGATGATGATGACCATGATGATAATGGTAGTGGTGGTGGTGGGTTTTTGTTCATTTCGGACTTCTGGTTGATTTTGGTTGATTTTGGAAAAAGTTCTGATGATGGTGATGATGACCATGATGATACTGCTGGTGGTGGTGGTGGGTTTGCGTTGGGCGTAGACTTCTGTTCTGGCAGTGAAGGTGGTGGGGTGAGGAAGGTAAAGAGGAGAATGATGATGATGAGGGTATTTTGGTCCAAGAATTCGGAAAAGGATGATTTTGAAGCGTTTTTGAACGTTAGGGATGATTTTAATAACAAAAAAAGGTCGGAAACGAATTTGATTTTCGCCCCTTACCTTAGAGACGATTTTAGTACTTAACCCTTCTTTTTATTATTTTTCACTTTGTTCATCAAATTTAAACAAAAAAAATTCATAAAATTAGTATAAGCATGTTCCATTAAAACACCCAACAATAAATTTTAATTAACACTTCATTCTAAAAGAGTTTATTTATCTTGATGCGACATTATAAATGTCTCAACATTTATTCTTTATTATTATTTTTCATTTTTTATTTTTGTATTACTTATTTATCATTAATAAAAATATTTTTTTCATAAATTTATTTATTTTTAATTTTTTATTTTAATTTTTTTCATTTAATCTATCTTCACAAAACTACACATGAGTCCGTCTCTAAATATGGAAACGACTGGTGAGAGAATTTGTATATGCATTTCAATTTTAAATATATTTTGTACATAAATCGTTGCACATTTTTACAAATTTTTTCATATAAATTGCGTTATTCTTTAAGTGTCTTCTCTTTATTTATAAACAGTAGAAACATCCAACGATTTACATAAATTTAAATCAATATCAAAATATAAGATTTTTTTAAAATTATAAATAAATAATATTAAAAGAAATTTATTTTGTTTACGTGATTTGTCCTCTTAATATAATGTGGGCCTTAATTAAAATGAGATAAAAAAAAATCATATTTAATAGTAAATTAAGCATTAATTAATTCCTAATTTCATACAAGTATAAGAAGCATGAGTGCATGACTGCGTGAGTGCTCACTAAAATTATTTTTCATACTGAAATTGTGCATTACTCTCACGTGGCACGTACAAGTTTGGTGGACCACAATCATCCACATAGGGTGCAGGCGGGCCCACAACCTGAAAATCCACTTTCCCTTTTGTAAGTAACATTGACACACAATCCGAGTTATCCACGTTCATCTGACGTGGATCTGACATGACATCATAATGCAAGCTTAAAACAAAAACATACTAACATGTTTAGTATATATTAAAATTAATCATTACAATTAATTATTAATAAAAAAATATATTAAAAATAAATATTTTTAAAAAATATTTATAGATTTTTTATAGTTTTAAATTTTTTTTTTAATTTTAACATCATAATCCAAGCTTAAAACTAAATAAAAAAAATATTTTTTTATACATATTTTTTATAATATTTTGCTTAGCAGTTATTATTAATCATCTTTTAAAAATAGTATTTGTTTATCAAAATTAATCACTAAAATTAGTTATTAATGTATTTATGTATAAATAAGTATGTAATTTAATTTATTTTCAATGTATATTTATATTTTAATATGTATTTTATATTGATAACTGATTTTAATAGTAATTTTAATATATACGTAGTACAATCGATTATCTTTAATATCAAAAGTAAAAATATAAAAAAAAAAACACAATAAAATTTGTATCTAAGACTTTTAAATTTAGAAGGTTAATAATTATGGAATAAATATTAATTAGATTTTTAAAATATTTAATTTTTCATAAAAAATTAAGAACTAATAGTTTAATCTCCTAAAAATTACTTTTTTCTAAAATAAATAAATAAATAAATAAATATAGTGACCTATACTCTAGAAAAATTTTAGGTATCTAAAAATATTGATGTTCCAATAATAATTTTAAGCAGTAATCACAGTTATAAAATTTAAATAAAATTGAGATCAATAACAAAAAATACTGAAACATCGGTATTCATAAAGGTGGCAATATAATACTATCAACAAGACAAATATGATTTTACATTGGTGAGTATGTATAGCGGGTATTCGATTATCCATTCGAAATCGAATCGAACCAATTAAATTGGTTCTGGAATCAACGGGTAATCGGGTTCAACTTGAACCAAACCAATAATTTTTGTTAGTGATTGGTTCGTATATCAGTTCTAGAGGTGCGGAATCCGAACCAATCCACGAACCTAATCATATATTAATTAAATAAAAAAATAATATATATATATATATATATATATATATGACTTTTTTATTAGACAAAGATTATTCACCATTAATATGTTTGAATTTTAATGAGTATAGTTTTTAATGTATTTGGTGTTTAACATGTTTGAATTATTTCTATTGATGTTACATGTTTATTGTACTTATTGAATTTTTAAGATACAAATTTGATTTTTTTTATGAATTTTAAAGTTATCGGATACCCAATTACCCGAACCGAACCAATCCGTTCTTAATCGGCTTAATTTGGTTTGGATACATGTACAAAAAAACACAAATCCGAACCAAACCAAACCAATTATATTTTGATCGATTCGATTCTAATTTTACCATGAATCCGAACTAAACCGATCCGTGCTCATCCCTACTAAGTTGGATACAATGTCTAAAGTGATTATCATAGACCACATGATTGCAATTTATAGCACATCAATATATGAATTATGAAAGAAAACGTAAAATATATATGGTACTCAAAAGTTTATATAGCAGACAAAGATAATCTCAAAAGATAGGAATTACAAATAAATTTTTAAAAAATTTAAAAGCGTGACAAAAATAATCAGATTATTAAATATATATTCTCAATCATATCTTTAGAGATTAGATTAATCTTGATGTAATCTTTTGTGCAAATACTTATGCGATTCGAAAAAATACAGAATACAACGATCCATGAAAATTAATTTGCTATTAAAAATTAAAAAAATAAATAAAATAATTTATATCTTAAATCTTAAATTATAAATTTTAAACTCTAAATTTTAAATTCTAAATTTAAACTATTGATATAAAATATAATAAATAAAAAATTAATATTTATTTACTTGATAAAAAGTGAAATACTTAATAATAAACATTTAAGAATGAGTTAGACTTCCGCAAGCATTATTAAAAAAATAAAATCTTTTTATTCTTAAAATTTGGTGATAATCTAATGACAAGTAATTTTTTTTATTCTTTTTGTGAATAAGTGAAACTTTTTTATTAAAAAGGTCTATAGATCAAAATTTTGTTCTAATTGTTATATGGATCTTTTAAATAATTATCTAAATATTTTTAAAAAATTCGAATATAAATATTAAAATTTTATTATTTGTCACTTATAAAAAATATGATTTTTCATTAATTTTCTATACTTTAAAATTATTTATAAAACGTATTTATTATTTATATTTTTTGAAATTAATTTTATTAATAATATAAATTTTTGAGTATTATTTTAAATAATTTACTCATTAAACATTTTGAAGAATTTTAATTTTTTTTAAAATATTAGTATTCCAATAATTTTAACCATTAATTTTAATTATAAAAAATATATAATATATATTAATTAAAATTAAACCGCTAAAATTACTAGAACACCAATCTTTTAAAAACTTTTAAAAATTTTTCCATACATTTATCTCTTTTATAACTAGACCTGAATTGACAAATTTCTCTTTCACCACCACCTGCCATGTATGTTGACCTTTAATATGGGAATGTATTGGAAGATATCAGGCTTATTGTCCCAGTTGGTTTGCCTTTGTAGTTTGTACGTTTTCCATGACCTTCGCTCAGCTAACGGCTTTCAGATGCTGACCATCTAACCACATGAATGCCTACTCTTGGAATAGTCCAATGCTGTGGGAGAATCCTCCATTATTAGACTTGCAGCATCTGATCTTTGAACGTTTATATTTTCTTTTTTTTTTTTTAAATTAAAAACAACAAAAGAGAAAAGAAAAATCAAAGTTTAACTTTAACGAATTTCACTTATTCAAATAAATAAATTGAGAATCAACTTGTTTTGATCAATAATCATTTAATATTTATCTTTTATTTTAAACTTTTTTTTTTTCTATTTTAACCTTTGCAAATGAACTATTTATTAGTTGATTGTTGGTTGATAAAATTAATTTCTTAGCGAAATTGTTTTAAACGATTTTGTAATCTATTAAAAAAATTGTGAACCAGCCCTTCTCGATATATATGATTATCACTAACCTCATCACAAATTAGAAGAGCATTTGATTTGATTGAAATTATTAGTAAATCTGTAAATGTCTTAAATATTGTGATTGTTAATATAAAAGTAAAAGATATTAAAGAAAAAGTAGTTAATTATTAAAAAATTACTTTTAGTATTCTTATGAATAATATAATAGTCAGACTACCTGCTAGCATGATATTGTTCGTTTTGGCACATAAAATCTCACAGTTTTATCTTTGAAAATAGAGATGATAACCGAAATTCCCCACACTCACTCGTCAAAATACGTCATGCATGAGAGAAATATCCACATTCTTATAAGACATGTTTTGTTTCATTTCTCATCTGATGTGAGACCTTATAAATAAAATATTAAATTAAAAGTTGTGAGGGGCATGCTTGAGTGCTTGACCAAGAAGGGTAAGCGCAAGTGCAATTAGGAAAACGTGTAGGAGGGATAATAACTAACAAAGAACAAACTGTGGGTGGTATGGTCTATTAATCTAAGTGTATTCTTTTTTGAATGTGTGAAAAATATTTTTTTTATTAATTATGTTTAATACGTAAAATAAAAGATGTACTCCTTAAATATACATAAAATAATTGCATATATCATTTGTATTATATTTGGAAATCCATTTTTAGGACATTGAAATTTAGGACCCAAAACTGGGTTCTGTTCCAACGGATAATTGTGTCAGCTGCTTTCTGTTGCTGCTGCTTTTGTATGTTTTATATGCCTGCCAGGGTGTCCACTATGACTTCTTAATTTTGATGTTGTATTTTCAATGGTATCTTTTAACAATATTAAAATTTATATAGAGATCATAAATTTAAACAATTAGATTTATTTTTTTTATGTGGAGATCATAAATTTAAAGTCAGATTTATGATTTTTAATTTTTTTTAAACATACAAATTTAAAAGTTAGATTTTTTTTCTTTTAATTTTTTTTAAACATACAATTCTGACTCTTATTTTAATATTAAAAAATTTTAAATATAAAAATCAGACCCTGTAATTTACTTTACGATGAAAAAAATTTATTTTAACATAAATCAAATCTGCATTATAAAATCTGACTTTCAAATTTTTTATAAATTTAATTATTCTTTATTCTTTAAATCTAAAGGTCTGATTTATTATTTAAAATACAAAAAATAAAAATTCATATAAAAAACCACACCAATTAATATTATAATGAATTACACACAATTTTTTTATTACCCATCCACTACTCCCACATAGGACTACTAGTTCTAACTGAAATTTCACTTGAAAAATCTATTTGTGATGTAATAATTAACGACAATGGTTTTATCTAAAATTGAAGAAGAATGATAGAAACTATTAGAATATTTTTGAAGATTATTTTGATTACTTAGATTGTGTTTAGTTCTGAGAATATGGTAAGATAAGACATTGAGAATAAGACACAAAAATTAATATTTTTATTTTTTGTATGATGATAAATTAGAACAAATTATGAGAGTCTAATATATTCTTATTTTTTTCATTCAAAAAATTTGAAAAGAAAAATATCATAATAAAAAATATAATTATAAAAATTAACAAGCATAATGAAAGAAAAATAAAAAATAAGTTGTGTTTCTTATTAGAGTTTCATACCGGTAAACAAACACAGCCTTAATGTCGTAGTTATCAGAATTGGTCCAGTTTAGTTTTAAGACCGTTTCAAGTTGAGAACCGATAAAAATCGGTCAAAACCGATAGAAACGACCGATAAAATCGATTCAATCAAATCATTCAGGTGAAAATCTCAAAAATTAATGAAAATAAGGTTTGAACCCAAGTTTTTGTTACGGCATGCTCTCTTTGTTAATAAGTTATGCTATTCCTTGCTATTTTATATGATAATTATTAAATATATAATAAAATTGTACAATAATTTTGTTAGATATTATTTTAATTTTATACTCACTTATGTTTAAATTAATTATATTTTTATTATGCATAATTATTAATATCAATATAAATATTATTAAACATGTATAAATAAAAAATATCAAATATTTTATTAATTATAATATAATTAATTTTTTATGATTATATGATATTTATTAATATTATTTTTTTCAATAAATATATATAGTATATACTAATATAATAAATATAAACTAATTAGTTAGTTTTAAAATTAAAAATAGTTACTTTAATATAAAAATAAAATTAAAAAATCTTCATTATAAAAAATATTAGAATTTTATATAATTATTTAATAATAACTGAATTATAACTTATTGATTATAATTTATTGAGACTTAATTATTCTTAAAATATTAGTGAAGAAATATATTTTAAATTTTAGTTTTAATTTTTGAATATTTTATATTTTTTATTTACATGGAATCGAATTAACTGGTTCAACAAGTGACCCATTAGTTCAATTAGTGAATTAGTAAATTAATAGTCTGACTAATTCGATTCAGACAACTATGCATAATGTAATTAAAGACTGATATTTTTAATATTTTTAATAAATTAATAATATAAATAAATAAATAGTTTGAAAAAAGAAAATAAAGACTATCATCTTACTCCAAATAGTTTGGAAAAGAAATTAATTAGTATATTAAATAAAAAACTAAACATAATAGATAGATAAATATATTATCTGAATTTTATTACTTGATAAATTTGATAACAAAATAAATCTGTAAATTTTACCAAAGGAAAATGATGTCATTTTGGTGAGTGTGTGGAAATTTAATAGTCTCAACGAATAGGCATCTATCTACGTAAGATGTGTGCAAGTCATGTCACACCTTAAACGTTTCATCTCAACTTTTTTTGCCAACTCTAAATGCAGAAAGAGCTACAAAAAGACCTAATTGTCTAACAAAAGAAGTGGATAGGGACTGATTTGTTATTTTTCAAACGTTAAAGGACGACTTGTCTTTTTTCAAAAACGACATGGGCCAAAAACAGTATTTACTCTTAAAAAATTGTTGGAAATGAAAAAAAAATAATATATAAGTACGTAGTCTATGACATGCCATATTTCTAGAGAGTAGATGCACTACTTGCTCATGGGATGTGAAAACACATTTTGCTCAGCATGAAACTTGTATAAGACATTACCTGAAGGTATAGTGAATCACTTGTTTGGGTGAGAAGGTGGTTTAGGTACTCATCGATTTGGCGGGATGGCGTGACTGGATCCTTGAAGCGGTAGAGTAATACTCGAAAAGACACTCTGACGCTCAAGACAAAGATCTAGAGAGGTAGAAAATAAGAGTACGGAGTAGAGTTGATCATACCTGGTAGAGTAGTTGAACTCTCCTTTTATAGATGACTTAAGTTATCTTATCTTTGAAGAAGAGGTCCCACTTTTCAAGAATCAGCGAGGTTATGAGGATCCTGAGGATTTCTCAGAGGTTTGGATAGCTAGGTCGGTTGGGTTAGGTCGTGATGGATCGGTAAATGTCCGAATATCGGGAACGAAAGTGTGAATGTTAACCACATTGATTTAGCACAAATCAATCTTGAAATCTTATGCCCCATCATATTTCTTTCTCATGTTTGGTAACATACTACGACCATGTAGTCCTTTGCATCAAGCCTATCTTGCACCTTCTTCTTCGCATCACACTTTTTTTCTTATATTCATGACATATGATTTTTCTGGTATTTGAAACTATACATGCCGAGACTTTTTACTTTTTTTTTATGATGTCTGCAAAAGTAAAATGTTAAAAGTATATAATATTTTGTATATTATATCAATTTTTGAGAAAGAATTTTTTTTAAGTAAGATAGAATATAACACTCCGAGTTTTTGAAAAATTATAAACAGAATTATTTGTAAATTATTATGTTTATTTATGGTTTTATTTTTAGAAAAATATTTTTATCAAAAGTAATTAAATCAAAGTTATGAAGATTTGAGTTTAAAACTAATTAGGATTTATATAACATTCATGAAAATTAGGTATTTTTTATTTAAAATTTAAAATTTTAGTAAATAAAAAATAATGAGAATTTGTTAATTTAATTTCAATAATCGAGATTTGGGGTTTAACACTTTGATTTTCTGAACTAAAAGAAAATTAATTAGAGTATCTCTAATTTTTAAATTATTGTATTCATTTGAAAATAATTTGTAAGTTGATAAATAAATACTTGAAGTAATTTTAATAGATTATATTTAATTTTAAATTACTATTCTACCCTCAAATTTTATCAGAATACCTAAACTACTCTTTTCTAACCCTAGCCTTAACCTCTCTAACCTGATCAGTGCCACTCACCCCTTTATCCCATCCACACCCACGTAGAAAAAAAAAAAGAGAGAAATCAGATAAGAGGGAAAGAGAAATGAAGAGGGAGGAGAAATGACGAAGGAGGGAGAAGAGGGAGACGACCGGTGGGTGTCACTGCCACTGGTGCCGCATTCGAGTTATCACGAGGGAGAAAGAGAGACATCTCGTGAAGAGAGAGAGCTGTAACACCCTACAACACAGAACCTGAGTTTTGGAAGGATGCCTCTCTCCGTGATCTGTTGATATACTTCTGCGATTGGGGTTGATAGATGGGTGTAGTTTGTGAACTTCCGTACTCGTGGTGGTCAATTGTGAGTGAGGGGTTTAGACTATTTTTTGTTCGTATCTTTGGTCATGGGTTGTTTCAAGGTGCCGTGTTGCCGTGGTGCCATATATTGAAAGCCACGACTTGACTTACATCTTCGTCATTTATGTATTCCCTCGCCACACTCTAGATTTGTGCATCGACCAAACGGGCTTCGTAAAGAGGTGCTTCCAGAAGTCTTCATTCCTTAGGTCGTTGGTCAGGCGTAAGCTGGCCACTGAGTTAGGTAATCCATCAATGACTAGGCATTCGTCATTGAATCTGTCTAGATACTTCTTAGTAGATTTATTTGGGCATTATGTGATGTCTAGTAGGCTAATCGGGTGTTTTGCTTTAGCGATCTATGTAGTAAATTACTCCAGGAACTTTCTAGATATGTCGTTGAAGCCGGAGATTGAGCCGTTCAAGAATGCATTGAATAAATTCTTGGCTGGGCTAGCTAGGGTTACCAAGAAGGCCCGGCATTGGGGGGTTGACTGCTCTTTCTAGGGTCATCCTTGCCTCGAAGGCCATTATATATTCTTCTGGGTCCTTGGTTCCATCATACTTCATGTCGGTCGATATACCAAAACTTTTTGGTAATCTGACTTTCAGCACCTTGTCAGTGAACGAGGTGGCTTCCAATACTATATATTCATGTCTTTTTTTCTTGGAGTCTCTTTGATGCCTTTATCCATGGTCATCTCAGCAGGGTTTGGAAGCTCAGGATTGACTACGATTCCTACGCCTTCCATGATGTCGATATGGGATTTTTGCCCTGTGTTCTTTTTGGGAAGCTGTCTGGGAGATTGCTTCGCTTGTGTGCTGTGGTTGGTAGCGCTCGTTGGTAGCGATTCATGCCCTCTAGGATTTCACTTGGTGACAAAGCTCCTGGATTATGCGGTAGGTGTTTTCGCCTAGACTACCAAATGGCCTGCTCCTGTTAGATTGCTGATCTTCTTCCTGCGGCTGTTGCCTTGGTTGACTATATGTAGCGTGGGTGTAGACAACGCTAGCCACCCTTCTGTGAGCTGGGGGCCACCATTGTTTTGGAGTTTGAGTTGATTTGGTTGATGATGGTGATTGGATTCTAGGTGGTCGAGAAGTTGCTACTCGGGAAAGCCTACCATGCTGTCGGGATCTTAACAGGTCCCTACAAATAGAGACAATGTACAAGATGTTACCTAAAGGTATAAAGAACCACTTGTTCGAGTGAGAAGGTGGATCAGGTACCTGTCAATCTGATGGGATGGCATGAATGAATCCTTGGAGCAGTGGGGTGCTACCTGTAAAGGCACTCTGGCGTCCAAGTCAGAGAGCTAGAGAGGTAGGGAATAAGAGTATGGGGTAGAGCGGTTCAGCTCTCCTTTTATAAATGGCTTAAATTATCTGATCTTTGAGAAAAAGGTCCCACTTTCCAAGAATTAGCGAGGTTGTTGGGATCTGGAGTATTTTTCAGAGGTTTGAATAACAGTACCGGTTGGGCCAGGTCATGAAGGATCAATAAAGATCCAGACGTCGGGTGCAGAACAAAACTAAAATGACAAATTAAACAATAGTATTTTTAAGTGAAAAATTAAACGTTATTTGAATATATGAAATGATCATATATTTACAATTATACCATCAAGAGGGACAATGGAGTTTCTCCATGAGAAACGACACCAAGTAATTTGGTGTTTTGAGTTTGCATAAGAATTTACCATATATGAATGAAACAATTTCAGGGAGTTAATACTCAAGTTAGTCTCTAAAATTACACTCACATCTAAATTTGGTCTTCAAAAATTCACTTTACTTAATTTGGTTTACTAATTTGGCATATATGACTTACGTTAGTCCTAATCTTGTTTCTGTCACAAAATCATTAACGATATGCTGAGATAGACTGATGGCCATCATGCTAGAATTTCTAAAGGCTATCTAATGTATCAATTGAAATTTTTTACCTCATTTTGTTCCAAAGAAACCTTTAAAATCCTTAATTGAATTTAGGATTAGGGTTTTAAGTACTTTGTAGAAAGAAAATCGAGATAAAAAAAGTTTAATTGCCACTTTAGATAACTGGTAGGAAGTCTAGTGGAACAGCCATCAGTCAATCTCAACATGTTGTTAATGGTTCGATTATAAAAACAAGGTTAGGGACTATATTGAGTCACGAATACAAAGTTGGGATATCAAATTGAGTACATCAAAATTTTTGGGACAAATTTCAGGCGGGAGTATAACTTCAGGGACCAATATAAATATTAACTCAAATTATAATAATATCATGAAAAAATGACAAAGATATAAATTATAGATGAAAAGAGAGAGAGAGAGAGAGTGGGAGAAAGAGAGCACATCGTTTGAACTATGGTTAAAATTTGAAATATGTTTAGTAAAACAAAATAATATTCCTTTACATAAAGTTAATGGTATTTTCAAACTCCTTTTTCTTCGAGTGAAAAACTCATGTTAGAATACACTAAAGAGAGAATGACGGGTAGTGTAAGGGGAGGGGGTAGGGGGAGAGCAAAGAGATAAGGATAAAGCGATAAAATCTGGCGATGATGGTGGATAAGGCGGTAAAGTAGCATTCATATCACCTCTTGAAAAGGATGCAACACTAGAGGCAGGAGTAGGGGAATGCTCTACGAAGAATCTTGATAAGGGTACTCAAATGGTCTCTTTTAGAGACAAAATTATTGGTGAAACAGCAACAGTGGTGCTTCAAGTGGTGAAGAATCTTGTAGGAGATAAGATGACAACAGTGATAGGTAAAAAGGTGATACAAAGATACCTTGCGTGAGCTTTACTCCTAAGGCGAAAGAGGCATTTGCAACTCTTTACAAGGATGCTATTGTTATTAAAGTCTTAGACAAAAAATTTAGTTACATGGCCATGATGCATAAGCTAAAGTGTGTATGTAGGATGAAAGGTGGGTATAAAGTCCATCCTACCTACTTGAGAATATAATCCAATTTGACACTCAAAGCCTTGCAATTTTGTTCACGATAGTGGGACAAAAATCACTTAACTATCAAAACATGGACACAAGGGAGAGCTATCTACCCTTATAAGGCATGTCTTGTACTCTTGTCCAACCACTATGTGGCTTTACAAATCTTCTCATCTCTATCCTACGAGATACTCTAAATCACTGAAAAGAAACTAATCAACCATATCTTACAACCATCTTTTATTATAGAGATGACTATCTAACTTTTAAAATGTTGTGTCATTATTTATGGAACGTCCAAATATGACTAAACTTCTTAAGCCATGCTCACCATTGTCAAACTGACAAGCAACAAATGAATATTCAATAGTTTTAATATCCTTCTTACACTAGAGATACAGATTATTACTATTATCAATAATAACTAATCTACTTAACCAAGCCTTAGTGTTAATACAACCAACAAGAAGAAATTGCACAAACAACTCAGTTTTAAGTAGGGGTAGCAATGGGTAGGATAGGATAGGATTTGAACCCAACCCTAACCCTATCCGCGGGTTGAGAAATACCCAACTCTAACCCTACCCATGCTCAACCCGCGAGTATCTTACCCTACCCGCAAGTTGACAAAAGAAACAATATTATTATGTAATCTAAAAAGCATACAAATTAAAAATTCAATTCAAACAATCAAATTGCCTAGAGTTTGCTAAATTTGATCCTTTTACAATAATGGAGCACATGATTCTTCAAATGTGTAGTCCCATTTTTTGGATTGGCTCCAAGAATAAATTTGCAATGGTTGTATTTTGCCTTCCACTCTTTTTCTCTTGAAATTGACTAAAGTATTACCAATAAACACTCTTCAAGCTTGATTTGTTGTTATTTTCAATCAAAACAGACTTATTTGGAAAAAAATTAGTGGTTGCTTCTACCTGGGGTTCTTGTTATTCTTCTGCAACCACATCTTGTACCACTACATCCATGTCGGTACTTGATATTTTGAAGTGAATTCTCTACAAATATACACAAATGTAACATGTTCAAATACACTTTGTAGAGATATACCAATATATTTAATGTAACAGAAACAGTATAAAGCCATGAACTCAAATTAAAATCAAATTAAAATCTGCATATGTACTTAAACATCATAAAGCCATGAACTCAAACTTAAATTAAAATCAAATTAAAATTTGCATATGAACTTAAATAGCATAAAGCCATGAACTCAAACTCAAACTCAAATTAAAATCTGCATATGTACTTAAGCACCATAAAATTAAAATCAAATTAAATTCTGCATATGAACTTAAATACCCTAAATCCATCAACATAAATTAAAATCAAATTAAATAATCACTGATCTAATTAAAATCAAATTAAATAATAAATGATCCAATCTGCATTTGTACTTAAACAAATATCAGTTTTGAAGGCAGATAAACATACTTTTAGAGTTTCAGCATGAGGAGCAGGCACTGAACAGAGAAATGAAGCATAGGCCAGGGTGCAGCAGAGTCGGTGACACGATGCTGCCAAGCTGATATGAGGAACGAAATACGCGAGCAAGTTGGCGACACGGGTACGGTGCAGTAGAGCCAGCGATGGGAGTGAGGGGAGACTGCAACACCGCCGGCGATGTAAGTTGAGGGAGATGTGGGTAAGGTGAGTGGTGCACGAATCTCCACGCTTCGTACAACTGAACTAGCCAGTGCACTGGGTCGTCCAAGTAATACCTGAGCGAGTCAAGGTCGATTCCACGAGGATTGTGGCTTGAAGCAAGCTATGGTTATCTTGCAGGTCTTAGTCAGGCGAATCAAGAAGTTGTTGGTTTGAATTTAGTTAAAATCATAAAAGGAATAAAAAAAGGGTAATCAGAACTCAGAAGTTGTGTAAACTATGATAAGAAGGTGGTTAAGACTTAGAGATGCTTTGTCCTTCTGGATTAAAAATGGTATTACTACTGTCTTCTTCAAATGTGAATGATTTCTTCAATGGCAGGCTATATGTGATTGACGCTGGTTTGAGCAGCCACCAATACTCCTCCAGATCTGAACACCAGGGTTAGTGCGCATCCAGTCTGATTAAGGGTGAAGCTCCGGCTGTCTATTCTCCTTAATGATCCTACTCAAAACGCCACAGACAAGGTCGAATCTTCTGGATCAGAGAATGCTGCTCCTTTGGGTTCTAACCTCTACCACAGAGACCCTAATCTCCCCATACCTCGACTGAACTGGTGTCTCGAAAAGTTTCCAACGAAGTCGTGGATTAGCCGTCTGAGAGATGTATAATCAAGCTGGCAGTTCGATGCTTTTCAGTCACGTATTCACATGAACCCAAGTAGACACGGGTGATTGTCAGGCACGCGGTCTTAGTATGAAGAACGGAGCCGATTGTCATGGATTATTTCATTCATCATATTGAAGAACGAATATATATCTTAGAATTATATAAAACACGGATTGAAAAGAGAAACAGTAATACTTTTATTAATTCATAGAACTCAGCAGGGCTCTTCCCCTAAACCTAGGAGGTTTAGAAACTCATATTGATAGGAAATACAATGATGGAATTTGAAATATGCTGGAAGAGATTGGTAGAAGATCCTTAACAAAGAGTGATTTTCTACTTTAAATACTAAACTAATGACTAAAACAGTCTTTTTAGTGCTAAAATCTACTTCTCGGGCCCACTTGGTGAGTGTTTGGGCTGAGCTTTGATGAGATCCACGTGCTAGGAGGCCTCTAGGACGTTGAACACTGGCTAGAGGGTCTTCTCTGAGCGTTTGGATGCTGGTCTCTTCTCCTTGGGTGCTGGAGGCCTGGAAGGGGGCAGGAGGCTGGCGTTGGATGCCAGTTTTAGGCCTTCTAATCTGAAGCAAAGTATAAACTATTATACATTGCTGGAAAGCTCGAGAAGTCAAATTTCCATAGCCTTTGAGAATGCTCCATTTGGACTTCTTTAGCTCTAGAAAAGTGCTTCCGAGTACAAGGAGGTCAGATCCGGACAGCATCTGCAGTGCTTTCTCTGTCTTTGAATCAGACTTTTGCTCCAACTCCTCAATTTCAGCCAGAAATTACTTGAAATTGCATAAAAACACACAAACTCAAAGTAGAATCCAAAAATGTTAATTTCACACTAAAACCTATGAAAGCTTAACGAAAACTAAACAAAACATGCTAAAAACTATATGAAAATGATGCAAAAAAGTGTATAAAATATCCGCTTATCACAATACTAAACTTAAACTGTTGCTTGTCCCCAAGCAACTAAAAACACAGTAGGATAAAAAGAAGAGTAAGATACAATAAATCTCAGAGTTTCTAATGAAGCCCAGTTTCAATTAAATGAGCGGGACTTAGTAGCTTTTTGCTTCTGAATAGTTTTGGCATCTCACTTTCCATTAAAACTCAGAAATGTTGGTTTCTTTAGGAACTTAGAATCCAGATGATATTATTGACTCTCCTAATTCAGTTCCTTTTTATTCTTGAACACAGCTTTTAGAGTCTTGGCCCTGAACCCTAAGCACTTTATCTTTCAGTATTACCACCGGATACATAAATACCACAGACACTTTAACTAGGTGAACCCTTTCGGATTATGATTCAGCTTTGCTAGAATCCTCAGATAGAGGTGTCCAGAGTTCTTAAGCATACTCTGTTTGTTTTGGACCATGACTTTAACTGCTCAGTCTCAAGCTTTTCACTTGACACCTTCACACCACAAGTATATGGTTAGGGACAGCTTGGTTGAGCCACTTAGGCCATGATTTTATTCCTTGTAGTCCCTCCTAACCATTGATGCTCAAAGCCTTGGATCCTTTTACCCTTGCCTTTTGGTTTAAAGGATTATTGACTTTTTCAGTCTGCCCTCCTTTTCCTGCATTTTTGGACAGTAATGAATTTTTCTCTTTTTATTTATTTATTTATATTTTTTTGCCATTTTTTCCCTTTTTTTTCACAACATACTTTTTTTTTCTTTTTGCTGCTTTTTCTTGCTTTAAGAATCAATTTTTGGATTTTTTAGATTACCAATAATACTTTTCCTTTTTCATCATTCTTTCAAGAGCCAACATTCTAAAATTCCAACTTCAAATATGCAATATTTATTCATGTATTCAGAAAACAAAAGCAATGCCACCACATGAAGATAATTGAACTACTCTTATTATAAACTTGAAATTCATGTATCTCTCAATTTTTTTAAAATTAAATTTTTTTTAAGCAAGGCGAGAGATATATGAAATATTTTTATAGCCTTAAGACATAAATACAAATGATCATGCAACAAGAACAAGAGAACAAGACAATACAACATAAAAGAAAACAGAAAAATATAAAAGAAAAGGAGATAAAGAGAACAAATCCAGCTTTAAAGGAGATTAATGCAATTACTTTTCTACTTCAATCTATGTTTGATTCTATTCTATGATGCATTGTCATTCTTCATCCTTATGAATCTCGATTCTACAAGAGTTTCTTACGAGTCCTGACATGGATAGTATTGAGCTACAGCTTGAGAATGCATCACGGGTACCAACAAGTTATCTGAGCTAATTGGGGTATGTGACATAAAACTTTGTTAGTCAGGGGTAATTGAGGTTCCTGTGGCTCTAAGGGCTAGAATCATAAGAGTATCATTCTCTGATCCAGAAGATCCGACCTTGTCTGTGGCGTTTTTAGTAGGATCATCAAGAGATTGAATTGCGTGTGCTTCACCCTTTCCCAGATTGATCTAGTCCATTCGGATGTTTGGTTTGGACCTGAGGAGATTAATGACCACGACCAATGGCTTAATCACTTACAGCCTTGCCATTGAAGGAATCACTACTCATTGGAGTAGTGAGTATGACGTATTAATCCAGAAGAAGAAGCATCTCTGAAGCCTTAACTAATCTATCATTATTATCTTTACATCAATTCTTTATCGCTTTTGTTATTGCTTGTTTATCCGCCTACAACAAATAACAACTATCTTTCTATTCGCTTGACTAAGATATGCAGGATAACCACAGCTTGCTCAATCCGGTTATCCTCATGGGATTCGACCCTCACTTACCTGAGGTATTACTTGGATGACCTGGTGCACTTGCCGATTCAGTTGTGCGAGTCACAAATTCGTGCACCAGTCATCACTTCAAGTTTTAGTTTTCCAAACTCAATAGTTTCACATCAATAAAAAATTTCTTTATCACACCACACTAAGTCTTCATACTACTTATAAGTCCATCATACATTTTATTAATTGCATAAATATATATATAATTTTTACTCATTTTTCTTTCCAAAACATTCTATAAGACCTCTTTTGGTATCCCATTGTAAGGGTGTATAGGACCTAATCCAGTTCGACATGAAACCTGACTTAGACCCTAAGCATATTTTTTTAGATTTGGCTGTCTTTTTACTCTGTATCATTTTCAGGCCGAATTCGGATCATGCTTTAAGTAGACCCCGCTTGACCCAAAGTCACGTTTTATAATTGAAATAAATATTTTAAAATAATTAATAAAATATTGTACTTTTATAATTTAATTAATATTTTTATATTATTAACTTTAAAATAATTTATTTTGGTATAAAAGTTATATGATATTTTTTAAATTTAATATTTAAAATCAATATTTTATTAATTTATTATATAAAATTAACCAAATTATTTACGCTAATTGTTTATTTAGATCAACCCAATTTATTTCGGGTTAATTTAGAGTTCGATTTAGTTCTTCAAAATAGATCTATAAAAATATTCCGATTAGGTTTGGATTTAATTAAGCCTGAGTCGACCCATGTGCATCCCTGCTCTGACGTATTTTTTTCAAATCAATAAACATCATGTGTATTTACTTCAATGCCCTCTATCGTTCTCTTTAATAAGTATATACATCAATGGTGGATCTGCTTGGTATAAAATCAAATTTGTTCTCTAAAGCTGTATTTGGAAGAGAGTCTGAGATTGAGTAACTGAAATTGGGAGACAGAGATTGAGAAACGGAGATTAAATTAAGTTTTTGTATTATGTTTGGTGTAAAATATACTAGATTGAGTTATGTCTTAGTATTATGTTTAGTTTAAAATAAATATGGAGATTGAGGGATAAATTTAAAATTTGAAAAGTTAAATAAGAGAATATTATTAAATTTTCTGTCTCTGTCTCCAAAAATTTTAGTTTTTTGTGTCTTCACTTTTTGAAAATACTAAGGTAGCGTTTGTTTTGAGCTATTAGGACAAAAACTGAGAGACTAGAATTCAGTATCATGTTTGTTTGGCCCAGAGACTGGTACTAAAATTTCAGTCTCTATCTCCAAAATTTCAGTATTTTAGTACCTCCAAAAAGTGAGGACACAATTAAAATATTTGGAGACGGAGACTGAAACTTTAATAAAATTTCAGTATTTTAGTACCCCCATTTCAATTAATTAATTCCAACTTTATCCTTTGTGCAAATTAAATTAGAGCTTCATTCTTATTTCAGTCTCTGTCTCCCACTTTACGCCAAACACAATATTGAGATTTATTTTAGTCTCTATCTCTCTGTCTGAGTCTCTCAGTCTTTGTCTCAGTCTCTCTGTCTCTGTCTCTGTTCCAATGCAAACGCTAAGGAGCATTTGGTGAAAAGACAGAGAGGGAAATACTGAGACAGAGAGACAGAGACTATGAGACAGAGATTGAAATAAATCTCAGTATTCTATTTGGTGCAAAGTGGGAGACAGAAATTGAAATAAGAATGAAACTCTAATTTAATTTGCACAAAGGGTAAAATTAGAATTAATTAATTTAAATGAGAGTATTTTAAGTATAAAATATTATTAAAATTTCAGTCTGCATCTCTAAAAATTTTAGTCCCCTGTGTCCCTACTTTTTGGAGGTACTGAAATACTGAAATTTTAGAGACAGAGATAGAAAGTTTAGTACTAGTCTCTGAACTAACAAACATAATACTAAATCTCAATCTCTCAGTCTCTGTCTCAATACCTTAAAATAAACGCTGCTAAGAACTAAAATTTTGTGTTCTAAAGCTAAAATTTTAATTTCAACTAATGACTACCAAACATATTACCAAGTCCAAATTCTCCAATTTTAATTTCTGAAAACAAAAGCTACCCTCAGACTTGTGTTTTCTATTTGAATATTCATTCCTGTAATTTTTTGCTATAACTAATAAATTTATTTTTTTTGTAGTTTTGACAATTTTATATATTCCTTTTATTCTTTTTAGATAGATCTAGCTCTAGTCAATGTCTTTTTTTTTAGACTTTTTTTAAACTTCACTTAGAATATTATCTGATATGTACGAATATATTAAAAAGAATTAAAATATAGGAAATTAGCTTTTTTTATTTTGAAAAGAAACTGAAAACACATTAATTTTGGAAGCAAATTTTATGTAGGTTGGATTGAAGAATACGTGGGGTTGTTGCCTTGTTGGCTACCTTGAATAAGGTATTTTTTCCAGGAGGAAAAGAAAAGGAAAAAAAAAAAATGGGAAAAAGAATGAATCGGTTACACAGATGGTTTTGTGGGGACAGAGATCTCAGATAAGGCCAATGACTTCTCATTTGTTGATTGTTAAATATGATTTTTCTTACATTCAAAGCGTCGCTAATTAATGCTGATTAAAGTAGCAATGTATCAAAGTTTCCCTTTTTAGTTAAGATAAGCAAGGCCAAACTCAACAAGCTACCCTAAATTTTCTTGTGAATAAGCTAATAATATAACATCAATTGAATTTGGTTACAACAGTCTCGGGTTTGATTGTATATAAATTCTGATTTAAAATCACAAAAAATAAAACAATATAAATTTTAATTCTTAGTCATTTATTTATAAATAAAAGAAATATTAGAGGATACTCAATTTATTTTTTTATTATTTTTAGTTATTAATAAAAATTTTTAGTTTAATAATTCAATTAATATATTTTAAATTATATTTTTAAATATTAATAATTAATTAATTGTCAAAAATAATAAATTTTAATGATATTTTAGCATTTTTTTATAAACAATTACTTTATATTTTATTAAAGACAAAAGTTTTAAGACAAATTCTTGCATTAATGCATGTGCGAAGGACACAATACAATTATACAAGCCATTATATCTATTCTATGATATAAGGACACGAGACACGATACGAAATACGTCGGTATATTAATTTTAAAATTTTATAAGATACGGAAATATGCATATATATAAAATATAAAGTAATTTTTGGATAAATTGTAATAATATTTTGATATTTTATTAATATTAAAATATAAATAATTTTATAATTATTTTTAATGTCTTATTTTAATTATATAAAATAGTTAAAATATTTTATTTGAGTAAATAATAATATATACTATTTTTAAATGTATTTTAAGAATACATGTTAACTAAGACTGGATATACTGACACGTAATAATATTTAAATGTATCTAAATATATTCAGACAAAAATTTTTTTTTATTAGACACAGTTGGATACAGCAAATACGTGTGTCAGACGAATGGTGTATCCAAAATGTATTCGACACATAAATACAACAAGCTAACGAAGTGTCTATATTCCATAGAGTTCTATTATAATCTATACAACTGTTTTAAAATTTTCTAAGAAAAAAATGTCAATTAAATATACAAAATAAAAATCCATTCGTCACGTGAACAGAGGGAGCCGGCATTTGTGAGCAAACCTTTGTATATATATATAAACATATTGTGCATATAAATATATGAAGGGACTGAGCAACTTTCCCTGGACACCAAGCCAAACACACAGCAACCAAATGCAAAAGATGCTCCTAAAGACTAAAGTGGAATAGTATCTGATCATGATGGGTATAGCATTGCAGAAGGTTGTCATCTAGTTTAGTAATTCCACCCATAAATATTTCAATTCCCACGTTGATGTAACACTTGAAATCCGGAAAGCTATCCTTAACCCTTCCTTATTCGTTGTTTGGATAGATCGATGGATAATTATTAACTGTCAGATATAACAACGCTTAGGTATTTAGGTAACAATATTGGTTTGCCTGAACTTTGGTTTCTATATCTCAATACTATCCAACTTGTATTAATAATCTCAATTTAAGAAATCAATACAATTTTTTTTATGAGTTGTTCTTAAGATTTTTTAGATATCATATTCAATAAAAATATAAAAAATAATAATTATAGAAAGAAAAAATAAAAAAATACAAAAAACAAAGAATTAAAAATTATAAGACTTATATTAAAATATGTAAAAATTGATAAAAATTTAAATAAACATAACAAAATTTAAATAACAAGAAAAAAAAGTTTGAAATGATTGAAAAAAAATAGAATCTTCCGATACTTACATGTTTCTGTGCGTTAGTATGACTAGAAATTTTTAGAGCGAGTGAGTGTGTAAATAAATAGAATCTCTCCTAACTTATAGAAACTAATCCTATTTATAGAAAAAAAAACTAATTAGTATAACCTTAGACTTCAAGTAAACTTGTACTTCAAGTAATCTTGGACTTTAAGTAAGCTTTGACTTCAAGTAGTCTTGAACCTCAAGTAGTCTTGGATTTCAAACAAACTTAAACTACAAGTAGTCTTGTGGTGCACGAAATTACAATCACACTTTTGCAACTCCGCACAACTAACCAGCAAGTGCACTAGGTCGTCCAAGTAATACCTTACGTGAGTAAGGGTCGATCCCACGGAGATTGTCGGCTTGAAGCAAGCTATGGTTATCTTGTAACTCTTAGTTAGGATATCAATAATTCTCAGATTTAATTGTAAAAAGTAAAAGAACATGAATAAATATTTGTTATGCAGTAATGAAGAACAGGTTGAGGTTTTGGAGATGCTTTGTCTTCTGAATCTCTGCTTTTCTACTGTCTTCTTCTTCATGCACGCAAGGCTCCTTCCATGGCAAGCTTTATGTTGGGCATCACCGTTGTCAATGGCTACTGCCCGTCCTCTCAGTGAAAATGTTCCAAATGCGCTGTCACCGCACGGCTAGTCAGCTGTTGGTTCTCGATCATGTTAGAATAGGATCCATTGATCCTTTTGCGTCTGTCACACGCCCAATACTCGCGAGTTTGAAGCTCGTCACGGTCATCCCTTCCCAGATCCTACTCGGAATACCACAGACAAGGTTTAGACTTTCCGGATCTCAGGAATGGCCGCCAGTAATTCTAGCCTATACCACGAAGGTTCCAATCTTAGATTAGAAACCCAAGAGATACACATTCAAGCTTGATTGCATGTAGAATGGAGGTGGTTATCAGGCACGCGTTCATAGGTGAGAATGATGATAATTGTCACGGATCATCACATTCATCAGGTTGAAGTGCGAATGAATATCTTAGAATAGAAGCAAGCGTGATAGAATGGAAAACAGTAGTAATTGCATTAATTCATGAAGAACAGCAGAGCTCCTCACCCCAACAATGGGGTTTAGAGACTCACGCCGTAGAAGATACAATATGAAACGTGTAGAATGTCATGAGGTGTCTAAATACAATAACAAAATGTCCTATTTATAGAAAACTAGTAGCCTAGGGTTTACAGAAATGAGTAAATGATGCAGAATCTACTTCCGGGCCCACTTGGTGTGTGCTTGGGCTGAGCATTGAAGCTTTCACATGTAGAGACTTTTCTTGGAGTTAAACGCCAGCTTTTGTGCCAGTTTGGGCGTTTAACTCCAGCTTTTATGCCAGTTTTGGCGTTTTGACGCCATAATTTTTATGCTGACTTAGAACGCTAGTTTGGGCCATCAAATCTCGAGCAAAGTATGGACTATTATACATTGCTGGAAAGCCCAGAATGTCTAATTTCCAACGCAATTGAGAGTGTGCCAATTGGGCTTCTGTAGCTCCAGAAAATCTACTTCGAGTGCAGGGATGTCAGAATCCAACAACATTTGCAGTCCTTTTTCAGCCTCTGAATCAGATTTTTGCTCAGGTCCCTCAATTTCAGCCAGAAAATACCTGAAATCACAGAAAAACACACAAAATAATAGTAAAGCCCAGAAAAATGAATTTTAATTAAAAACTAATAAAAATATAATAAAAACTGACTAAAACATACTAAAAAAAATCTAAATAGAATGCCAAAAAGCGTATAAATTATCCGCTCATCACAACACCAAACTTAAATTGTTGCTTGTCCCCAAGCAACTGAAAATCAAATAGGATAAAAAGAAGAGAATATACAATGAATTCCAAAAACATCTATGAAGATCAATCTTAATTAGATGAGCGGGGCTATTAGCTTTTTGCTTCTGAACAGTTTTGGCCTCTCACTTTTTCCTTTGAAGTTCAGAATGATTGGCATCCATAGGAACTCAGAATTCAGATAGTGTTATTGATTCTCCTAGTTATGAGTCTTGGCCGTGACCCTAAGCATTTTGTTTTCCAGTATTACCACCGGATACATAAATGCCACATACACATAACTGGGTGAACCTTTTCAGATTGTGACTCGGCTTTGCTAGAGTCCCCAATTAGAGGTGTCCAGAGCTTTTAAGCACACTCTTTTTGCTTTGGACCACGACTTTAACCGCTCAGTCTCAAATTTTCACTTGATACCTTCACGCCACAAGCACATGGTTAGGGACAGCTTGGTTTAGCTGCTTAGGCCAGGATTTGATTCCTGTAGGTCCTCCTATCCACTGATGCTCAAAGCCTTGGACCCTTTTTATTACCCTTGCCTTTTGGTTTAAAGGGCTATTAGCTTTTTCTGCTTGCTTTTTTTCTTTTTTTTTTTGCAAGCTTTTCACTGCTTTTTCTTGCTTCAAGAATCAATTATATGATTTTTCAGATTATCAATAACATTTCTCCTTTTCCATTATTCTTTCAAGAGCCAACAATTTTAACATTGATGGGCAACAAATTCAAAAATATGCACTGTTCAAGCATTCATTTAGAAAAACAAAAAGTATTGCCACCACATCAAAATAATTAATCTGTTTTAAAATTTGAAATTCAAGTACTTCTTTTTCTTTTGCAATTAAAAACACTTTTTATTTAAGAAAGGTGATGGATTCATAGGACATTCATAGCTTTAAGACATAAATTTTAAATTTTATTAATCATGGAATGACAATAAGACTCAAAAATAAATATAAGAGCAAGCCAATAATAATAGAAGACCAAAAATTAAAAACAGAAAAATAAATGACTCTTAAAATAGATTCCTAATAATAGAGGTTATCACAGAGTTAGGACTCAACAACCTTGATTTTGAGCAGTGGATGCTCCTTCAGTCTGTGGAGTGTTTGGTCCTTCAAGGGAGAGCTTTTGGCGCTTCAGCTCCTGTAGCTCACGCCTCTGCTTCTCCTGTTCCTTCAGCAGCTTGCAGAGCATGCAGTTTTGGTTCTGTTGTTCTTCCTTAAGTTGATCCATAGCTTCTTACACCTTGGTGACAGATGCTTCTAGGCGGGTCCAGTAGTCAATTTCAGGGATTTCTGGGAGGAACTCCTGTGCCCTCCTTTTGATGGAATTGTCTTGCACTTGTCCTTCCATTGACTTCTTGGTGATTGGGTGTTCGATTGGGATGAATTCATCTACTCCCATCCTCACCCCAGCATCTTTACATAGCAGAGAAATCAAGCTTGGGTAAGCTAGTTTGGCTTCAGTGGAGTTCTTGTTTGTAATTGTGTAAATCTCACAAGAAATCAGATGATGAATCTCCACTTCTTTTTCCAGCATAATACAATGAATCATCACTGTTATCTTGACAGTGACCTCAAAGCGGTTGCTAGTGGGCAATATAGAACGCCCAATGAAGTCCAACCAGCCTCTTGCGACTGGTTTGAGATCTCCCCTCTTGAGTTGGTTTGGGATACCTTTTGAATTGGTTATCCACTTAGTTCTAGGGAGGCATATGTCCTCTAGAACTTGATCCAACCCCTTATCTACTCTCACCATTCTCCTATTAAAGGATTATGGATCATCTTGTAGTTGAGGTAGTTTGAAGACCTCTCTTATTTTGTCCAGATGGAAGTAAATAAGTCTCCCTCTTACCATAGTTCGGTAGGTGTGAAAGGCGGTTCCAGTTATTCTCTGCTTATCTGTTAGCCACAGATTTGAGTAGAATTCCTGAACCATATTTCTTCCAACCTTTGTTTCAGGATTAGCTAGAATTTCCCATCCTTTGTTTCGAATTTGCTCTTGGATCTCCGGATGTTCATCTTCTTTCAGATTGAATTTAACTTCTGGGATCACTGACCTCAGACTCATTATTTTGTAGTAATGGTCTGCATATTCTTTGGTTAAGAACCTCTCTTGATTCTAAAGATTCTTTGGAGTATTCTCTTTCTTGCCTCTTGAATTGGTTTGTTTTCCCTTAGGTGCCATGATCTTGATGAGTCTTAGCTCAGTGATCACAGAAAAATACACCAAACTTAGAGGTTTGCTTGCCCTCAAGCAAAAGAAAAGAAAGGGGAGAGAGAGGAGAAGAGGCAAATTCGAATGGTGGAGAGGAGGGGATGACCGAATGTGTATTTATAAGAGGAGGGGAGGGATTTCAAAAATTTTGAAAGAGATATGACATAGAGATATGATTGGTGGAAGAAAATAAAATCATGATATGAAAAAGATGAGATTTTTAATTGAAAAAGATATGAAGAGGTTAAATCTGAAAATTTTGGTTATGCATCTAAGAAATAAGAGATGATATGATGAGTTTGAAAAGATTTGGAAAGAAATTGAAAGGATACTTGAGTTTTTTGAAAAAGATTTGGGAAGGATTTGAAAGTAATTTGAAAAGAGATTTAGAAAAGTGTTGAATTTTTGAAAATTGAGGATGAATGATGCAAGTTTGAAACATGTTTATGCGGAAAATTATGAGTCAAAACATGAAAATTTGAAAAATTTTGAAGTGGAAAACAAAATCTCCTCCCCCTGCCTTTTTTGCATTAAACGCCTAGAATGGTATCCATTCTGGCGTTTAACGCCCATATGTTGGCCATTGTGGGCATTTAACGCCCAGCCAGGTACCCTGGCTGGCGTTAAACGCCAGAAATCCTTTGTTACTGGGCGTTTTTCTGAACGCCCAGGATGCTGCTATTCTGGCATTAAACGCCCAGAATGGTACCCATTCTGGCGTTTAACGCCCAAAATGCTCCTTATTGGCGTTTTCTTGCCAGTGAGCTCCTTTTCTCTGCTTTTTGTGCTGAATCCTTCTATAACTCTACGAATTCCTTCAATTTTGATGATTAATCTTTGAAAAAAATTTATTTCAACTTCTGCAAGTATTACTTAAAACAAATAACTTGCTAATGGCTAGGTTGCCTCCCAGCAAGCGCTTCTTTATTGTCTTTAGCTGGACCTTGACTGAGCTTTATTCAAGCCCCAGTTTTGAGCATTCTTGCTCAAAATTGCTTTCAAGATAATGTTTGATTCGCTGTCCATTAACAATGAACTTTTTATCAGAGTCAAAATCCTAAAGCTCAACATATCCATATGGTGACACACCTGTAATCACATATGGTCCCCTCCACCGGGATTTTAATTTCCCGGGGAATAGTTTGAGCCTAGAGTTAAACAACAGAACCTTTTGTCCTAGTTCAAAGACTCTAGATGACAGTTTCTTGTCATGCCACCTTTTTGCTTTCTCCTTATAAATTTTTGCATTTTCAAAAGCATTGAGTCTGAATTCCTCTAGCTCATTCAGCTGGAGCAGTCTTTTCTCTCCAGCTAACTTAGTATCCAGGTTTAGGAATCTGGTTGCCCAGTAGGCTTTATGTTTCAGTTCCACGGGCAGATGACAGGCCTTGCCATATACCAGCTGGTATGGAGAGGTTCCTATAGGAGTCTTGAATGCTGTTCTGTATGCCCACAGAGCATCATCCAAGCTTTTTGCCCAATCCTTTCTACGGGCAATTACAGTCCATTCCAGGATTCTCCTTAGTTCTCTGTTAGAGACTTCAGCCTGCCCATTTGTCTGTGGATGATACGGAGTTGCCACTTTGTGGCTAATTCCATATCTGACCATAGCAGAATAAAGCTGTTTATTGCAGAAATGAGTGCCCCCATCATTGATTAGTACTCTGGGAACACCAAATCTGCTGAAAATATGTTTCTGGAGGAACTTCAGCACAGTCTTAGTATCATTAGTAGGTGTGGCAATTGCTTCTACCCATTTAGATACGTAGTCTACAGCCACCAGAATGTAAGTGTTTGGGTGTGATGGTGGGAAAGGACCCATGAAGTCATTGCCCCCATACATCAAACAACTCAATCTCTAAGATCCCTTGTTGAGGCATGGCATAACCATGAGGCAAGTTACCAGCTCTTTGGCAACTGTCACAGTTACGCACAAACTCTCGGGCATCTTTATAGATAGTAGGCCAGTAGAAGCCACATTGGAAGACCTTAGTAGCTGTTCGCTCACCTCCGAAATGTCCTCCATACTATGATCCATGGCAATGCCACAGGATCTTCTGTGCCTCCTCTCTAGGTACACATCTGCGGATCATTTCGTCTGTACATCTCTTAAAGAGGTATGGCTCATCCCATAGGTAGTACTTTGCATCAGAAATTAGTTTTTTTCTTTGTACCCTGCTGTACTCATTGGGTATGAACCTCACAGCTTTATAATTTGCAATGTCTGCAAACCATGGTGCCTCTTGAATGGCGAAGAGTTGCTCATCCGGAAAGGTCTCAGAGACCTCAGTAGGAGGGAGGGACGCCCCTGCTACTGGTTCTATCCGGGACAGGTGATCAGCTACCTGGTTCTCTGTCCCTTTTCTGTCTTTTATTTCTATATCAAACTCTTGTAGAAGTAACACCCATCTTATGAGTCTGGGTTTTAAATCCTGCTTTGTGAGTAGGTATTTAAGAGTAGCATGGTCAGTATACACAATCACTTTTGAACCTACTAAATAGGATCTAAACTTGTCAATGGCATAAACCACTGCAAGTAACTCTTTTTTTGTGGTTGTGCAATTCTTCTGTGCATAATTTAAAACACGGCTAGCATAGTAAATGACGTGCAGAAGTTTGTTATGCCTCTGTCCCAACACTGTACCAATGGCATGGTCACTGTCATCACACATTAGTTCGAATGGCAATGTCCAGTTTGGTGCAGAGATGACTGGCGCTGTGACCAGCTTAGCTTTCAGGGTCTCAAACGCCTGCAGACACTCTGTGTCAAACACGAATGGCGTGTCAGCAGCTAGCAGATTGCTCAGAGGTTTTGCAATTTTTGAAAAATCCTTTATAAACCTCCTATAGAATCCTGCATGCCCCAGAAAACTTCTGATTGCCTTAACATTGACAGGTGGTGGTAATTTTTCAATTACCTTCACTTTATCTTGATCCACTTTTATTCCCTTGTTTGAAATTTTATGCCCAAGGACAATTCCCTCAGTCACCATAAAGTGACATTTTTCCCAGTTTAAAACTAGGTTGGTCTCTTGGCATCTTTTCAGAACAAGTGCTAAATGGTTAAGACAGGAGCTGAATGAGTCTCCAAATACTGAAAAGTCATTCATGAATACTTCCAAAAATTTTTCTACCATATCAGAGAAGATAGAGAGCATGCACCTCTGAAAGGTTGCAGGTGCATTGCACAGACCAAAAGGCATCCTTCTGTAAGCAAATACACCAGAGGGACATGTGAATGATGTTTTCTCTTGGTCCTGCGGATCCACTGCAATTTGGTTGTAGCCTGAATAGGCATCCAAAAAGCAGTAATAGTCATGACCTGCTAGTCTCTCTAGCATCTGGTCTATGAATGGTAAAGGAAAATGATCCTTTCTGGTGACTGTATTGAGCCTTCTGTTGTCAATACACATACGCCACTCTGTAACTGTTCTTGTAGGAACCAGTTCATTCTTTTCATTGTGAACCACTGTCATGCCTCCCTTTTTGGGTACAACTTGGACAGGGCTTACCCAGGAGCTATCAGAAATAGGATAAATAATCCTAACCTCTAGTAACTTAGTGACCTCTTTCTGCACCACCTCCTTCATGGCTGGATTTAGCCGCCTCTGTGGTTGAACCACTGGCTTAGCATCATCCTCCAATAGGATCTTGTGCATGCATCTTGCTGGGCTAATACCCTTAAGATCACTTCTAGACCACCCAAGACCTGTCTTGTGTGTCCTTAGCACTTGAATTAGTGCTTTCTCTTCATGTGGATTTAAAGCAGAGCTTATGATCACTGGAAAAGTGTCACCTTCTCCCAGAAATGCATATTTCAGGGATGGTGGTAGTGGTTTGAGCTTGGGTTTAGGAGGCTTATCCTCTTCCTGAGGAATTTTCAGAGGTTCTTTTATTTCCTCTGATTCCACCAGACTAGGCTAAACATCTTTAAAGATGTCCTCTAGCTCTGATTCAAGACTTTCAGCCATATTGATCTCTTCCACCAAAGAGTCAATAATATCAGTGCTTATGCAGTCATCTGATGTGTCTGGATGCTGCATAGCTTTGACAGCATTTAACTTGAACTCTTCCTCATTGACTCTCAGGGTCACTTCCCCTTTTTGTACATCAATGAGGGTTTGTCCAGTTGCTAGGAAGGGTCTTCCTAGGATGAGAGTCGCACTCTTGTGCTCCCCCATTTTCAACACTACAAAGTCAGTGGGAAAGGCAAATGGCCCAACCTTGACAATCATGTCCTCAATTATGCCTGATGGGTATTTAATGGAGCCATCAGCAAGTTGAAGACATATCCAGGTTGGTTTGACCTCTTCAGTCAAGCTAAGCTTTCTGATGGTGGATGCAGGTATTAGGTTGATACTTGCCCCAAGGTCACATAGAGCTGTCTTGGTACAAGTACCCTCTAATGTGCACGGTATCATAAAGCTTCCTGGATCTTGAAGCTTCTCTAGTAAGCTCTTTAGAATGACTACACTGCATTCTTCAGTGAGAAACACCTTTTCAGTTTCTCTCCAATCCTTCTTATGACTATCTCTTTCATGAACTTAGCATAAGAGGGTATTTGCTCAAGTGCCTCTGCAAACGGGATCTTTATCTCAAGAGTCCTGAGATAGTCTGCAAAGCGGGCAAATTGTTTATCCTGCTCCGCTTGGCGGAGTTTCTGAGGATAAGGCATCTTGGCTTTATATTCTTCAACCTTAGTTGCTGCAGTTTTATTCCCTACAGAGGTAGTTGGAGAAGCCTTCTTAGAGGGGTTACTATCAGTACTTGCAGGTGTATGATCCCTCATTGGCATTTGAACGCCAGGATTGGGTGCTGAATGGGAGTTTAATGCCAGCTTCCCACCCTTTTCTGGCGTTTGAACGCCAGAACTGGGCAGGGAATGGGCGTTTAACGCCAACTTTTCTCCCTTTTCTAGCATTTAAACACCAGAATTATTCCTCTCTGGGCTCTTGCTGTCCTCAGAAGGATTTTGGGCAGTGGTTTGATCATCCTCTGTCAGTTGTTCCTTTCTTGGCTTTCTGCTACTTTGAGCTGATTTATTTAATGTCTTTCCGCTCCTTAGTTGAACAGCTTGGCATTCTTCTATTATCTGTTTAGATAGCTGCTGCCTTGTCTGATTCAATTGTGCTTCCATATTCTTGTTAGCATTTTTATTGTCTTGGAGCATCTCTTTAAATTCTACTAATTGTTTTGTCATAAGGAGTAATTGCTGATTAAGTTCAATGATCTGTTCTCGAGGATTAGGATCAGTAGTTACTGCCCTGGCCTCTTCCTTTATGTAGGACTCACTGCTAGAGTATAAATGTTAATTTCTAGCAACCGTATCTATGAGTTATTGAGCTTCTTCAATCGTTTTCTTCATGTGTATAGATCCACCAGCTGAGTGGTCTAGAGACATCTGAGCTTTTTCTGTAAGCCCATAGTAGAAGATGTCTAACTGTACCCACTCTGAAAACATTTCAGAGGGGCATTTCCTTAGCATCCCTCTGTACCTCTCCCAGGCATTATAAAGGATTCATGATCCTCTTGTTTAAAGCCTAGGATGTCTAGCCTCAGCTGTGTCATCCTTTTTGGAGGGTAAAATTGATTCAAAAATTTGTCTGATAACTGTCTCCATGTTTTTATGCTTGCTGTGGGTTGGTTATTTAACCACCTCTTAACTTGATCTTTTACAGCAAATGGAAACAGTAATAATCTATAGACATCCTGATCCACTTCTTTATCACGTACTGTGTCAGCAATTTATAAGAATTGTGTCAAAAACTCAGTAGGTTCTTCCTGTGGAAGATCGGAATACTGGCAATTTTGCTGCACCATGATAATGAGCTGAGGATTTAGCTCAAAACTGCTTGCTTTGATAGGAGGTATACAGATGCTACTCCCATATGCAGCTGTAATGGGGTTAGCATATGACCCCAGAGTCCTTCTGGACTGTTCACATCCACTTATGTCCATGATGGAGAAAAGGGAATTGATATGATTTTTTTTATTTTTTTAGTTTTATTTAATTAAAAGTAACCGAAAAAAATAAAACAAAATAAATGAAAAGTAAAATAAAACTTTCGAAAATGAAGTAAAAGCAAATTGAAAACTAAATTAATGTATTAATTAAAAAGATTTTGGAAAGAGCAATCAAAAAGATATGATTGAAAATTATTTTGAAGAAGATATGATTGAGAAGATATAATTTAATAATAAAAAAAAGATATGATTGAAGAAATTAAAAAGATTTGATTTTTGAAAGAGATTTGAAAAGATCAATTTTTGAAATTAGAATTTTTGACTTTACTAAAAAAAAGATATGATTTTGAAAATCTTTGACTAAATTAATGTAAAATTTCAAAATTTATGAGTAAAATAAGGAAAAGATATTTTTTTTTATTTTTGAATTTTAATGAGGAAAGAGGAAAACAACAAAATGACACTAAACTTAGAAATTTTAGATCAAAACAAAGAGAACAAACAAGAAAACTTTGAATGTCAAGATGAACACCAAGAACACTTTGAAGATCAAGATGAACATCAAGAACAAATTTTTAAAAAAATTTTAAATAAATAAAAGCACAAGGGACACCAAACTTAAAACTTTTAGAAAATCAAGCACAAATTTTTGAAAATTTAAAGAAAAACGTAGAGAAGACACCAAACTTAGAATTCTTAAAAATCAAGAAAGAACTAAGAACATGCAAATTCAAAAAATTAAAAGAAAATAAAAGCATGCAATTGACACCAAACTTAAAATATGAAACTAACTCAAATAAAAGACTCAAATTTAGTGACTCTAAACCAACAAAAATAAATTATTCCTAATCTAAGCAACAAGATAAACCGTCAGTTGTCCAAACTCGAACAATCCCTGGCAACGGTGCCAAAAACTTGGTGCACGAAATTACAATCACACTTTTGCAACTCCGCACAACTAACCAGCAAGTGCACTGGGTCGTCCAAGTAATACCTTACGTGAGTAAGGGTCGATCCCACGGAGATTGTCGGCTTGAAGCAAGCTATGGTTATCTTGTAACTCTTAGTCAGGATATCAATAATTTTCAGATTTAATTGTAAAAAGTAAAAGAACATGAATAAATACTTGTTATCCAATAATGAAGAACATGTTGAGGTTTTGGAGATGCTTTGTCTTCTGAATCTCTGCTTTCCTACTGTCTTCTTCTTCATGCACGCAAGGCTCCTTCCATGGCAAGCTTTATGTTGGGCATCACCGTTGTCAATGGCTACTTCCCGTCCTCTCAGTGAAAATGTTCCAAATGCGCTGTCACCGCACGGCTAGTCAGTTGTTGGTTCTCGATCATGTTAGAATGGGATCCATTGATCCTTTTGCGTCTGTCATACGCCCAATACTCACGATTTTGAAGCTCGTCACGGTCATCCCTTCCCAGATCCTACTCGGAATACCACAGACAAGGTTTAGACTTTCCGGATCTCAGGAATGGCCGCCAGTAATTCTAGCCTATACCACGAAGGTTCCAATCTTAGATTAAAAACCCAAGAGATACACATTCAAGCTTGATTGCATGTAGAACGGAGGTGGTTGTCAGACACGCGTTCATAGGTGAGAATGATGATGATTGTCACGGATCATCACATTCATCAGGTTGAAGTGCGAATGAATATATTAGAATAGAAGCAAGCGTGATAGAATGGAAAACAGTATTAATTGCATTAATTCATGAAGAACAGCAGAGCTCCTCACCCCCAACAATGGGGTTTAGAGACTCATGCAGTAGAAGATACAATATGAAACGTGTAGAATGTCATGAGGTGTCTAAATACAATAGCAAAAGGTCCTATTTATAGAAAACTAGTGGCCTAGGGTTTACAGAAATGAGTAAATGATGCAGAATCCACTTCCGGGCCCACTTGGTGTGTGCTTGGGCTGAGCATTGAAGCTTTCACATATAGAGACTTTTCTTGGAGTTAAACGCCAGCTTTTGTGCCAGTTTGGGCATTTAACTCCAGCTTTTATGCCAGTTCTAGCGTTTTAACGCCAGAATTTTTATGCTGACTTGGAATGCTGGTTTGGGCCATCAAATCTCGGGCAAAGTATAAACTATTATATATTGATGGAAAGCCCAGGATGTCTACTTTCCAACGCAATTGAGAGCGCGCCAATTGGGCTTCTGTAGCTCCAGAAAATCTACTTTGAGTGCAGGGAGGTCAGAATCCAACAACATTTGCAGTCCTTTTTCAGCCTCTGAATCAGATTTTTGCTCAGGTCCCTCAATTTCAGCCAGAAAATACCTGAAATCACAGAAAAACATACAAACTCATAGTAAAGCTCAGAAAAGTGAATTTTAATTAAAAACTAATAAAAATATAATAAAAACAAACTAAAACATACTAAAAATATACTAAAAACAATGCCAAAAAGCGTATAAATTATCCGCTCATCATCTTGCACCTTAAGCAAACTTGGGCACTGTTCATACCCTGGGTCAAGCTGTACGACCCAGGCTGATGGGCAACAATTTGACCGACCTCTTCAGGTCAGAACTACCCGACCTCTTCTAAAAAGAGTTCGGCCAAATCACCAGGAGAAGCCCAAAAAGGTCCCAGACATAGGAGCACGACCCAAGTCCAAAGGCAGCTCAAGCCTAGAAAGATAAGGGTGGTTCCCTCAAAGATAAGATAACTCCACTCAAAGATAAGATAAGATAACTATCTTATCTCCAGAAAAGATCACTCTACAACATTATAAATACACTGGAGCACCTAGGTATAGCATATACTCCGATTCTACTAAAAACCTGCTTAATACCCTTGCTAACTTAAGCATCGGAGTCCCTTGCAGGTACCACCATCACCCTCCGGTGACGAAGGATCAGCCGCATTGCCAGTCCAACAAGTCGGATACGTCATCTCCGACAAACACAGAAGATCTCGTCCGAGATCGACCTACAGTTTCAGGTAACCCACGGAACATTGGCGCCATTGCCGGGGAACCTGAAAGTCATTCCATCATCATGGCGGACAACCTTGACCACGACCACAACTCTGATTTGGAGAACAGAACGCCACATAAGAACACGGATGTCACACCAGACGATACTTTTCAGCCTAACAAAGACAAGAATTCGCCAAGCACAGGAGTCATGGAAGCACTTCAAGCTCAACAAGATCGCCTCAAACAACTCGAAACAGAGGTCGAATATCAACGGGAAGCCGAGAGAGACCTACGAAGGGAAGCTAGGCGACGCCGAGAATTAGAGGACAAGCTCCTAAAGCTTGAAGCTGATCTCAAAGCTAAAACTACCCGATCCAGCCATGAAGATAGCCCCCGCAAGGACCCAAAGAGATCATGAAGGCCAAAATCCCAAAAGACTTCAAACTCCCTGACATGACTCCGTACGACGGCACATCAGATCCCAGCCATCATCTCAGTAATTTCAGAAGCAGAATGTATCTAATGGATGCCTCTGACGCCATTCGATGCAAAGCCTTCCCAACAACCCTGATAAAGACAGCAATTAAATGGTTCGACACTCTGCCCCCAGATCCATCACAAGTTTTGACGACCTGGCCAAGAAATTTCTTGCCAGATTTTCCATCCAGAAGGACAAAACCAAACATGCCTCGAGCCTACTAGGGATCAAGCAAGGAGATCGGGAGAGTCTTCGCAGCTACATGGAGAGGTTCAACAAAGCGTGACTGGACATACAAAGCTTACCAACAGAAGCAGCCATTATGGGTCTCATCAATGGCCTATGAAAAGGACCTTTTAGTCACTCCATATCAAAGAAACATCCAACATCTCTGAATGAAGTACAAGAACAAGCTGAGAAGTACATTAACATGGAAGAAAACTCTCAGCTAGGAGAAACCTCAAAATCTGGATTCTCCTACTCCTCCCGGGATAAGGATAAAGAATCCAAGAAAAAAGAAGATCAATATGGCGAGAAGCTTAAAAAATACAACAACTATACCCCTCTTCGTGTGTCTCTTGTGGATGTTTACCGAGAAGTATGCCATATTGAAAAGATGTGCTACAAGAAAAAATAATACTTGTAACAAAAAAATTTGTTACAAAAAATTGAAATTTTGAAACAAAAGGATTTTGTAACAAAAAAAGGGGTCGTTGCAGTATGTCCCGTTACAAAATATTTTTGTAACAAAAAATGAAATCGTTACAATTCAAAGTAATATTTTGTAACAAATTTTTCTGATGCAAAAAACCAAAAGTTGTTACAAAAGTGATAACAAATTTTGATCTTCAAAATATTTTTGGTGACAATATATTTTTTCCTATCATAAAATTTTGTTACAAAATATAACTTGATTTTGTAACATTTTTTCTTTAGTTACAAAATACTATTTATTTTGTAATAATTTTTTTAATACAAATTATACACATAATTTGCCAAATTATATTTTTTTAATTAATTAATATATAAACTAATTTACTTAGCAAGTTAACATTTATATAATATATAATAACATAAATAGTTCAAATATCTTTTATTTAACTAAGATTGTTTTATAAATCTTCAACATATAAACTTTAAAGTACAAACTAACAGGACACATTGAAGAACCTAATGTAGATACATAGGACAAGAAAAATAAGGAATTATAAATCTCTAAGATGTAATAAGTGCCACACACCATCATGTTCATACAAGTTCCATCATGTATGAACAAGAAATTACAAACTCCATTGTATTCATCCAGCTCCTTTCTCATGGAGAAACTTCTAATAAATACAACACAAGTGTCACACATCTGAAAAGTTCACCAACCAAGAAACACTAACTTAAATTCAAATAAAATCAATAATGTTTCAAAGTATAACCCTACTTCTCAAAATTTTTAAAAATTCACAGAATGCTTCTTATGTTCCAAACTCTAGTGTGGATGCTCTATGGGTCACATTCTTACACCAGATTTGGTTCCAACTCAATCAGGTTAATATGAAATTTTATAGGAATTTCACAAGTTGCTACTACAATAGGGTGCCACAATAAAAAGCCTAAAAAGTGCAATCACTTAGTAAATTCATATAAAAATTATCATATAACTAAAAGTTTATGGTGAACTACTAGAGTTTTTAACTTCATACTACAATTAAAACAAGAATGTACAAATTTATTAACTTTTACATAATTTTTGCACAAAAAACTTATTTAAAAAATCATACAATTTTATCTATTGAACCAAATGACTTGAAACTTCACAGGGGACAACTAGGCTCATAAACCAAACTACTCAAATTGGTTCCAAGTGAAAAGCAATTGCGGTTTGTTATGATCACACAACATTTTCTACTGCATGCATCCATCTAAACAAAACAAGACAAATTTGCATACAAAGTATTGAGAGAAAAAGTACAAAGTATGATACCTGTTTTGTTATGTTTCAATTTCAACAAATTAAACCAAACAAATGAATTAAATAAGAAAGACCATATAGTCAAGTGCTAGTTGTAGATAACAGTTCCATAAAATAATCGGAAGTACCATCATCAGTGTTTTCCCTGAAACGTTGACAAAAGAAATACGCTATTGCCTGCTGCCTCCAAATACCTCACTCGTTTATCAAAATCCAATAATCGAATACTCCTCCTATGGTACTCGTTTAAAGAAATTGCTGAACAAAGTCCAATTGCCAAATATCCCCCTTATGGTCAATTTCTTAATAGAAAGTAGAACTCAATAAGCAACTACAATCTCAACATCTGGATCCTTTTCTTTTCGTTCCTTAATAAATCTATAGATAACAAACAAATAGATGCAAAAAATTTTGCTTATTCCTTCAATACTGCATATGAAATTCATGAGTTCTAAAATTGGTTCCAAGTGAAAAGCAATTGTGATTTGGGAGTTATATACACTTAGAAAGTTGACTACCCTTTTTTTAACAGATCTTGGAAACTCATTAATGGTCACATTCTAAAGTTCATAAGCCACTCACCTCAATTCTATTACCATATGCATCCATTTAAATAAAACAAGACAAATTTGCATACCTCTATAAAGCAAGTTATATTAGTGGCTGAAAATTTTTTGGTTATGACAACAGAGCTCCTAAGCAATCTTAGCTGCTCCTCAACTCCCTTGAGCTTGCCTTTCCCTCCTATCCGAAGCTCCTGACGAAAATTAATGACAACAATATTCCCAAAAATTAAAGGAAATCAAAATCAGAGGGGAGAACGCCCTTACCAGTAGTGAATCCCGGCGAGGCAGCGCTGTTTTCCGGTGACAGAGGCTCAGTGACGCAACCCCTAACAGCGGTGACGACGGTGACTCCATGAACGGCGACTGGGCACAGCAGGGCGAACAGCGCCTCCTCCTTTTTCCTCTGTCTTCTAATCTCCCCGCGTCTGTCTCTCCTGTGCGTCCTCAGCGTCGTCTGTGATGGGAGATGCGATGGCGGTGGAAGCTGGCAACAACCCGCTCGCGATGAAGATGACGACGGCGGCGGCTTCCCTTGGCGACAGTAGAATGCGAACTGACAGCGGCGATGGAGGCACAGCGGCGCTCCTTCCTCGCGGAGCTCTTCCTCTCGCTCAACGTCTCCTCCTTCCTGATGGCGACACGATGGCGCGGCGGCAGTGATGCCCGCCGGCACCGTCCTCCCTCTTCCCCCTCTCCTTCTCTTGCTCTCTGATTCCAGCTTCCCCCTTTCTTTTCCTTTCTTTCTCTCTCCGTTTTTTCCTTTCTCTTGCTGTGCGTGTGTTTTTATGTTGTGTCTGCGCATTTGGGGAAAGGGGGTGTGGCGGCTGGAAGGGTTTAGGGTTAAGGTAAGTGAGTGAGTGAGTGAGTGAGTGTGGATAGGGTTAGGATAAAATTAGAGTTAGAATTTTTAATTTGAGAATTAGGGATTGTTTTTGGAAAAAAAATGTAAAATTAGAAATTTTTGGATGAATTAAAATTTGGTAATTTTAATTAAATAATTACTTTTATCACTTTAATTTAATTACTTTTTGATAAATAATTTTTTAAAAATAAAATCATAAATAACTATAATAAATCATAAATAATTTATTATTTATTTTTTAACAATTAGAGATTTTACAGGCTTAATAATGAGTGTTGAGTTATGATGGGTTTAGGATTTTAGTATAGAGAAGGAAAAATCAGAACTCTATATTTTATTTTTAAGGAATTTTTTAAAAATTTATTTAAATGTAAAAATATGTTAAATTTTAGAGTGGTAATAAAATAAAAAAAATAATATTTGTTATAAATTTATTTTAAATAAGAGAAGGAAGATAACCACCAATGAGTTATAACTCAAATGGTATAGTCTTCTCATAGTCATCTAAGAGATGCGCGTTCGACGCGTTCGAGTCTTTCTATTTTTGTATAGAAAAAAGAGAGAGAGAAAAAGGGTGACCGAGCAAGCGGTAGAATGAAGAGTGAAAGTGAGGATTACAATTAGTAAAAATTATATATTAGTTTTATAAAAAAAATATAAAATAATATATACCATTTTTAAAAATTAATCATTTAATCTTGAATTTTTTATAAAAAATAATTAATTAATACAAATAATATTTTAAAAAATTAAATTTTTAAAACAAAATAAAATTATCTTAAAGAATTAAATATTTCAAAATAAATTTTTTTAGTTACGAAAATTCTTTTTTTAATAAAAAATAAGGGTAATATAGTAATTGCAAATTAATTTTAATTTAATAATAATTATATAAAGATATTATTTAACTATAAATTCTTAAATTATTTTTAAATAAATATCCTAATTTTAAAAATTAGAGTAATTAAATTAATTATTCTTGAAATACTATTTTATTATTAATTTATAATTATTTTTAAATAAATACTAATTAAAATAAAATTGGAGATAATCAAGTTAATTTTTTTATTCATAAAATTTAAAGTATTAAATTTAAAAATATCAAATATTTAAATTAAATTATATAAAATTTTTATATTTTTTTCAATTACTAAAATTTTAAATTATAAATAAGAAAAAACTCGTTTAATATATAAATCTCTAAAAATTTATTTTGAATAAATATAATAAATCATAAATAATTTATTATTTAATTTTTAAAATAATTTTAAACTCAAAGTATCATTAAATTGACTTAAATATTTTTAGTAAATAAATTTTTGAATATAAAATCTTAAATAAATATAATAAATTATAAATAACTCATTATGTTAATTTTCAAAAATTTGAAGTCTTACATTTAATATGTTAAAACAAAATTTTTTATTAGTTACAAAAAATATTTGAATTTTGTGACAAATAAATAATTTGTTACAAAATATTTAGAGCTTTTGAAACAAATAGATATTTTATTACAAAATATTTTAAACTTTTGCAACAGTAAAATATTTTGTTACAAAATATTATAATATTTTGCAACAAAACAACAATTCGATACGAAAGCCAACATAATTTGTAACAAAAGAAATTACGTTGTTACAAAATATTCAAATATTTTGTAACAAATTTTCTTGTTGTTACAAAATATTCTTATTTTGTAACAATAACTAATTATTGTTACAAATAAACCATAATTTGTAACAATTTTAAATTTGATACAAATTTTGTTACAAATGTTCCATTTTCTTGTAGTACCGCCACCTCGTCCACTCAAAAGTAAGAAAGAAGGAGGAAATCGGATAGAATATTGTGAATATTACCGAATCTACGGACATGCTACCAATGAATGCTTCGACTTGAAAAATGTTATTGAGAAATTGGTAAGAGAAGGATGACTAGATCGGTATTTAGCTAGCAAATCAGATGAGCCTCGGAAAAGAAGAAGGGACGAAGAAGTCGGACGAAGAGAACGACCACCTCACACCCCAGAGAGACACGTTCACATGATAAATGGAGGATTCGCAGGAGGAGGGATCTCTAAATCATCTCGCAAAAGGCACCTCAAAGAGATTATCATGTCGAGGGAGGAGAAGGATCGCCCGACCTCCCTACTATTACTTTCTCCCAAGACGACGTGGCAGGCATCATCCCGGGGCATGACGACCCTATGGTCATCACTATCATAGTGGCCAATGCAAACCTTCACCGCACATTGGTAGACCAAGGAAGCTCGGCTGATATCTTGTTTAAATCCGCCTTCGATAAGCTCGGCCTACAGGAAAAAGAACTTAAAGCATATCCGAACAGCTTGTTTGGACTAGGAGACACCCCAATCCGACCACTTGGATACATCTCACTATACACAACCTTCAGAAAAGGAACCCGATCAAGGACACTCACCATAGACTACATTGTAGTTGACGTAAGCTCAGCTTACAATGCCTTGATAGGTCGGACAACATTAAATCAGCTCGCAGCAGTAGTTTCAACTCCACATATATGCATGAAATTCCTGACTCCAGAAGGGATTGCTACGATAAAAGGAGACAAAAAATAGCGCGACGCTGTTACAATGAAAGTTTGAACCTCAGAGGAAAAGGGAAAGAAATCCACACCATCGAACTCGGGGGAGTTCGAGGTCGGGAAGAACTTCGCCCACAGCTTGAAGGCAAAATCGAAGAAGTCTGGATCGGAGATACCCCAGACAAAACAAGAAATATCGGGGCGACCCTAAAGAAAGAGGTGAAGGAGCCCCTGGTACAGTTTCTAAGAGATAATGTCGACGTCTTCGCATGGAAGGCCACAGACGTGCCAGGCATAGACCCTAAGCTAATGTGCCATAAACTGGCACTATACCCAGGATCTCGGCCAGTACAGCAGAAGCGTAGGAAGCTCGGACCAGAAAGATCCCAAGCTGTGGAAGAACAGGTACAAGCTCTATTGGAGGCAGGATTCATAAGAGAAGTCAAGTACCCCCTATGGCTAGCCAATGTTGTCTTGGTGAAAAAATCAAATGGGAAATGGCGGATGTGCACTGATTACACTGACTTCAACAAAACTTGCCCAAAAGATCCCTATCCACTCCCAAATATCGATATTCTAGTGGATGCCTCCTCCGGATACAAGTACCTCTCGTTCATGGATGCTTATTCAGGATACAATCAAATCCTAATGTATCCACCCGATCAAGAAAAAACCTCATTCCTAGCTCCAAAAGTAAATTATTGTTATGTCGTCATGCCATTCGGACTTAAAAACGCAGGAGCTACTTACCAAAGATTAATGAACAAAGTCTGTGCAGACCATATCGGGAAACTCATGGAGATATATGTAGATGACATGTTAGTAAAAACACAGAGTGAAGAGTTGCTACTATCCGACCCCAACAAAGTGTTCGACACTATAAGAAAGCACGGTATGCGACTCAATCCAGCAAAATGTACCTTTGCAGTAGAAGCTGGCAAGTTCTTGGGCTTCATACTCACACAAAGAGGAATTGAAGAAAATCCGGATAAATGTTGGGAAATACTTGACATGAAAAGTCCGACCTGCGTCAAAGAGGTACAACAACTCAACGGAAGACTGGCAGCCTTGTCCAGATTTCTAGCCGGATCGGCCATAAGATCTCTCCCCTTCTACGCCACTTTAAGGAAAGGAAAGAGGTTCGAATGGAAAATGGAGTGCGAGCAGGCTTTCCGGGATTTCAAAAAGTTCCTGGGACAACCACCTATTCTAACTCGACCACGAGAAGGAGAACCACTTGTATTGTACCTCGCAGTAGGAAGTCGGATGATAACCTCAGCACTAGTCCGAGAAGACGGAAATGGGCAACAACCCATCTACTTTGTCAGTAAAGCTCTCCAAGGGGTAGAACTGAACTATCAAAAGATAGAGAAGTTCGCCTACGCCCTCATACTAACTTCTCGACGACTTCGTCCCTACTTTCAAGCTCACACCATCAAGATTCGGACTAACCAGCTCATAAAAGGTATCATACAGAAAACAGATCTGGCCAGAAGAATTTTACAATGGGCAGTCGAGCTATCAGAGTTTGATCTCCAATACGAAACTCGAACGGCCATCAAGTCCCAATATCTGGCTCACTTTATTGCTGAGTACACGGACACTCCGGAAACTCCCACAGAATGGAATCTCTACGTAGATGGCTCCTCGAACAAAATCGGAAGTGTCGCAGGTGTGATAATAGAAAGCGACCAGGGAACCCAAATCAAACTTCCCTCAAATTCGAGTTCCCTGCTTCAAACAACCAAGCTAAATATGAGGCAGTACTAGCTGATTTGAAGCTGGCTAAGGAGGTTGAAGCTTAAAAGCTTATCATCTTTAGCGATTCACAAGTAGTCACCTCACAAATAGCAGGGAGCTACCAAGCCAAGGATCCCACCATGAAAAAGTACTTGGACAAACCCAGGGAACAGCTCGGACATCTTGGGGAATATGAGGTCCGACACATACCTTGGAAACAGAATGCTCGAGCTGATACACTCTCAAAACTAGCCAGCACCAAACCAGGGGACAACAATAGAAGCCTCATCTAGGAAATACTACAGAACCCGTCAATCTCGGAAGAAGAAAAGGTCCTAGCCATAACAGGTCTGGATCAAGGATGGATGACTCCTATAATTAACTACCTCAAAATAGAAACACTCCCCACAGATAAGAAGGACGCGAAGAGGTTAAAACGGGAGGCACAATACTACACCATCATAATCAATACTCTATACAAGAGAAGGATTTCAATACCCCTATTAAAATGTGTGCTGACTTCCAACACAAAGGAAGTTTTAGAAGAAATACATAGTGGCATCTGTGGCAACCATCTCGGAGCAGAAGCTCTCACAAAAAAAGTACTCCGAGCCGGATTCTATTGGCCGACTTTACAAAAAGAAGCAACAGAATTCGTAAAGATATGTCCACCATGTCAGAAACATGCTAATTTTCACATCGCCCCACCAGAGGAGCTAATCAGCGTAACCTTACCCTGGCCATTTGCCAAATGGGGACTCGACCTCCTTGGGCCCTTCCCTCAAGGATCAGGACAGGTCAAGTTCCTCATCGTAGGGGTAGACTATTTTACAAAGTGGATTGAGGTAGAACCCCTAGCTAACGCCGTTGCTCAAAGAAGTCAAAAATTCTTATATAGAAACATTGTCACAAGGTTTGGGGTTCCGCACTCCATTACCACAAACAATGGCACTTAATTCACAGACGCAGGCTTCAGAAAATTGGTGGCCGACTTGAAAATAAAGCACCAATTCACGTCCGTGGAACACCCCCAGGCTAATGGACAGGCAGAAGCCGCCAATAAAGTTATATTAGCTGGGCTAAAATAGAGATTACAGGATGCAAAGGGAGCCTGGGCTGAAGAGGTCCCACAAGTCCTATGGGCATATCGGACAACTCCACACTCCACGACAAGGGAATCACCATTCCGACTAGCTTACGGAACGGAGGCAATGATCCCAGTAGAAGTCGAAGAAGGGTCCCCTAGAATGATCTTCTACAGTGAAGAGGCCAACACCCAACTTAAAAAAGAAGAGCTCGATTTACTTCCAGAAATACGAGAAAGAGGTCGGATCAGGGAGGAGGCGCTAAAACGTCGAATGGCCTCAAGGTATAATCAAAAGGTAGTACATTGAAGTTTTTGCCAACAACGACCTCATCCTAATCCGAAATGATATCGGAACAAGTCGACCTGGAGAGGGAAAACTGGTGGCAAACTGGAAGGGACCCTACCGAGTCATAGAGGTACTCGAAAAGGGCTACTACGGGCTGTCCAAACTCGAGGGGCGAGAGCTAGCGGATAATTTATACGCTTTTTGGCATTAGTTTTACATAGTTTTTTGCATGATTTGACTAGTTTTTAATATATTTTTATTAGTTTTTAAATAAAAATCACATTTCTGGACTTTACCATGAGTTTGTGTGTTTTTTTTTGTGATTTCAGGTATTTTCTGGCTTAAATTGAGGGACCTGAGCAAATTCTGATTCAGAGGCTGAAAAAGGACTGCAGATGCTGTTGGATTCTGACCTTCCTATACTCGAAATGGATTTTCTGGAGCTACAGGAGTCCAAATGGTGCGCTCTCAATAGACATCCAGAGCTTTCCAGCAATATATAATAGTCCATACTTTGCCCGAGTTTAGACAACGCAAATTGGCGTTCAACGCCAGTTCTCTGCCCTATTTTGGCGTTAAATGCCAGAAATAGGTTACAAGTTGGAGTTAAACGCCCAAAACAGGTTACAACCTGGTGTTTAACTCCAGAAACAGCCTAGGCACGTGTAAAGCTTAAGTCTCAGCCCCAGCACACTCCAAGTGGGCCCCAGAAGTGGATTTCTGCACTATTTATCGTAGTTTACTCATTTTCTATAAACCTAGGTTACTAGTTTAGTATTTAAACAAATTTTAGAGACTTATTTTGTATCTCATGACATTTTCATGTTTGACATTGTATCTCTATGGCATGAGTCTCTAAACTCCATTGTTGGGGGTGAGGAGCTCTGTTGTGTCTCGATGAATTAATGCAACTATTTCTGTTTTCTATTCAAACACGCTTGTTTCTATCTAAGATGTTCATTCGCACTTCAATATGATGAATGTGATGATTCGTGACACTCATCACCATTCTCAACCTATGAACGCGTGCCTGACAACCACTTCCGTTCTGCCTTCGATTGAATGAGTATCTCTTGGATTCCTTAATCAGAATCTTCGTGGTATAAGCTAGAGTCCATTGGCAGCATTTTTGAGAATCCGGAAAGTCTAAATCTTGTCTGTGGTATTCCGAGTAGGATTCAGGGATTGAATTACTATGACGAGCTTCAAACTCACAAGGGTTGGGCATAGTGACAGACGCAAAAGGATCAATAGATCCTATTCCAGCATGAGTGAGAACCGACAAATGATTAGCCGTGCGGTGACAGCGCACCTGGACCATTTTCACTGAGAGGACGGATGGTAGCCATTGACAACGGTGATCCACCAACACACAGCTTGCCATAGGAGGAACCTTGCGTGCGTGAAGAAGAAGACAGGGGGAAAGCAGAGATTCAGAAGACAAAGCATCTCCAAAACTCCAACATGTTCTCCATTACAGCATAACAAGTATTATTTAATTTATGCTTTTTACTCTTCATAAATATAATCACTCTTATCATTGATTTCCTGAATAAGAATTACAAAATAACCATAGCTTGCTTCAAGCCGACAATCTCCGTGGGATCGACCCTTACTCACGTAAGGTATTACTTGGACGACCCAGTGCACTTGCTGGTTAGTGGTACGAGTTGTGAAAAGTGTGATTCACAATTCGTGCACCACAAGGTCATGGCATGCCTGCAACCTAAGAAGGTATTACAGTTAGGAGGTAATAAAGATCTTAGGTTAAGGTGTACTCTTTTTCCTAAAAAGGTTTTTTAACGAGGGGCCAAGCCAAGATCTATGAACTACCTGAATTAGAAGGGTAAAACACCCATATGTATATATTTTTGCTATTTGTCTACTTTCTATTTGGAATAAAACTTTTCAGATTTCTTCTACAAAGCCTCTCTACAGGTCGGCAAGGTGAAAAATGAATTCATCGTCCGACCACGATGAAAACCAAATTCATCACTTGATATCAACAAAAGGTTAATAAAGTGAAAACCAAATTCACTGCTCGATCAAAGATAAAGCTATAGGTCAGCAAGGTGACGATCAAACTCATCATCCGATCACGATAAAATCGATAAATTTATAAAAAGTAATCCATAAAGCTGAGGCCTAGCCAGCCCTGACTAAAAAATGGATTACTAGAAATAACTTAAGAAAGGACCGACATAAAGAAGTCGGACCAATCGACTAAAGCAACAAAAAGTTATAAAAAAGCAATCCATAGAAAGAGGCCTGACGAGGTCTGAGAAAAAATGGATCGCTATAACTTGGGATGGACCGACATGAAGAAGTTGGACCAGACCGATCAAAACGACCTAAAGTTATAAAAAAGTAATCCATAGAAAGAGGCCTGATCAGCCCTTATCAAAAGTGGATTACTAAAAATAACTTAGAAGGGACCGACATAAATAAGTCGGCCCAGGTCGATCAAAAGCGACAGAGTTATAAAAAGTAAATCCATAAAAAAGAAATCCGGCGAGATCCAAATTAAAAATGGATTACTAAAAATAACTCGCAAGACTCAACGAAAGATGTCGACCAGCAGAAGGCGTGCGCTAGAAGGGACACAGCTCAACCCAAAAAAGCCATGATCTCGCCAAAGTCAATATACAAGAAAAATAGCCTAACAAGGCTAGCCACAAAGGTTGTTTTAAAGTGAACCAAGCATAAAGGCAATCAAAAGAGGTCGGGCACTGTTCATACATCGGTTCGAGCTACAAAAAATCGGGTTGGCCGACCTCTTAGAAGGTTGGCCCATGTCCGACCTCTTAGAAGGTTAGCCCATGACCGACCTCTTGGAAGGTTGGCCCATTACCGACCTCTTCACAAAGAGCTCGGCCAAATCGCCAGAAGAGCCCAAAAGCATGCCCAAACAAAGGAACACAGCCCAATCTAAAGGCAACGAAAGCCCAGAAAGATAAAGGTGGTTCCCCTTAAAGATAACATGACTTCACTCAAAGATAAGATAAGTTAAGATAACCATCTTATTACCAGAAAGGTCACTCCACACTATTATAAATACACTGGAGAACCCAGGTATAACTCATACTCTGATTCTACAAAATACCTGCTTAATACCCTTGCTAACTTAAGCATCAGAGTCCCTTGCAGGTACCACCACTCTCCGGTGACAAAGGATCAGCAGCATTGCCAGTCCAACAAGTCAGACACGACAGCTCCGGCCGCCACCCACCAACTGGACACGTCATCTCTGACCAGCACAGAAGATCTCGTCCGAGATTGACCTACAGTTTCAGAAAACCCTCAGAACATTGGCGCCGTTGCCGGGGAACCTGGAAGTCATCCCATCATCATGGCGGACAACCTTGACAACGACCACAACTCTGATTTAGAAAACAGAACACCGCATAAAAACGCGGACATCACATCAAAGGATATACCTCAACCAAATGGGGACAAGCATTCTCCAAATACAAAAAGCTTAGAAGCCCTCCAAGAACAGCAGAATCGTCTCAAGCAGCTCAAACAGGAGGCCGAACACCAGTGTGAAGCCAAAAGAAACCTCCGGAGAGATCAAGACCTTAAAACCAAAACCATTCAGTATGGTCACAATGACAGTTCCCACAAGGATCAAGACCCATTCACCAAAGAGATCATGAAAGCTAAAGTCCCAAAGGACTTCAAAGCCCTTGACATGACCCCGTACGATGGCACATTAGATCCAAGCCATCATCTTAGCAATTTCAGAAGTAGAATGTATCTCACCGATGCCTCGGACGCTATTCGATGCAAAGCCTTCCTGACTACCCTAACAAAGACAGCAATTAAATGGTTTGACAGTTTGCCTCCTAGATCCATCACAAGTTTTGATGACTTAGCTAAAAAGTTTCTTGCCAGATTTTTCATCCAGAAGGACAAAACCAAACACGCCCTGAGCTTACTAGGGATTAAGCAAGGAGATCGGGAGAGTCTTCGCAACTATATGGAAAGATTCAACAAAGCATATTTGGACATACAAAGTCTTCCAACAGAAGCAGCCATCATGGGACTCATCAATGACCTAAGAGAAGGACCTTTCAGCCAATCAATATCCAAGAAGTACCCAACATCTCTAAACGAGGTTCAAAAAAGGGTGGGAAAATATATCAATATGGAGGAAAACTCCCGATTGGGACACAGCTCAAAAATCGGATTCTCCTAACCCATCTCGGGACAAGGATAAAAAAAAAGAAGATCAACCCGGAGAGAAGCCTAGAAAATACCCCAATTACACCCCTCTTCGGGTGTCTCTTGTGGATGTTTACCGAGAAATATGCCACACTGAGAAGATCTCACCACCTCACCCAATCAAAAGCAAAAAAGGAGGAGGAAATCGGATAGAATACTGCGAGTACCACCGAATCTATGGACATCCTACCAACGAGTGCTTCAACCTAAATAATGTCATAGAGAAATTGGCAAGAGAAGGGCGATTAGATCAGTACTTGGCCAATAAAGCGGATGAACCAAGAAAAAGAAGAAGGGCCGAAGAGGTCCGGCGAGTTGAACGTCCACCTCACACCGAAGAGGTCAGGCGATTTGAACGTCCACCTCACACCGAAGAGGTCGGACGAGTTGGATGTCCACATCACACCGAAGAGGTCGGACGATTTGAACGTCCACCTCACACCGAAGAGGTCGGGCGAGTTGAACGTCCACATCACACCGAAGAGGTCGGACGAGTTGAACGTCCACATCACACCGAAGAAGTCGGGCGAGTTGAACATTCACATCACACCGAAGAGGTCGGGCGAGTTGAACGTCCACCTCACACCGAAGAGGTCAGACAAGTTGAACGTCTACCTCACACCGAAAAGGTCGGACGAGTTGAACGTCCATCTCACACCCCTGAGAGACATGTTCATATGATAAATGGAGGATTCGTAAGAGGAGGGATCTCTAAATCATCTTGCAAAAGACACCTCAAATGGGTATATTAAGGAAGGGAGAGAGGTTTGAAAAGGACAACGGAGTGCAAACAAGCCTTCCGAGATTTCAACAATTCTTGGGGCAACCACCCATTTTTACCCGGCCACGGGAAGGAGAACCACTCGTACTATACCTCGCAGTGGGAAGTCGGGCAATAGCATCAGCACTGGTCAGAGAAGACAAAATTGGGCAACAACCCATCTACTTCATCAGCAAAGCCCTACAAGGAGCCGAACTAAACTATCAAAAGATAGAAAAAGTTCGCCTATGCCCTCATACTCACCTCTCGACGACTCCACCCATACTTTCAAGCTCACACTATCAGAGTTCGGACCAACCAGCCCATAAAAGGCATCCTACAAAAAACAGACTTAGCTGGAAGAATTCTACAGTGGGTAGTCAAGTTATCCGAATTCGATCTTCGATATGAAGCTCGGGCAGCCATCAAATCACAGTATCTGGCCGACTTCATTACAGAGTACATTGACACTCCGGGAACTCCCATAAAATGGAATCTCTACGTGGATGACTCTTCAAACAGAACCGGAAGTGGCACAGGTGCAATTATAGAAAGTGATCAGGGAACCCAAATTGAGCTAAATAACCAAGGTGAATACGAGGCACTAATGGCTGGTTTAAGGCTGGCTAAGAAGGTAGGAGCTTACCGTGTCCAGTAATTCACAAGTAGTCACCTCACAAATAGAAGGGAGCAACCAAGCTAAGGATCCTACCATGAAAAAATACCTCGGGTAATTTGGGGGACCCTAGACAAAACTAGAGAACAGCTCGGACAATTCGGGGGACCCTGGACAAAAACAGAAAACAGCTCAGACATTTTGGGGGATATGAGGTCCGACACATACCTCGGGAGCAGAATGCCCGAGTTGATGCATTTTTAAAACCAGCCAGCACCAATAGCTCAAACAATTCAGGGAATATGAAGTCCGACACATACCTCGGGAGCAGAATACCCGAACTGATGCATTGGCAAAACTAGCCAACACCAAACCAGGGGGCAATAACAGAAGCCTCATCCAGGCTACATTACAAGACCACAACAAGTCGATCTCGAATGCGGTATAAGGGATGGTAATATTCAACTGACTGAAAAAGTAGTCATAAGCATAAAAAAATGGTCGTTCCCCCAGAGTCAAGGAAGGAAAACAAACCCTCTCCTCAGGGTCCGGTGACACCAACTCATAATTCTTCTCCTCATCCCTATCCCTACAAATTCTACAGAACCTCCTAAGTCGCACACAGTACTCAGGGTCAGCCACAATAACACGCATTAAAACTATGGAATCCAACCAATCAGACATGTCGTCCGGGATCTTAGTAGACATCTCAGCAATGTTTTTTCGAGAAGACATAGGTCAACTATGGGGTTACTACCAAACAACTCGGGAAAATAAGGAAACAACTCGGGCAATAAAAGTAAAACATCAGGTGTCAGATACAACAGTAAAAGGAAAATCCCAGGACTCACATGAAAGTCCAGGGACACCCTTTGGAGGCAACAACAGAGCAAAAACCCAAATACAAAGTCAAAGCTTTACATCAAAAGAATGTTAACTTCCACATTGCCCCACCAGAGGAGCTCATCAGTGTAACATCACCTTGGCCGTTCGCAAAGTGGGGACTCGACCTCCTCGGACTATTTCCCCAAGGATCGGGACAAGTCAAGTTCCTCATTGTAGGGGTTGATTACTTCACAAAATGGATTGAGGAAGAGCCCCTAGCCAATGCCACTGCTCAAAGAAGTCAAAAATTCCTATATAGAAATATTGTCACAAGGTTTGGGGTTCCTTACTCCATTACCACAGACAATGGCACTCAATTCACAGTCACAGGCTTTAGAAAATTGGTGGCCGACTTGAAAATAAAGCACTAATTCACATCCATAGAACACCCACAAGCCAATGGACAAGCAGAAGCTGCCAACAAAGTCATACTAGCGGGGTTAAAACGGAGACTACAGGACGCAAAGGGAGCTTGGGCTGAAGAGCTCCCACAAGTCCTATAGGCATATCGGACAACTCCACACTTCACCACGGGGGAATCACCCTTCCAATTGGCTTACGGAATGGAGGCAATGATCCCAGTAGAGATTGAAGAAGGATCCCCCAGAATAATCGTCTACAAGGAAGAGGTCAACTCCCAAATCTAAAGGGAAGAACTCGACCTACTTCCAGAAGTCCAAGAAAGAGCTCGGATTAGGGAGGAAGCGTTAAAACATCAAATGGCCTCAAGATACAATCAGAAGGTAATCCAGTGAAGTTTCGCCAACAATAATCTCATCCTAATCCGAAATGACATCGGAACAGGTCAGTCAAGAGAAGGGAAGCTAGCAGCCAACTGGAAAGAACCATACCAAGTGTTCAGAGGTACTGGGGAAAGGTCATCACAAAGTGTCCGACCTCGAGGGGCGAGAGCTACCAAGGTCATGGCATGCCAGCAATCTAAAAAGGGCGCCAGGCCGAGATCTAAGAGATTGCCCAACCTAGAAGGGTAAGCACTAACGTGCACACACCCTTATTTATATCTTACTTTTATTATTTAAATAAAGTTTGCAGATTCGCCAAAAAATTTCCAACCAAGACGCATTAATCTGAGCGCAAAAATTCATCGTCCGATTACAAAGCTACAGGTCGGTAAGGTGAAAACCAAATTCACCGCCCGATCACGACAAGGTCGGCAAAGGTGAAAACAAATTCACCGTCCGACCATGATGAAAATCAAATTCATCGTCCAAATTTCGACAAAGGCCGGCAAGGTGAAAACTAAATTCACCGCCCGACTTCGACAAGGGCGACCAAGTGAGAACCAAACTCACCGCCTGATTTCTACAAAATCGGCAAAGATGAAAAAATGGTAAAAGCATATTAATGCAAGAAGTTATAAGAAAGTGATCCATAGGAAAGGACCTGACGAGGTCTTAATAAAAATGGGTTGCTAAGAAATAACTTAAAGACGGACCGACATAAATAATTCGGACCAGTCGACTACAACAAAAGTTATAAAAAGTAATCCCTAGAAAGAGGCCTGGCCAGCCCTAAAAAAGAGGATTACTAGAAATAACTTAGAAGGGACCGACATGATGAAGTCGGCCCAGCAAAACTAAAAAAGTTATAAAAAGTAATCCATCAAAGAGACCTGACAAAGGTCCAAATAAAATGGATTACTAGAAATAACTTAGAAGGGACCGACATGATGAAGTCAGCCCAGCAAAACTACAAACAGTTATAAAAAGTAATCCATAAAAAGAGACCTGATAGGGTTCAAATAAAATGGATTACTAGAAATAACTTAGAAGGGATCGACATGATAAAGTCAGCCGAACAAAAGCTACAGCTCGGACCGACAAGAAGAAGTCGGACCAACGAAAGCTACAGCTTGGACCGACAAGAAGAAGTCGGACCAACGAAAGCTACAGCTTGGACCGACAAGAAAAGTCAGACCAACGAAAGCAAAAGAAGGATTGACAAGAGAAGTCAGATCAACGAAAAGCGTGCACTAAAAGGGACATAGCTTTGCCCAAAAAGCCACGGCTCCACGACAAGGCTATCGAAATTGTTCAGACTAACTAAAAAGGGTTCCACGAGAACACTAAAAAGTTGTCGGACAAGTTAGCCCAGAGGTCATCTCGCCCAAACAGGAGACAGACAAAACAATATCTGATCAAAAAGAGGTCAGACAGCAAAGTGCCAACACTCTATAAACATCTCACAAAAGGAAATGTCAAAAGGCCAAAGCCAGAAATGCTTCGCTGAAAGGTACGAAGTCTTAAAAAAAGACACTACTTAAAAAGCGAAAAGCACGGCCTCAAAGACGGAGCTAAAAAGTCATCCAAACAAACTATAAAAAGGTTCCCCATAGGAACACTACCTAAAAAGTTGTTGGGTTATGACTAAAAAGCCCGAGCAGTGAAGACAAATAAGTCGGAAGAAAGGCTGAAAAGTCCTCTCAACAAACTAAAAAGGGCAATACCAGACTCGCACAAGGAGAAACTACTCAAGATCGACCAAAGCCAGACAGATGATTGAGCACGACTTCTCCAAAGAGGTCGAAGCTCAGAAAGCACAACCTCATGGAAAGGTCGAAGCTCAAGCAGGGGCACTGTTCATACATCGGTTCGAGCTACAAAGGACCGGGTTGGCCGACCTCTTAGAAGGTTGGCCCATTACCGACCTCTTCACAAAGAGCTCGGCCAAATCGCCAGAAGAGCCCAAAAGCAAGCCTAAACGAAGGAACACAGCCAAAGCCCAGAAAGATAAAGGCGGTTCCCCTTAAAGATAAGATGACTTCACTCAAAGATAAGATAAGATAAGATAAGATAACTATCTTATCTCCAGAAAGGTCACTCCACACTATTATAAATACACTGGAGCACCCAGGTATAACTCATACTCTGATTCTACAAAATACCTGCTTAATACCCTTGCTAACTTAAGCATCGGAGTCCCTTGCAGGTACCACCACCCTCCGGTGACAAAGGATCAACAGCATTGCTAGTCCAACAAGTCAGACACGACAGCTCAGGCGGCCACCCACTAACCGGACACGTCATCTCCGACCAGCACAGAAGATCTCATCCGAGATTGACCTACAGTTTCAGGAAACCCTCGGAATAGGCACCAAGACTCCAACACTCTAAAGATTCCTGGAAACGCCAAAAAACTGCAAACAACCATACCATAAAGAAACAAACACTACTATAATGAACACTCAGAAGGCCCCCCAAAAGTTGACCTCAAGAGTCAGAAAGCATTTATTTTTCCAAATAAAATTGCTAAAAAAAGCAACTAGAATATCCAAACAAGACACAAGTCATCAAAATAAGAGTTCAAAAGCCCACAGATCAGGCTATACCAAAACACAAAGGATTCAAAGATACACAAACAGAAACTACAAAGGATTCAAAGACTTTCCAGTGGCGGCATCTCGAGGCGAAGGAGGACGAGTCTGGAGGGGACAGCATCAACGGTCCCATCCGGCCGGTTCAGGATCTGAACATCAGGATCCGACTCAAAATGGCCGACCTCAGTTGTAGGAGTTGGGGGAGTCAGCGCAACAGAAGCCTTGGTAGATGGCGCAGGAGGTGGATCTACATCATCATCATCCTCATCTGGGGCAAGGACGATCTTCCCATCTTCTACAATATTGTCCAAACTGAAGAGAGACAGGTCGAGCTCGGGAGCAAGAACTCGGACCTGATCCTTCAAGTTCTCATAAGCAGAGGTCACACTGGCAACGAGGTGGCCCTGGAGCTCGGTATAATCAGCCTGAACAGATTCTAACCTCTTCTTGAGCTCTACCATCTCACCATAAGTTAGGACATAGCTCTCCTTATGCTTCAATGCCATCTCTTTAGCCAGGTTTGCCGAAGCCACCGCAGCAGTAGCCCGAGTCTTCTCACCTTCCAACTCCTTTTCCAGCTTCGCCACCTTCACCTTGAGCTCCTCCTTCAAACCCTTAATCCTGTCATATTTTGACTTGGCCTCCTCCATAAAAGCCTTGGTCGCACGAATCGGAAGATCCTGGGCAGTTCGAAATAAAGCTGCCCCCATATGTGCCATTTTAATGCTGCTTCGGGTAATAAAGTCCAGATGTCGAAGAATGGATACGTCATCAGTAGGAACAACACCATAAGGAGAAATTTGTTGATTTACAAACCCAATAGCATCAAAATCGGGGGCATCCAAATTAAAAGGTTCAACAATCCTCGGTCTTTTTGGAGGAGGGCCGGCAGTAGGAGAAGAAGTGGCAGCAGATGTTTGGGGAGGAACCAAATGGACCTGAGGAGTAGGAATCATCTTCCTCGGCTCAGAAGAGCTCAAGATCGGCTTCTTAGGAGGAACTTGAGAAGATCCCTCCTCAGCAGCCTTAGCCGAGATATTTTGGGCAGTTGTAGCTTTCCTTGCCTTCTTAAAGGCCTTCATAGAATCATTAGTCTTCGCCATCTCTGAAAAAACAAAAGAGGATTAGCAAAAGACAAGTTACAGATCGAAAGAAAAGAAACAGAGGCAAGTAAAATAGAGTAAAAGTAGTCGGTCACTACCTAGCTCAGCTCGGACAAGAGAGGGGTCCCCCAAAAATCTCTTTGTATCGAGATGGGGAGGTTGCCCCCAAATATCCTCCAACACATTCACAAAAGTCTGCTCGACCTCATCAAGCATCTCCCATGAGTATCTAGAAACCACAACATACTTTTTCCAACACAAGGGGAAGGTAGGTTCATTGTTTGACTCTAAGAAAAATAGTCGAGCTTCCTCAACAGCTCGGACCTTAAAAAAGTAATTCTTAAAGTCCCTAAAGGACTCGTCATACATAGCAAACACTTTATGTCATTGAGCATATCGGAAAGAAATCCAAGAAGCTTTCCTTTTGGTAGTCCCAGGTTTGGTCAGGACAAAGAAATAAAGAAAGAGAGTTTGAGAAGGCTTTACATCCAACTCTTGACAAAGCAACTGAAAGATCTTAATAAAGCCCCAGGAATTTGGATGGAGCTGGGACGGAGCTACATTACATGACCACAGCAAATCGGTCTCGAAAGAGGTAAAAGGAAGGGTAATGTTCATCTGACTAAAAAAGTAATCATAAGCATAAAAGAAGGGGCGTTCCCCCTGGGTCAAAGGAGGGAAGCAAACCCTCTCATCAGAGTCCGACGCTACCAACTCATAGTTCTTCTCTTGATCTCTACTTCTACAATTCCTGTGATATTTTTTAAGCTCCACACAGTATTCAGAATTGACCACTGAGACGCACATCAAGACGAGGGAGTCCAGCCATTCAGAGATGCCCTCAGGAACTTTGGAGGATGTATCAACAATATTTTTGCGAGAAGACATGGGTCAACTAGTCCTACAGTAAGAAAAAGGAAAATGGTTACTAATCAAACAGCTCGGGCAAATCAAGAAAACAGCTCGGGCAAATATGGATATAACTCGATCTAAGGGGAACAGGATAGAAAAGTAGCAAAAGGAAGCCCCAAGGCTCAAACCAAGGTCCAGGGGCATCCTTTGGAGGCAGTAACAGAGCAAGGTTTTAGGAAAAATCTACACCATACATCCCGACATTTCTCAAACAAGAAAAAGAAGACTTCAAATAGCAACACTTTGAAAAAGAAAGTTAAATCATAAAATGTCATCAAAGCTACTATCTTTTCAGCAAAAAGAACTACCGACGTCAAAATAGAAATCATCAAAGACGCAACATTTTTTCAGAATTAAACAAGTGGCTGTTCCAAAGCTTCAAAATTAAATAATATGATCAGAAGCAATGACAACATGCAAAATCCTAAAAGCATCAACTGTCAGGGAAAACGCCAAGGAGCATACATAAGTCGAAGGAACTCCAAAAAACATGGATCACAGCAACAATCAAGCACGACGATACAAAAAGGTTCAAGCTTTCCAACATGAATTCAAGCAAGATCAAAACTTTTCCAAAAAATAGAACAATGCAAGCATGAAGAAGAACAGTGAAAGAAGTAAAAGAAGAAAGAAATAAATAGAAAGAAAACCAACCTGAAAAGAGGAGGAGACGATAAACACTGAGAGTTTAAAGAAACAACGAGGCCAAAGATCACCTTTCGAAAGAACGAAGCACCAAACAGTCACCAACGGTGCCACAAGGAGAAGCGCGAAAACATAAAAAATGAAGAGTCCCAGGCAAACCAGAAAACAGAAGGGCAAAAAATGGAGTTTCAGGAAGAAAAAGAGAGAAAACTGAAAGCAAAACTCTTTTTGCAAATTCAAAATAGAAAGAGGGAAGAAACGGCATAAAAGAGGAGTTGATGGGTTATTAAAAACCTTCGCACGTTCCCAAAGCAAGAAACGCGCGTTTTCAAAACTAAAAAAGAAAAACACTTCGCATTCAAAAGGGGGAGCTCTACAAAAAGAGATCGACGATGCTCGAGCTCGGCTTTTTCCAAAGAAGGATCAAAGTCTTAAAAAAGAACTCGACCTCAAAAAGAAGACCACACTCAAGCAGGGGCACTCAGGGGCACTGTTCATATCCTGGGTCGAGCTGTACGACCCGGGCTGATGGGCAACAATTCGACCGACCTCTTCAGGTCAGGACTACCCGACCTCTTCTAAAAAGAGTTCGGCCAAATTACCAGGAGAAGCCCAAAAAGGTCCCAGACAGAGGAGCACGACTCAAGTCCAAAGGCAGCCCAAGCCTAGAAAGATAAGAGCGGTTCTCTCAAAGATAAGATAACTCCACTCAAAGATAAGATAAAATAACTATCTTATCTCCAGAAAAGATCACTCTACAACATTATAAATACACTGGAGCACCCAGGTATAACATATACTCTGATTCTACTAAAAACCTGATTAATACCTTTGCTAACTTAAGCATCGGAGTCCCTTGCAGGTACCGCCACCACCCTCCGGTGACGAAGGATCAGCCGCATTGCCAGTCCAACAAGTCGGATACGTCATCTCTGACCAGCACAGAAGATTTCGTCTGAGATCGAACTATAGTTTCAGGTAACCCACAGAACAGGCACCAAGCATACAACAACTTGACTACTAAGCCTAGCTCATCTGTATTTTCTCCAACCATGGTGTGCTTCACGTATATATAATTTTTGACTTTAACTATTGAATTCTTTCCGATGTCGACCATTTGTACTAAATTTTTGACACAACAAGATGCCCCTCGAAGTTTTGGATGGCTTTAATTTTGATGAAGAAGCATTAAAAACTTCGAAACCACCTCTGAACTAAATTCGAAGTAGTGGAATTGATCTTCACCTTCTATATCAACTTTCACAAGTCCGTCTTTTATCTTGACTGTTTGTCGACTACTTCTCTTTTTCTCTTTTGCAATGCTTAAACACATAGTCATATTCATTTTCGAATTTTTCTATCAGGTTAAAAATTTTAACAAATCTTTTCCAGCCTTAGTGTATATAGGTCTTACTCTGAATATGCTGGTGTCAAATTGCATTTTTTGTTTCACCATCGTATTGGCAACAAACCCCTCAAATTCAGCAAAGTTCGAGGTCACCTTGCAAAGGTTTTTGCTAACATTCGTATCTAGTGTCTTGTTAGAAAATCTTAACTTTATTTTAATAATTTCCTTCTTTGGAAATATATTTTCCTCGACAAAGTTAAAAGATTGACACATAAAATGTGACCTGTCCTTAATTTGTTTCGACTGCAAGCACATCATTTTCGATATTCAACTCAGAATACATCACGAGCTAACAAAAACTATTATTTTTTCTTCAAAAAAATTCTCATCTTATTGCTCTTTTTCTTTTTGTAACCTTTCGATCCGTCGGCTATTGTCTCCCAATTAAGCAAGGTCAATAAATTTTTGATTAACTAACTTCTTTCTAATTTTAAAGTCAAGCCCATTAATCAATATCTTGACAATTTCAGGATTTGGGATCAAATTATGGCACTCATTTCTCATATTTTTTAATTGAATAAGATAGTTTTCCATCGTCTCTGCCTTGAATTTTTTATTGAGAACAAATCAGACAATATAACTTTTAGTTTTCTTTTGAAAAATTGATCATGAAAATTTTTCTCCAACTATTCCTAGAAACGGATCGACTTGGGGTGTAAATTTGAAACCAAGTGAAAGCATTCATATTCAAAGAGAAAGAAAAGTATCTCATTTTAAGTTATTTATTGCTAGCTAGAACTCTGATTTCAATTGTGTAGTGAGCCACATACTCGACAATCGATACACCATTTTTTCGAAAAATTTAGTGAGTGATTTTGAGACTTTGACTCCTCTAAAAAGTTCAACTTGCAACACAGGATCAGAAATAAGAGATATAAAATATGGTTGGTGAGCTAACTTTATGTTGAAACCTACCCTATTTAACATATGCTCGACATCTTGTTTAATATTTTACTCATCATGTTGTACAATGTTACATTGGGCAAACTAATTTTGTCGAGCACCATTCACTATATCATCAGAATTGTGCCCCTTGTTAACTATTACGGGTAACTGACGACGTCCCAAGAGAGGTTGGTGACCTCCCAGTAAATTTGGTGTTTTATAATTGTCCTGGACTGTACTAGTCAATTCATTCAACCGCCTTACTATTTGTTCAAACTTAGCATTATTATTTGCTGTCTAAAAACTGTTAAGAAATCTATAGTGTTAGCTAGGCAAAGTTGTCCCCGAGATTGGTATTTTCTTCGACTTTTTTGAGAATAATAGACCTTTATACATTTTTCTAGGTGTTGAAGACATAATGGGGATCGAACAAGGTACCTCCATTTGCATCGACGATTGAATCGACAAATCAATATGAGTTGATGTTGCTCTTACATATGGTTGTGCCGACATTGACAAAATGCCTTGTTGAGGTAGTTGTGATATTATGGGTCCTAATATCATCAATCCCAAATAGGGAGGATTGGCCATCATAAATTGATATAAGTACGGGTTGTATCCTTGTATAAAACCTTGTGGATTTGTTCTAACAATTGGGTTCGACAAAACTTTCGTATATACTCTATGAATAGGTAGATTAACAAAAAATGACGAATATTGAGGTAACCCATAAATAGGCCAGGTAGTCGGATTTACATCGACTACACTAGGAGAAGTCACTGAAGTCATATTTGTATTGTTCATATGCTTAGTTGGACTTCTAGCAAAAGTCATAGGCACTTGTGTTGTAACATCTTTACTATCAGAATGTCATGCTTTCGACTACGCCACTCCGATAGCGAGGATATTATGACGACTTCTATATACTTAATAATAAAATTGGAGCCTTTAACTTAAAACTATATCGCTGTTTTCTTTGAAAAATCGAAAGTTCTTTTTCTTGAAACAAACATGTATATACGTATATACAAACTTCTTACACGAGTAACTTACAAGTATCGTATACATACATATCGTTACAATCACGACTCTTATCCCTTTTACAAGAATATAATAATAAAGACAAGGAAAATATATAACATGTATACAAATAGAAACAGCATAGCTAAGAAGTTTGCAAAACTCCATAAGCTTCCTTGTCTATCCTAAAAAGAGAAGTCTGTAGGGGGTGAGAACATCGTTCTCGCAGGTTCTCAGTAGAGGGTTTAGGAATTGTCATAAGAGGATACGTATAAAAAGAAGAATGAATTTCCAAAAGTAATAATCATCATTCGTCTTATGGATCTTTCTCAAGGATCACAACAAATAATTATTCAAAATTCAAATTTTCTATTTGACTTCAAAAATTTCAAAACTCAAATAATATCCCATAACATAATCAATACATATCTAGCTTGCCAACCACGGCCTTCAGCCCAAATAAAACTAAATTACAGCCTTCGACCCAAGAGATAATCAATTCATGGCCTCCGGCCCAACCAATAAGCAAAACACAGCCTCCAGCTCAACATATAAGTAATCACGGCCTCCAGCCCAAATAAAATCGACCACACTATCAACACAAGCATCAATTCATTCACCAATACTCAGTCTCAAGACAGAACCAATCACAGACACAAACAATACAAGGTAAACACAATTTGAGAATAGTTACAACAAGTACCACAATTAACAGTTAGATACAATTTGTCAGATAGGCAAACTGAAACACTTAAGCACACCCAAACAATAGTAAACAAATGCAGTATGATGTATGTCTGTCCTACTGACCATGAGCTCATGTGTCGGTTATATTGCTAGAACCTAACACATCTAATAGCTGACCCAGACATAGAACACCACATCACGGAGTAAGTAGGACTAAAGCGCAATCCTTGCATCTTATTGACGGAGGATTAACGTTGGTCTAGAATTTCTCAATAGAATTTCATTGCAAGCATAGTCTAGATCGATAATTAACTCTCAATCAAAGTTTAAAAGATTGTCACAATACAAACCAAATTAGTCGGGAGTAGAATTCTGGGTTGTTCTCCCTAGGAATTGTAATCGAGTGCTCAATTATTGGCTATGAAGAAAATCAGGGGCAAGATAGCAATTGACACAAAATTAAATAGCAAGAAATTAAATGACAACTAAGTAACAAAGAAAAGGAAACTCAAATGATAAAAAAGCCTTGGTAAGGGTTGATGGTCAAGGATCACTTTTCTTATTACTAACCATAACATGATAATTACAAAGAGCAAACCCACTTTGTCATCTCCAATATCGGAGAAAAGTCAAATGAGCTTAACTAATCTTAATCCATAAGTCCTAACCAACTCACTAATTAACTTAGTGAAATACTAGTGTCAATGAAAACAAGACTCGTTAAGATCTCCAAATTATCAATCCACTTGGACATTAGTAACTCAAGGTCACCCAAGTTACCAACCCAAGCCAAGAATACAAAAATCTACTCTAAACTAAAAAGAGAATTTCATCAAATACTTAACATGCACAAAAGTAAAATATGATAAATTACAAGAATTATAAAAGGTACAACTACCAAAACAAGAAGGCAACAATACCCAATCAAATAAACATTATTAAACATGAAAAACCTCAAAGTGCATTAAAGAAAAATTAAAATTGACAAGAGAGTTCATAAACTAAAATAGACAAAATAAAGACACTAACAAGAGAATTTAAGTAAATTAAGACAATAGAATAAGAAAATATAAAGAGAACTACTCAAGAACAAGAATTAAATTCTACTAAGAGAACTTAACCTAAAATTATTCTAAATTCTACAAAGAAAAGAGAGCTTCTCTCTCTAAAATTCTACCCTAAAACATGATGTAAAACTGAACTAACACTACTTTCTACTTCCACCCTTGATCTTCCCTGAGAATTGCATCAAATACTTCAGAAATGAGTTGGATTGGGCGCAAAATTGGCCTGAAATCGCGACCCACGTGTTTACCTAAGTAAATCATGTTCTGGTAGTCATGCGTACGCATGAGGCATGCGTACGCATGAGGCATGCGTACGCATGAGGCATGCGTACGCGCAAATTGACGAAATTTCAGGTCATGTGTATGGATGAGGCATGCATACGCGCAACTGGGCAGATTTCCAAAACTTCATTTTTTTTCATGAATTCTCCACTTTTACATGCTTTTTCTTCACTTCTTCAAGTCATCCTTACCTTCTAAGCTTGAAATCACTCAACAAACACATCAAGGCATCGAATGGAATATAAGTGAATAAAATTTAGCAATTTAAGGGTCTAAAAAACATGTTTTTAATCGTTAAGTATAATTAGGAGAAATTCACAAAACCATGCTATTTCAGTCAATAAATATGAGATAAGTTGGTAAAATCCACTCAATTTAATCCAAAATAAACCATAAATTGTGGTTTATCACTTATCCGCTTAACTCGGAGCAAGTGGGACAAACTTCAAGCCTTGCATCTTACCTAGGCGGGTGTTAACAATCTCAACCTGGAGCAAGTGGGGCGAACCACAACCCTTGCATCTTACCAAGGTGTCTCAACCTTTATCTGGAGTAAGTGAGACGAAGCCACAAGCTTTGCATCTTACCGAGGCAGATATTTAACCGCTTAACCCGAAGCAAGTGAGACTAAGCCACAACCCTTACATCTTACCCAAGTGTCTCAAAACTCAAGTCTTTGTCTCATCCAATCACAATTACAATTCAAATCCATCAATTTTACCAATCATATCATCAATCATAATCTCATCATTAACATAATCAAAATCAAGCATAATCAAGATCTAATCAACTCTACAATTCTCTATATAATCACATCAGACATAACCCAATCAAAATCAAAACTGACTTCAACTCCATTCTCAAATTTCAAGCCTTTCCAAATTCTCAGAAATTATCCCAGTTCGCCAATCGAATCTAAATTCATTAAACTCACTAAAACTTTTCAAAACATAATCTCTTTAATTAAACTTAATCAAACGAAACCCTCTTTTTGAATTAACCAAGCTTTCTCGAAAATAACTTCAAAACCTTTTCAAATGTGAACCTCCTTCAAAAGACTAAAAAATCATCCTGTTTGTAAATCAAAATTTTAACTAAAACTACATAATTATTTTTTCTTTAATAATTACTTTAAAATTCTACTAAAATACCCAAAATTATACTCTTTTCTTTTGTTAAATCAAAATCAAATAAAATAATTCTTCAATCAAATTAATCAAAATAATGCTTCTAAATTTTCATAAAAATTTTGGCAACATCTCATCTAAAATTCAGACTTTTGCCACCCTTCAAGGATCTCATCCAAACCATTTCTCAACCCTTTCTAATGGGTTCAAACTAAATCATTCTCCAATAAAATATAATTCAGATTTTCAAATATCAAATCATTTTCAATGTCAAACCATGTCAAAATCAAACCAATTTTCATATCAACTCCTTTCCAAAACTCAAATCATTTCCAAATATAACTTCACTTCCAATAAATCAAGAAAACCAATTTCATTTAGGATTCCCAGCATTTGATATTTTTCAATCAACTTTCAAAAATACGCTTTGTCAAACCAATTTCAATCCAACGCCAAATCAAGAAATCAACACAACAAAATTACAACCACCAATCAATTTCAATAAATCAAGAGACCAATTCGACAATCACCATCTCAACAAAATCAATCAATTAACTAGATTATACAACTTTTTCAAATAATCAATATATCTATTAAGCAAACAACTCCATTAATCCGAAATAGCTCAGTTTAATCCATAAGATTTATGAAATCATAAAATATATTTTTCATGGTAATATCGACTTGTAACAATTCTTTATAATAAATCGGTTTTAAGAAAAGTCCCTACCTCGAATCATCAAAACTCGAAAGCTAAAAATGCATCAAAACCCCTTTTTCTCCTAGCCCACAACAGTGGTAGCCGCAACCACAGCTCCATACCACTTTCGCAGCAACCGTAGCAACTTTAATGGCACATGCAAGAACCGAAACTCAATCCTATGGCAATAACGTCACAAAACCCTCAGTAACTTATAACAAAATATCAACGGTTAGGGTTTCGGGATAAGAAAACTCACTGTACCAAAAAGAAACCAAAGAGCAGAGTATCAGCGGCTCCCATAGAGACTTCTGGCAATGTCACCACTATTTTTTGGCTACTAGGAATGGCGGCACAGCTAGAACAGAACCAAAAGGAGTGGCGGCAACCTTCGAATAGCTCCGACGAACTCCATCAGTGGCGACTCTGATCACTACTACCCAACAGCGCGACGACGACCACCGCAATGGCACCCTCCGGCGCCAGCTCCTCGCGACCTCCATACCCACGTTCGTCTCTCTCCTCGGGCTCCTCGATGGCGTCTCTCCCTCTCTCATGCAGCGGCGGCTTCGAATGGCACCAACAATGGCGGTGGAAGCTCTGACCGTGATGGCGATGGCCTCCCACGAGCTGCTTGATAAACCCCAATTTTGTGGTTTATCTTGTGTTGAATTAGGGAATTTTATCAACATATCTCACATTTATTTAATGAAATAGCATGATTTTGTAATTCTCTCTAATTTGTGCTTAAGAGTTAAAAACATGATTTTTAGGGCTTTAAATTACTAATTTTAATTCACTTTTATTCCATTTAATACCTTGATATGTTTGTTGAGTGATTTGAGGTTTTTAAGGCAAGGATTGGATGAAAGAAGTGAAGAAAAAGCATGCAAAGTAGAGCATTCATGAAGAAATGAGGATTTGCAGAATTCAGGGCGACGCGTATACGTGACCCATACGTAGGCGTGGGGATGACATCTACCAGGCGACGCGTATACTTGGTCTATGTGTATACGTGGAGAGGAAATCAGCCAGGCGACGCGTACGCATGACAAGCAGCACATAACCTCATTAAAGGCAAAACACTGGGAGCAATTTTTGAGCTATCCAGGCCCAAATCCAACTCATTTCTGAAGCTATTTGATGCAGAATTCAAGAGGGAACAAGGGAGGAGCAATTAGATTAGCTTAGGATCATGCTTTAGGTTAGTTCTAGAGAGAGAAGCTCCTTCTTCTCTCTAGAAATTAGGGTTCTTAGTTTAGTTTTCTCTTAGATTTAGGTTTAATTACTTGTTTTGATTTAGTTTCCTTTACTTTTCCTTGTTGATTTGCTTTACTTTCCTTAGTTCCTCTTGTTAATTTTTCTTTTATGCCTCTTTTTAGTTTATGAACACTCTTGTCAATTTCAATTTCCTTTTAATGCATTTTGATGTTTATTTGTTTATTGTTGCTTGATTGAGTTGTTATTGTCATTTTCTTGCATTGGGTTGTTGTAGAATTTATTATTATTACACTTTTATCATGTTTTTCTTTTATGCCTTCCAAGTGTTTGACAATATGCTTGGCTTAGGTTTAGAGTAGATTTTGAGTATTCTTGGCTTGGAAAGAGAAATTAGGCAATCTTGAGTCATTAATACCCAATTTAGATTGGTGATCTAGAGTGATTAGTTAGTCTTGTATCTATTGACATTACTTATGGATTGGGATTAACTAGTCCTACTTGATTTTCTCTCAATATGAAGATAATATTATACCTTCTTCCTATGTTGGAGATGACGAAATAGGATTAGCTCTTGTTAAGTATGGTATGATAATTAATGACTGGGATAAAAAGTCTAGATTCTCACTCCTTGCCATGAATGCCTCTTTTTAGCATTTGTTATCTATAGTTGTTTGATTTACATTTCTTGCCTTTTTAATTTCTCGTTTTATCAACCTAACCCCCTTGAAACTCATAATCAATAATTGAGCACTCGATTGTAATTCCTATAGAGAACGACCCGGGACTAATATTCTCGGTTATTTTTATTGGGTTGGACTTGTAACAACCAAAATTAAACTTTGATGGAGGATTAGTTGTTGGTCTAGACTATATTTGCAACGAAGTGATTCAATTTTATTGAGGAATTCTAGATCAACATCTAATCTATACATCACTGCTTCTCTCTCCTCGTCGCGAGCTCTCTCTCTCAACATCTCCCTCTCTTCTACTTGATAATGACAGCGACGGAGGATCGTAGCTCCTTGAACGAAGGCGACGAGTATGACGGCAGTGACGACAAGGTGCACCACTTCTCTCTCTCTCTCTCTCTCTCTCTCTCTCTCTCTCTCTCTCTCTCTCTCTCTCTCTCTCTCTCTCTCTCTGCTTGGTGGCTTGAACGTCCCTCCTCACCAGCGTCATCCTCTCTTCTTCCCCTCCTTTCTCCTTCCTCAATCGCAGCTTTCCTTCTTTTTTCTTTTCTATTTTTTTATGGTGAATGTGGGAAGAGGGTGACAGCGTGGGTTTTTGGTAAGGGTGAGGGAGTGAGAGTGTGTTGTTAGGGTTTATTGTGGGTAAAAGGGGTAATGATAGTTTGGTAATTTTAATAAAATTAAAGGGTAGAGTAGTAATTAAAAGCCAATTTAATCCAACAATAATTATCTTTAGAATAATATTTAATTATCAACTAGTAAATTATTTTCAAATAAATACTAATTCAATAAGAATTAGTGATAATCAAATTAATTTTCTTTTATTCATAAAATAAAATTCAAAATCTGAATTTCAAATTAAAGAACATAAAATTCTCATTATTTTTCAATTACTAAAACTTTAAATTACAAATAAAAATTTATCTTATATATATAAAATCTCTAAAAATATAATTTTAAATAAATATAATAGATCATAAATAACTTATTATTTAATTTTCAAAAATTCGTAATTTTACATGTGACGATTCAGTGACTTGTGGTTGTGGATATAGTACTATTTTTTCAAAGTCGTGGTCTAACGCTTCTGTTAAAGAGGACGACTGAGATGACATAGAAATAGATGTATTTGGACTGTTATAAGGTATAAATTTACCACTTCACAAACGTATACACAATACCACTTTAGGCAACCAATCTTACCCAATATCCCATTGGGCATGCCAATTTGATTCGCCTGGATTTTGCTTTCTAAACATCAACAGGAGGTGTCGACCAAGCTTGTATCAATGATCTCAACTCGATGAGCAGATACGACTCATTTTTGTGCGTTGATCTTAGGATTTAGAGATCGTACTCAATAAAAATGTAAAAAATAATAATTATAGAAAGTAAGAAGTAAGAAAGAGCAAGTACAAAAATATAGAACTGAAAATTACAAGATTTATATTAAAATATGCAAAATTGACAAGACCTTGAATAAAAATAATATAATTTAAATAACAAAAAGAAAAAAAAATTAAAATGACCGGAAGAAAAATGGAGTCTCCCAATACTTACATGGACTCGTACCTCATGTTTTCGTGCGTTAGTGTGATTAAAAATTTTTAGAGTGAGTGAGTGTGTGAATATTGAAACTAATCTTATTAATAGAGAAAAAGAATCTTAAGCGAATTGGTATAACCTTAAACTTCAAGTAAACTTATACTTCAAGTAGTCTTCGACTTAATGTAAATTTGGACTTCAAGTAGTCTTAAATCTCAAGTAGTTTTGGACCTCAAATAAACTTGGATCCTAAGTAGTATTGTACCTTAAGCAAATTTGGACACCAAACATGAAATAACTTGACCACCAAGTCTAACTCATCCTTATTTTCTCCAACCATAATTTTTTTTATGCATATATAATTTTCGACTTTAACTATTGAATTCTTTTCTTTGATATCAACCATTTGTACCGAATTTTCGGCACAACAAATACTATATACATTTTTATATATTTCATATGCATTAAGTTGTGTTATGTGTGTGTGTAAAAGAGAAAGAAAAAGATAAAGAGAATTAAAATTGGATAGAAAACAGAAAATTGAAAACAGAAATACTTTAAAAGTTTAAACTCATGAAAATGAGTTAATTTATGATTATCTCTCTCATTATGTTAAGGTCAGAAGCTGTGTAATTTGTACGTTTCATCTGTACATAAAAGTATAAGATACGGTATGAGAGGGCAATTTTATTTTTCTTTTTCATACAGACTTTGACCCGTTTGGTATCTTCATTTTGTCCTATCATCTGTGGTTTTCAAAAAGCAAACAAATGATTGAGAATTGAAATCAAATTCTACCAAATTGGTTGGTTTAGAACTATCTAGGCCCATAAGACGTGAATTGTTGACATTTTTGCTAAAGAGGAATATTGGACTTAGGTGAATTGATCTGCACAAAATAATATTTAATTTGAAAAGTGAAAAAGAGAATCAGATAAAGTTCGTTTCTTAGAGGAATCAAGCAAGATTGGCTCATAATAAGTATTGGAAGCCGAATCCCGCCAGAGAGAAAGGGTAGAGATGGCATTTGCTATTAATAACTCAATATGACAATGTCCTCCTTCACATTTTCTGAATATGATACTCTTATGTCTTAATGTCTTATACATAAAGTGGTTCAGTTACCAGAAACTTTTATTTGAGTATAATTTTATTGCATAGTCACGTAGCCACCATAATATAATTATATTAAAATCCACTATTTTATAATTCTTAAAATATTCACAAGTAGCTAAAATTAAAAGAAAAATAAAAATATACTAAAACCATAATAAATTGCTAAAAACAATAAAATAAAATGAAATAAATATACTACTAACTTTAAACTATTTTTTAAAAAAAATAAATAAATTTTGGCAACATATAGCCAATATTCATGGAATATCCTCAAGCACCAATATCTTCATTATTGTATATCCTACAAAAGTCTTTAACTCATTATTTAATCTAATTTTGGCTTTAACAATGCCATTATAATAGGTTTTCTGCTAAAATATGTTTTTACGAACTTATCTGTTAGTGTGGTTCATGAGTAGGGGTGGAAATAGGCCAGGCGGCTTGTCAGGACCTGCAGCCTGGTCTGTGTTCGGCCTGACCTGATAAAAAATAGGCCCAGGTTTAGGCTACTAAAAAAGTCTATATTCTTTAAAAGGCCAGGCCTAGGCTTTTAAAAATAGCCTGGCCTGTGTTTGGCCTGACCTAATAAAAAATAGGCCCAGACTTAGGCTACTAAAAAAGTCTATATTCTTTAAAAGGCCAAGCTTAGGCTTTTGAAATAGCCTGTTGGGTCTGTCAGGCTGGCCTGAGCCTGCAAATATATATAGAGAGTTTTGTTATACTAGTAAAAATGCTATTGGAAGAATTTGAACTTGGGTCTTCTATCTTATAAAAATATCTTTATCCACTCAACCATTTGTCTCTTTAATTATATATGTGTATTTTGTATCAATATTATTTATAAATTTATTATTTTATATTTTATAATTTTAAAAATTAAATTATATCTTAAATTTAATTATTATTAAAAAAACAGGCCTAGTGACAGACTTCAGGCCAGGCCAGATTTAACAACAGGCCAGACTCAGTACTCATTAAAAAGCCTATACCAGACTACAGGCCAGGCTAAGGCCAATATACTCTATTACAGACCTAGCCTGTTAAGAATAAAGCCTGACTTAACCTGGCCTATTTCTATCCTTATTCATGAGAGAAGTATTTCTTAAAAGTAGAAGCAGAAGTAGAAGTAAAAAAAATATATATATATATTGTGTTGATAGGCTTACAAAAATATTTTTCATTAGAATCAGAAATAATTAAACTATTTGGACATGACAAATATATAATACTTTTTTTAATAAAATTATAGTTATGCTGATAACTAAAAAGTAAAAACAAAACTATTTTACATAATACGATATTTTTAAAAAATTAATGGGCATAATTTTTATTATATATTTACTTATCGATATAAAATAAAATAATTACCTAAATTATTAAAAAAATACTATGTTATTTTTTTAATTAAGTTTAAATTAAAAAATTTTATTTTAATAGTAGTATGTAATATATGATACATTTGTATAGTGGTTATGTTTTTTGGTTTTTTAAATGGATATATTTGTCTTTGTAGAAATATATGAAGATAAACTTGTAATTTAACTTTTTTTTTTTAAAGAAAATTTGTTTACTTTTTTTCCCCCCACTTTTTACACCTTTTTAACCCTAAAAGAACAAACAAACAGATCATATAGCTTAGGTAGAGATAGCATGTTTGGATCGGATAAGAAGTTTTCCTCTTTTATAAAATAAAGTAACGTTAATTTGAAAACAACTTATTAAAAAAAAAATATTATATACAATATTTATATCTTTGCCAACTTCAACCTAAATATAAAATATTGAAAAAAATATGCTAAAAGAAAAAAATTGATAAAATAAAAAGTTAATTACTATTGTAGTTAGAACTTCACCTCCTTACTTTACATACTCTCATATATAGTTTCACTTCAGCAATATTTTTTTATTATTTGTTTATTATTATTGTTGTCATTATTATTATTATTTTGGTCAGAACATACACAAGAATTTCAAGACTTGCATAGAACAACTTCAAGACCTTTTGTTTTGCATCCTACATCGTTCTTGTGGTTTTTTTTTTTTTTTTGGACAGGGTTTTCTTTGGACAGGGGTTCTTGTGGTTTTTACTTTCGCTACTTTCTATTGATTTATTACTTAAAGAGTTTATTGGGCTATTTGGGCTACCATATTTTGTTTGGTTTAATATGACTAGGTTAGCCCATGTTCTCTTTGTAGTTCCAAATGGCCAAATTTTATATGGTGTAAAGCCCAATAGCCCATGTCCGACCAAAACCATAAAGTCAAATAATGCCCACTGACCTGTCCAAAAAAAAAAAATGGCCACTATGACCTTAAAATACTAAAATATTTTTGAAAAAGAGAATTAATTAGGATACTAGTCAACTCTGTCAACTATAATATAGACCACAACAAAAAAGTTTAATAACATAAAAAATATCTCATAACATTATCCAAACGTAACTCTAATTTGATTTTTTATTGTTACTCAAAATAAAAAAGAACAATTGCACTTTTCCTTCGTTTCCCACCCCAATCGCACCGTACTTCATCTTTTCCAATAAGCTCCGTCACTGAGAGACATTATGGCTGCACCCAATTGTGCCAATCAATCTTCCATCGCATAAAGAAGTCGTCGTGCCTAGCACTGAAATTAACGTCCACACATTACAAGAAAACTACTTATTACAAACAAATTTATACACATATTTGGTCTTCATTATAGACAAATTTTTAGTTACTGACAGATTTTGTCTATCGATAAAAGTCTCGTTAAAAATTATTTACCGACAAATTTTTTTCATTAATAATTTACTGACAGATTTGTCTCTGTTACCAACAGATTTTTCTTCGGTAATCGTCCCCTCCATTTTGCTAAAAACAAAAGATTTTCTGACAGATTTTTGTCGATAATTATAGTCAAACTTTTCGACAGATTTTCTGTCGGTAATTCACTACAACAAAACAGCGCAGCGGCGGCGGTTATTTTGGGGGGGGGGGGGGAGGGTTGCGGCGGTTTTAATCGCCGCTAGAATCAGCTCCCGGCGGTGAGCAAAATGCGGCCAGGTCAACCGTTAGCACAGCAACGGCGGCGATTTTGAAGAACTGCTGGAATAACCGCCGCTAGAGTCTCTCGACAAATAGCGGCGGTTTAAAACCGCCACTATGTGCATGAACCAGGCAGAGTGGGTGTATGGCGGCGGTTTAGAGCCGCCGCAAATTTCAAAATTTTAGTTACCGTTAAACATTCGCGGCGGTTTTGAACCGCCGCTAAAAGGCCGTTCGGAACTTCTACCATGATAATCGCCGCAAAAACTGCATCAGTTGTTTTTTTTAAAATAAATAAATTTATATATAAACTACTTTCTAATGCTTCAATCCTAATAAAAAAAATAACTACTACAAATATTAAAATCTACATCTCAAAGTAAAATAGAAAAATTGAACAAAATAATATGAACATTGCATTTCAAAATATAAAATATATTTAATAAGTCTTACATAATCATAAATCCAACACAATCAGTGTTTAACACCTATATTTACATATCAAAGTAAATTCAAATAACGCAATACTAAAATTGAATTAGAAAAGAATTTTGCTATTAATATTTAACTAAGCTAAAAGCCTAAAATAAAGAGTTACTTTAATAATAAAGGTCTTCAGTCACTTCAATCATGAAATTCTACAACTACTTCATGGAATAGTAGAAGGTGGCCTTGTCTCCATTGGAGATTCTGCAACCTAGGATTAAAAATAAATAAAAATATGTTAGAATAAAAACAAAGACCATTAAATAATTTAAGTCTAACATGAAAAGGCATAAGTCATCTGCACAAATTAAGAAAATGAACAACAATAACTAAATCATTATTTTACTAAAACATGCACAATGAAAGATTCAAGAAAAAAACCTATATATAATATTTACCCCATTATTCGTAGCTGTAGGAAAGTCATGTGGCACTTTTCCACCCATACAATGATTAATGAAATATGTCACCTGGGCTTGTAATAAAGAAATTGCTGCTTTATTCTCTTGTAATTCTACTTTCATAGAGAGAACTTTAGCCATATCAAAGTCATGATTGCATGAAGAAGATGCCCCTCCTAAACTATTAGAAGATTTCATGACTTGGGAGGGACAAACACCAAATCCTACACCTCTAACATGACCCGGGTGTTCTTTTCCAAATAACTTGATATATGCATCATCAGTAGAACTCTCATTAGCTTGAAGCAAAGTTAATTGTTCCTATGATAAAAATTTGAGAAATGCATCATCATTAGAATAATCTCCTTCATCATTAACAAACAAAGCCAAAATAAAGTGAAAGTGCTTACACTTTTCTCTCTAGCCTCATCATTAACAAAAGATCCATCCTTCTTCTTATGACTAATTGGATACATTTTATCTCTAGTAAAAACTCTCTTGTTTGCAGTTTCCTATCAATTCAATAAATGGGAATTCAATTTCAATGCATGTAAAAATTAAATAACATAATATTATCCTGATAAGGACTAAATCACAAACCAACTCGTGTTTCTTCCTAGCAATTGTCTTCAATCCGAGTGTATGAGGAATTGTTTGTTTTTCTCGATTACTTGCATTTTTCTCACACATTTTCTACCCATGCAAATTCAATTAGCAACTTGTCAATATAAAGTGAAATATAGAATGTGTGTTCATACAATTACCTGAGTTTTGGACCTTAATCTATAATCAATAAAAGTTGCCCATTACTCCAAGCTGACTCCAACTCCTTTTGGTAACAATGCTATATTTTGCTCTCGAATAAGATTCCAATTATAATTGTCGTTAAACAATTTGCATCTATCATCTTTCCACTTCCTACCAAGATTTTGTAGTATGTACTTCTTTTGTTGTCCATCATCAACTTTAAAGAATCTCTACATAGTATAAACATAAAAATAATTAACTTGAATAATTGTAACATAGACTTATAGGTAAAATTATTTAAACTTATTAATAACTAAAATTGGAACATAATTCACAAAAATGTTCATAGACTCATGCTATGCCCAATTGCCAATCTGAGATGCAGAAAATTTGTCACTTCAATGCTCGGTCTAACATTCAATTAATCCAAAAATTAAAAATAATACCTGAAAATATCATATTAGAATTGCTCTAATAATTAATCAGGAAGTTAATTATTAGTATAATATGGCACCAAGAAAGTTAAGTCTCAGCATATCAGAACCACAAAATGTAATTTACAACTAAAATAATAGCATAATATGGCCATAAGAGGCATACAGCATAAGAAAATTTATGATATGAAAGAATGCTCACAAGTATAGACCAAAAATCAATCACCCCTGTACAATACATATTTATTAGTGTGAGCCAGATAATATTTTAGAGAAGACAACTCAACAGAAAATTAGCGCATCTTTGATTTGTAGTTTTATTTTCAATTTTTAATTTTAGTTCTTGTTTTTCGAAAATTTTATAAATGAAAAATTAAAATCTAACAAAATAAGATTTAATTTTTTCATAAAATTGTATAAATAAAATTTATTAAGAACAATAACTCTAACATGAACAAAGAGGTTCATCAGCAAATTGTTCGATAGTGGTGCACTTATACACATTGGGAGAGGTAATATATTTTACATATTTATCTAAATAAAAAAGCCAGGAAAGCACATAGTAAAACAGTGAATGCCTGAAAATCAAATAAAACAAAATGAAAAACAAGTTTCTTGCCACCAATAAAAAGAAACACAGAACCAATTTTTAAATTTGTTTTTTCATTTATAAATTTGACAACAAAAAATTTAAACATCAATTATTTTTTTGCTAACAAAAAAAAAGGCAGAAGTAAAAAGAAGGATGAAGAAAGAATGAAGAATGAAATTAACTTTAGTGTTAGTTAAATAAAGTTGATTATCTGATTACCTAACCAAGCACATTCAATAGTTAAATAAATAAAGCATAGAATATCTGGTGAGTGGCCAATACAGATTTAATTAAGAGAATAAGCTAGCTAATAACTTTTTCATGAATAGCCCATCTTCAATTATTCAACAACAATACGTACTTCATACCTATGCCCCGATATTTATACTTCCATATTAATGGTATAGTATAGGTTGTCAACTGGAAATCCTTCGAGTTAATAATTAGAAAAAAAAAAGAAATACAGGATAAAGACATTGGTACATACCTAACTAGTATTAGGCTAGGGAGCGTTTAATGAGTTGGCTAGCTATATTATTTTCATTAATAAATAACAGCTGAAATTGTCCTTGGATGACACAATACTAGAACATAGGAATGCATGTATTGAAAATAATTAAATCATTATTAAATAATTAAATAAAAAAGAACCTGAATAATATCCCTATAGACTCCATTTTTGTATGGCTCTTTTGGAACCAAAGGCCATTTCTCATAACTTATAGGAAAGTTCTTGAAATTTCCAGCAACAGCTCCCAAAAACAAGCCTAAAAGTCCACCAGATTCACCAATCGGTTGGCCATGCTCATTCCAATGCACAATAATTTTAGTCTCATGAGACAGCACCCACACATCTTTCAACTTTAAGTGACCTTCCTTAATCATTTCATTTGCATCTACCAAATTATTCAAGTAGTATACCATACATTATTATACTTCCTTCCTTGTAGAAATTTAAATATACAGTGCTATAATTGAACTAAATTTAATAACATACCTTCCAATTCAACTGTCCAGTACTTATTGGACTTTCTTCCTTGTACATCTAATTGAACATGTGGAACTTCTAAATTAGTAGATAAAGTAGCTTCAGGCTCTATGGATTGAGAGGACTCATTTTGATCAACAGGTGGTGAATCATTAAACTCATGAGTAGGTGTATTCTCACGTGAAGGAACAATTTTTCTCTTAGTCATTTCTACAACGTATCAAGAGATATTAAGATTAATATATCAATAACATAATAAAAATGAAATAATAGTACTTAATTTAATCAACTAACAACCAAAGAAACAAGAAACCACTGAATCAAACTATTAAGTATATGTAATAAAACATAAAATTATGAAAGAAAACAATACAATACACTCTATGACTTGCAACTAAAGACTTACATTACTCTAAACTTTCTTCGTCTATAATTGATCTTGCTAATGGTACATGTGAAATGTTATCTGGAAAAAATTGTCCCAAATCTTGTGATGGATAACCCACATTGTCATAAATTATGTCTTCATCCTCATTGCCCATATCATATAAGTCTCTTGGCTTTACTTGAATTGGTATGTTCCAACCTTTTTCTTTTTCATCCTCCACATAATAAATCATTTGAGCTTCGTTAGCCTTAATATATGGCTCATCATCCTCATGCTCACCGGTATGTATCAATCTACTAAAGTTGATAGAGGTAAAACCTAACTTGTCTACTTACATGGCCCTTGGGTTTGTGGTATTAGCCCATTCACATTTAAACAAGGTTACAAAGAATATACCATCATAATCAAGTTCAATGATGTCAACTAACTTTCCATAATAAGGAACTGCTCCAAACCTCATGTTGGGATCACTATTGCGGGAGTAGCTTATTGTTCCAAAGGTCCCAAAAATATCACTGTTTTGAGTTTTTAAACCTTTTTCACGTTCTACAGTCCTAAACTTGTATCCATTAACATTATATGCAGAAAATCTTCTGGCTTGGTCAATCAGCCCTTTGGCAAGACTAAAAATTCCGTTCTCTTAGATTCTTCAATTTTATCAAGATCTCGAACAATCTAAGAAAGCATGGATTTTTTTATCAACTTCATATGATGGAAATTGAAAAAAATAACTTCAAAGAGGAAGAATTTGACTAACACGGGTAGAGAACCAACTTGCAAACTCTCTATAAACTTTCTTGTCTATCTCTGATGTATTTCTTGTACGACTTCTTAATTGCTTTCGTACAATGTTTCTAAACTCCCTATATATGTCTTAATATTAGGATTAAAGGTCATTAAAAGAATCTTACATATATGAATTAGAACATGCTGAAATACTCACTGGAGATAGTTGTCAACTATGGAGCAATTAGTTAACACATGTCTATGAGCTTGTAACTTCTCGGTGACTGTTAAAGTGAAATATGAGGAAACACCAAGTGGTTTACCTACTTGAGGAAACAAAGTATCTAACCAAGGATTTGATTCTTCATAGGTTGGTTCATCATCAACTCGGCGAGGTCGATTCCATCTAGTCTCAATGTTCTCTAAATATCTGGAGCAAAATGTAAGAATTTCTTCCATTAAGTATCCTTGCGCTATGGATCCTTCTGGTTGTGCTTTGTTACGTACATATGACTTCAAGTGTCCTAAATACCTATCCAGAAATGAAGATTAAATACTATCCAACAAAGTTTTAAATAACGATCTAAGCTAATAAGTTTACTTCTCAATGGGGTACATCCATCTATAATGGACAGGGCCTCCAAATTTAACTTCTTCTACAAGGTGCACCATCAAGTGAACCATAACTGTGAAGAATGAAGGAGGGAATAATATTTCCATGTGGCATAATGTGAGGACAATTTGATCTTGCAACTTTTCCAAACAGGGGGCACTTAACGCTTTACCACATAATTGTCTAAAGAATGAACACATCTCAATAAGCACTGCAGAGACCTCATCAGGCAGTCCTGTTCGCATGGCTAACAGTAATAATTGCTCCAGAAGTATATGACAATCATGACTTTTTAGCATCCCACTCAACTTAAGAGACTCTAGGTCAATGCACCTTGATATGTTGCTTGCATAACCATCAGGAACTGTGACGTTTTTCAAAGTTGTCAAGAATCTCTTCTTACCCAAATTGTTTAGAGTATAAATTGCCGGAGGACACTTTCCATTTTCCCTTGGCCACAGATCAGGCTTTATACCCATTTCTTGAAGGTCTCTTCGAGCATTTATGTGATCTTTTGACTTCAAACTATCATTTAACAAAGTATATAGTACGTTGTCACATACATTTTTCTCAATATGCATCATATCGAGATTGTGACGCAGCAAATTAGACTTCCAATATGGCAACTCAAAAAAATGCTCTTCTTTTTCCATTGTTGAGTACCACCTCCTTCAATAGGTCCACCAGTGCGTAATCTTTTACCACTTCTTCCTATTTCTTCTCTTCGGCCAAATGTGACATTAATATTCTCAACTTGTAAAAGGATTTCACTGCCAGATAATGTTCTTGGTGGATGCCTCGTTTCTTGTCTTCCATTAAATTGAACGGTGTTTGATTTGAACTTGTGTCTCTGATCCAGAAAGCGACGATGACCCATAAAACAATACTTTTTGCTGTGATTAAGACGATGAGGGATGTTATCGAAGTTGCAAGATGGGCAAGTAAGTCTTATGTATGTATTCCACCCAGAAAGAGTCCCTAACCCAGGAAAGTCACTAATTGTCCACAATAAAGCTGCGTGCAATTTAAACACTTCTTGTGTTAAAGCATCATATGCATCGCAACCCTCAACCCATAACTCCTTTAACTCTTTTATTAGAGGTTGCAAATAAACATCTATGTTATTTTCTGGTATTTTCTTGCCAGGAATGATAATTGAAATTATGAATGATGTCGATTTCATACACGTCCATGGAGGAGTATTATACGGAATGAGAATGACAGGCCAAATACTATGATTTGCACTCAAAGTTCCATGTGGATTGAAGCCATCGGTAGCTAATGCAAGATGCACATTTTGTGGATCGATTGCAAAGTTGGAGTGCTCCAAATCAAACCTCTTCCAGGCCTCAGAGTCTCTTGGATGTCTCATTGTGTTATCCTTATTCTCAGCTGTAGCATGCCATCGCATATCAGCAGCAGTCTTTGACGAGTTGAACAATCTTTTCAATCGAGATTTTAAAGGAAAGTAACGAAGAACTTTTGCCGGATGCTTCTTCTTTTTGTTACCAATGATACTCGATGTCTCAGCTGGACCTTTTTTCTTATATGTCTTTCATCTAGACCTATTACAAACCTTACATGTCTCCATGTTCTCATCTTCACCCCAATACAATATACAATTGTTTGGGCAAGCATGTATCTTCGTGCAATCCAAACTGAGTTTAGAAATGATCTTTTTTGCCTTATAAAAAGAGCTTGGAGTCCTCGCATATTCGAATGCGTTACTCAATAGTTCTAAAATCATCTTCACAGACTTGTCGGTCATACCACAGAGGGATTTGATATGGAACAATTTCAATAGAAAAGATAACTTCGAGTATCTTGTACACCCTTCGTATAATGGTTCTTCTCCATCCTTAAGCAGCTCGCTAAACCCTTTCGCTTCAAGTGTTTCAGGAGTTTCACTAGGCATCGGTCTTTCACCACCACCATCACTAACTTCATTTACTATTATGGGTGTTCCTTGTCGGTTGTTCCCACCAACTCCTAGTCCTTCACTGATCAAGTTTCGAATTGAATCAACCTCGACCATTGGATGCTGCTCATTGGCTAAAGGATTTTGTACTACATCCGAAAAACTACTACTTGAGACGTTGCTAGTTTCTCCTATCGAGCGCTCTCCGTGATAAAACCAAAATGTACATCCTATTGGGAATTGTGTACAAATCGAATGATCATACACCTCGTCCCTTGTTAGCCACTTCTTAAAAGCACATGCACTACATGGACATATGATTGTTCCGTCGGCAGAATGATGCGCAAAAGCAAACTCAATAAATCTTGAAACACCTTGTGCATACTCAAGAGAATTCCGTGGTCTCTTAATCCACGATTTATCAATAACTTCCATAGCTTAACGTGTTTTTTCTACACTATAGCCATGTGCACTATTTAGTAACAACTACAAAAATATTTTTTCTAGGAAAAAAAATCCTAATTTACCAACCATAGTGAAAGAGATATTACTTACTTGTTCTTAAAAAAAATCAGCACATATAAGATCGAATAAGTAGATTTGTTACTTCCAAAGAAACAGCCTTGACTGCCAAAGAAAAATAATGAAATTAGCATCAGAATTAGAATAAAAAAAATAAATGAACATGGATGAAAGCTAGTGTTTGGAACACTCTCAAATTGAACTCAATGGTTTATGTTTATTGGTGGCCTACATTTCTAAATTAGTCATGGAATCATAACTTCTCAATACAAGTACAAATATATCTTTTATAGATATCTTCATTTCTTAAATCTATGTTTCTATGCGCTTTACTATTAATCATAGCTTTTTATTTATGAACTAATTAAAACTAACAACCACATCAACTACTATACTAACTAGTTTCTAGCACCTATCAGTATGACGACCCAATAAAAAAAAAATTTATATAAAAAAATTTATGGTACTAACAATCGAATTAAACTAGCTGATTCAGTTTAATTAGAATTAAGTCATAAATAAATTACTAAAAATTTATATTTTGAATAAATTAGTCTTTAATAGAAATACTAATAAAATATTTAAAATAATAAATATGAACAAATTAATTTAAATGAAGAGTTTTTATCCTAATTACATCAACTAATTTAAATGAGTGTGTTTATCTTTATTTTAAAAAAAAAAAACTTTATTGATATTTTTTTAAGAATTAATTTATCCAAAGTGTAAATTTTTAAAAATTTATTTGTCACTTTATTCATTTAGTTAATCTCAAATCAGTGCTTAATTAATTCGGGTCAAATAAAAAAAAATATTGCAGACATCAGTAGTAAATCGATAAAATAAATTAAAACAGTTAAATTTGTTAAACCGGTCTAATTTTTTTATTAGACAATTAGTTTTGATTAAAAACTTGAAAAATACATTAGAAAGTAGTCAAAATATCACAATACAGAGAGAATAAAGACTCATACTTGGATATACTCATTGAAACATCATATACAATGTGCACGTACATCCAAAGAGAATTTATATTATTAAAAGTTCAATTCATGCTTGTCCACTTTCACAAACATTCAAGTGCAAATTACAAAAATTGTCTTTGGCGAATATAGTCAAACAAACACATAGTTTCAGCATATTAATCACTACAAATTAAACTATATAAAGATCAAAACACACAATTTATCAAAAAATAAATAAAGATGAACACTGGTGAAATATATAGAGAGAATTACTAACTCATAACTTATGTACTATTACTTAAACCCCAACCAGTTTTTTTTTTTTCCTTTTGTTTTCTTGTCTTTTCTTTTTAGAGCATTAATGATAAAGATAAATGCAAAGTGAAGATGGTATCTGCATGCAACTTCGTCCTGTGAACACAATTCATCAATTATTTATGTTGTGTGACAATACACAATGATGCCACCATAACAACTTGTTTATACAAATTGTGCTATTCACACTGTTGATGATATTTTACCTTATCAATGATTTCAAAAAGGTAATGACAAGGCAATAATTGAACAAAATATCAAATAAAAAGGGACAGTTTTTTAACAATTTAAGTTCATCCTTGTTAAACCATTGATGATCATTGTAATAATTTAAGTTCATCCTTGTTAAACCACTGATGATCATTGTTTTTGTAGTTCTTGTCAAACCGCCGAACCACTGAGATATCATTTTCTTTTCTTTTCTCTTTTCATCTAAATTATTAGAATTCAAAAATTGCAAGCTCAACCTCAACTAATTTAATTTGAGTTAAGTCCTTAACATTGATTTTATATTCAGTCAAATCAAGAGATTAAATTTTCATAATCTACATACATAGCAAAGTGTTTAGAGTTGAAATTAAATTAGGGATATAGAATTGGTTTTGATATTTGTAAGAAAAAGCTAATTATGTATTAGGCTGAAAATATTAGATTAGGCTGTAACTCTAAAGAGAATAATGTAATCTATATCAATAAAAAAAAACCTTATAAGATTGATCTTTTATCCAAGACTAATTAGAATAAGAATGAAAATACTGATGCTTTCTTGGAAGAAATTCTTGGAAGACGTTGCTTTCTTTGTTACATTATTTAGTACTTTGGATCCATTTGGTAAAAGCAACATTTCTTAAACAATAACCAGCTTTTACTTACAATCATAAACCTCAAAAAAAGATTTATACTTCAGAAAAAGATTTATACTTATAAACTATTTCACAACTTAAAAATCTATCTTTTTACTTATCAAACTACTAGATTGTTTCAAAAAACTGTTTATAGAGATTATAAAACATGCTCTAGGTGCATTAGTGATAAGGGGTTCATTAGTCCTAATCTTTCCATCCAATTTTTTCAATTTTAGCAACTCCACACTTGACTTCATCTTATGGATTTTGACTCAAAAATCATATTTGAGACAAATACAAAGAAGGAAACAGTATGCAGGCTGAATGACTTACTCAATTTCTCAAATGTCACAGGTTCACTTGAGATTTGAGAATAAAGTACACATAATCCTAAACATATCAACACACACAAACTGCAGTATATCTCTTTGTGTAAGTATCTATATAAGAAGATATATATAAAAAGTCTGTATTAATATGAGAGTGTTGAGGATAAATTTGCTAACCTTGTTTCCTCCTTGCTTCAGCTTTTGCGAAGAATTCTCTCCATTCATCAATTAGAAAAAAATTGGCTCATCGTCTTGTTCCTCGTCATGTAGCTCCACATGCTCCAGCTCTTGTGAACTCCTGATACGAACAAAAAAATATCAGAATAAGATCACCTTTCAAATGTAATGTAATCACAAGCTTATTTGTTTTGTGCGACATTGTATGAATGACTTCTAGGAGCTTGCGGATTTGAAGGAGGAAAAAGATAGCCCCACAGCAGCTATTCTACATACTCATGAGATACAAAAATTGAAGTTGGAATTGGAGCAAGAACGCAATAAATTGACAAACATTCAACTAAAATACCAGGGTCTATATTCAACACTTCAGTATTTATTAGATTTTGGCGCATTTTGGGAGTGTAGACTAAATAATTGCTAACTATCATGTTCTTTCTTTCAATTACAGAGGAACAGAAATTGAACAAGTCTTTCCAGGATGAACTTAAATTATCAAACCTGGAAAGAGAAAAAGTAAGTTTGTAAACAATATAAAATTTTTTATGATCATCCTGCTAAAACACTACATCTTCTATGTTAGAAGCTTCCCGACAAAACCCATCATGTATGGTTATAGTATTCAGAGAATTTACGAGCTGTAAGAGCTTTCGGAATAATCAATAGGCCTATATTATCAAACTAAAGTATAGTTATAATTCAATTTCTGTGTAGTTTGGTGTGTCAATTTTCAATTCTTCAAAATCTCCAAATCATTATCTCAAACTGGGAAGGAATAATCTGATCATTTTTTTGAAAATTCTAATTGTATTATTGCCAATTAAACAGAGCTTGTAACTCTTACCTTTTCCTATTTCACTCTGTCTCTCCTCTGCTACCCAATTTCTAACCTTACTCTCTCCCATTCTGTTATTAGTGTCCCCTCACTTGTGTCTCAAACTTCACAACAAACCCAGAAGGTATATGCTCATGTTACTTGCTTTGTTGCACTTACACAATTTCAATTCGTTATTTTTTGGGTCATTCTTGCAACAAAATATTATATTTCCATATCTGACATCACTCTATCTTAAGGTGTTTGTAAATACAGAATTAATCAACATTGTTCAATCAAAAGCTTATGTGCATAAGAAAAATAGAGAGGGAAGAAAATCCTAATAGAGAAAGAGACAGAGTAACCTTAAATTGAAGAAATTTTGCGCTTCTAAGAGAGAAATTCGTGCGTTCAGAGTGATGAACAAGAAGGAGAAACAACTAGAGAATAAGATAATGGGTTATTAGTAATTGTTAACTAGAAGAAGCATAAAATGGAATTAGAAAAGAACAAAGAAAAACCCAATTAGCTTACCAAGGACAGGAACAAATGCGTATAGTTTTGCTAAGCACCAATTCGTTGCAGATTTTTGTTTTGCACGAAGATCTTCTTTTCACTGCACTTGGGGTTCTGGGCACACTAGGTTTGGGAAGAATGAAAAATTGGAGTAATGGCAAGTAGTAGTGGGTAGTGGAGCTAGCGAGAAGTGCGAAGGAAAGAGAAATTAGGCGGTCTGAGTAAGTAATGGCGCGAATTCACAGACCGCCGTGGAAGGAGCATGATGGCCGCCGCTGGATTTGTGCTTCAGAGGCGGTTGTGTTTCACCGCTGGTATGTGAAAGTAGGGATTGAAGCGACGGCGGTTCTATTTGACCGCTTCCCCCAAATGGTCACCTAAATTAGGTTTTGTTGTAGTGATTAGAGCTTAGAAAAATAATCACAACTCTAAATACAGACAGATTTTCTGTCTGTAAATCTGTCAGCAAGGTAAAACAGAATTTTTTTAAACTTTTTCATTGCAAAATAAACCTGTTTTCATACAAAATAAATATAAATTTAACCAAGATAAATTTCATCTAACTTGTATTCAAATATTCATAATATTTCAAAAAATAAACAAATTCATTGTATTTTCAAACTAAAAGAAAAGTAATATAAATAAGCAAGTCAATTCAAAATATAAACAAATTGTATCGATACATCAACTATAATCCTTAGTGTATTATTCAACCATACTAAAACTATCAGCTATAGTACTCGCTGTCATCTTCATCCTCATTATTATCATAGTTCTCATCCAAAGAAACTGAGGGTGGGACAGTGGCGGTGGTATTGGAACAACACTAAAACTACTTGGCGCTCTAACTTTCTTATAATAGCTAATATAAGTCTCATTTCAGCTCTTATATTTCAACTTTTTCTTCTAGGCCTTTTCAATTGCTGTTCCAACTTCTCTAATTTCTTGTGAGTCTTTTCCAAAGGAGTCAAGTGTGCATCTAATAACTTACTGATACTCTCATCTGTCTGTTGAGTAACACGCTGAAAAAATTTTCATTCAGATTATGAATCTGTTCCCACAAATTAGGAATAAAACTTTGATTTGTAAATGCTCTTCCAGATATAGAGTTAGCAAAAATGGTTCCAGACTTGATAGAGCTAAAGAAGAATGCTCCTTTTCCATAAACTCGATTCTTCTTTATGCCACGATGCATTTTTTCCCAAATCAAGTCCTCATCAATTAATGGTAGCTCCATTCCATGTGCTTGAGCCTTGGCATGTTTGGCCTCAACTTCTGCCAATTTTTTTATAAACTTTTTTTATTACACAATAATTATATCAATGATATAAACTAAATTTCAAACAATATTATACACTATTTTACAATGATATAATACTTATATAAATCAACACAGCTTTTTATTTTGCACTAAAAATTACCGTAAAAAACCATAGCACAAGATTAAATCAGGCCTTCTCCAAGTCCCATTGATGAAAGAACATATGGTGGTTCATCAACAGCTAAACATACAAGAATTAAGTGCTTTCATCTACTGTTCAAAATCTATGCCAAAGTCAAGCATAATTTATACAAAATCTTCAAATTTATCCAATTCTTAGCTTTAATTTAACATTAACAAATTATTTTTGAAAAGCCAAAAAGTAATAGGAAGTCTATAAACTCCCAAAAAAGCGAATATGTTGGAAAGCACAAGACAGTGTAATGACCAAGTAAAGCAAGTTGTAGCAACTACATTACAATGGTATGGTTTTTATGGAAATCAATCCAGTATATCAATACATGTTTCTCAACAAGAATTGAAATAAAAGCTATTTTCACATGTAAACATAAGGAAATCATAAGAAACATGCATAAACAAACAAATTCAAGGTCACATTTATATAACATTTTCATTAATTAATGATTTAACATTTATGTTGTATCTCACGTGAATATCTTGAGAGCGTTGTCTCCTCATTTGGACTTGTCACTTTTAACTGAGTTTTTTTGAAAACATTCTCGTAGGTTGGTATATGACCCAACTGTTTTTTTATTTCACATAAAACACAAAATAAAAAAGGTTTCACATAAATAAATATCTATTAAATAAGATCTAAAGTCACTTAAATTATGTTACCATCCTCTCTATAGTTGAAGTTAGTGGAATAGACTCACCGCAATGGACAGAACCACCTAAAAGAGACGCTTGATTCTCATTTTTTCCCTTATATTTTTCTATTTTTCATCTATTTTTCAGTACCTTTCCAACACTATTTTGTAAGTAGAGATTAGCCATTCGTGGGTTGTATCCATACTATCATAGATATCTGATATCATTTGGCTAAATCACTTACTTGTCCTATACTTAAAAGCCCTCCAAAAAAAACTCATCATCATTATCATCGATAAGAAAGTGGCTCTGCATATAAAAAAGATACTATGATATAAAAAAATAATCTTGTTGGTGATAATATAAGATAAGATAAGAAAATAACATATTTTTTGTTCTTAGAATAATTTATATGATTTGTATGATATATATGTTACTTTTATCTTTCACTCCTTAAACCAAAGTTTCTTTATCGGAAGAGGGACATTCCCAAATTTTCTATATGATTGATCATACCATTTCTTGATGATCTCTATAATCTTTTGAGGACCAGAAAAAAAAGTAACTAACTGGTAATTTCCTAAAGAATTCATAAGTTAGAAAACTAAAAAAAAGTAATTATATCTCTAATTCTAGCAATCAAATTTTACCTTATTTTTTTCATTTGGAACCAATCTTTATTTTGTGACACTATTAGAAATCGATGCAGTCTCTGATGGAGGAGATATACTAGAGCTTCCAAGTATCTCTGAATTAACTAATAGATTGGAATTGCGAGGTGGAAGAGGAATTGAAATTGCAGGAGGGAGTGGTGGAGGGAGACTCATACATCCTATAGTAGGGCAACTTGGTAGAAGAGGACTCGTGTAGCTTGGATTAGGTACCATCAAATATGGTTGCTAGATAAATGGCCCTGAATGAAAACCTTGCACAACCGAAGTCCTAGAAGAGGTGGAGGTGATGGTAATAAGGGTTGCAGTGGTGGTGCGCGATCCTCTACGACTATTGACACCTTTATCTTTGACCCGAGGAGACATGACCTACATATATTTTAAAGATTAACCCTATTAAAAAATATACAATAATATGCAATACACATTCAAACAATACAAGCTGAAACAATATTAAAGACAAGTCAAATATTAAAAATGGTTACCCTGTTAAAAATCGTTATTATCATCAAAGTCTGCAATATCATCATATTCATTTTGATTAACCGCAAAACTAGAACTGATGGACAATTCGACAATGCGGTTCTTTCCAAATGGAGGCTTAAGACTAACAGGAAGCTCAGTGTTAGAAATCCTAGAAAGATTGCTCTCATCCACTTGATAAGCTACATTACCATCCTTTTCCTCATCTTCATCTACATGGTTGGTTTCAAGTCAACCTCTTGGTATAGTGTTTACAATAACACGCCATATAGACTTGCAATTTTCAGGATAAAGTAAAAAGTAAACTTGTTTAGCTTCTTGAGCGACAATGAAAGAATCATAACGGCGATGTTTTTTGCTATGGTTGACTTCAATTATTTTGTAGTTATTATGAATACGGGTTCTATTTAGACAGCTTGAATCATACCATTGAAATTTGAACAAAACAACTCGATTAGAGTCGCCATCAGTGTATTCAAACTTGAGTATATCTTCTAATACTCAAAACTAATCACTTCTCCCGTTGCTTGCATCACCTTTGACAGACACACTGGAAGCTTCTTGGCGGCGTCACTGCACTACGCAATCTAACGCCGACCTCAAACGTACATCCACTGGCTCCCACCCCTGCACCTGGTGCATAGAATGAGAGGCATAGTTACCACTGTTTACCGCCGATTGCAAGGTAACACTGCTTGTGTCCATTATCATTTTCTCATTTATTTTAAAATTTTTTTTGGCAGGAACATGTAATTGATGATTCGATATTTTTTCATAATAAGCAGATGTTCTTTTTGCAGGGATTTGGATATTTCTTTTAACATACTACCACTTTTTGTGGATGTTTTTTTTTTGTAGGATTCAGATGTTTCTTTTTGCAGAGATTTGGATATTTTTTTGTTACACTTGGAATTTTTTTTTTTGTAAAACTTAGAATGTTTTCTTTTATTAAACTAACTGTGGGATATTTTTTCTATTTAAAAAAGAATTTTTTTTATTAAATTTGGAATGTTTTTGTTACACTTGGGATATTTTTTTTTGTAAAACTTGTAATATTTCTATTCTTAAATTGAGATGCTTTTTTTGTTAAACTTTGGATGTTTCTTTTCTTAAACTTGTGATATTTTGATGCAGGTCGGTCCCGCACAATGCACAGAAGAGTTGTGGCTGATATCGGCAGCGCGACGGACGGTTAAAGACGAGGTATTGGCGACGCAATAAGAGAGGATGAGATGGGCTTCACATTGATGAAGCGATTATTGTAACACCCTACCACACAGAGCTTTATGCCTAGGACGTAAACCAGAGGTGGCGAGGCGCTATGACTTCTAAAAATAAAAATACTAATGTAATATACTTAAAGAAAGTTGTAACTAGGAGCCTTGAAGGAGAAGTTAGTAAAAAACAAAACAAAAATCGCATCCCTCAAGAAATTTACAATAGATGGATAAGCAAGTTCGAAAGGAAGGTTTAAAACATATACATATAGATCAGAATTCCAAAATATAGATAACAAGTTCCGACTCAACCTGCGAAGCTAACACCGGCCAGAGTATACTTACATATATATATAACCCAAAATACAATCCTAAACTATAAACTCATGTTTCTCTAAATCAACCTCTAGGAGGGACTAAGTACAAAATACAAGGAGTGGCGAATAAAAATGTAAATATATACAAGCAGAACATAATGCTAAACCCAAAATATAGCTATTCACCCCCAGAAGGTCTTCAGAATGTTCAGTGCGGTGCCTCCCGACCTGCATATGAAAAAAAATAGCAACATATGTATAGAATAAGAACTGGAGATTCTCAGCATGGTAAAGGTGCCCACGTACATAAGATATAACGTCTCGGGAAAGCCGAAGGCGATCATAGAACTCCGGCACTCAGATATAAAGCTCAAAATTAAAGTTTAAAACCATAATACAAGGTAACATATCTAAGGTTCCTAAGTCTAATTCAATTCTACTTATTCCCACAGCTTCTCGCCTTCCTCCAATCCTCTAAAACCCCGGTGCATAGACAAGCGATACAGATAAAGCAAACACAAGTAGGATACAGATACAGCAGGTAGCAAATATAGTAGGTAAGCATATTAATCACATAGGCAAGCCCAATTAATGCACAATCAAACAAAACACACATATGCATATGATGTATGTCTGCCCTATGGCTAATGAGTCTCATCTGTCGGTTATATAGCCAACCCTACATGTTCGGTAGCTAACCCGGACATCGTCCTCTTGAAAACTGGTGAGCGGTATAGTACCACAATCCTCACCTGGTGAGCGGTAAGCCACCTCGATCCCTACCATCTGCGGGCGGTAAACGACCTCGATCCCCACAGACATTTTCAATTAGAAAACAACACACATGTGGGCGGTAAATAACCAGGATCCTGACAAAACAATTTCATATCAAATCTAGTGGGCGGTAAAAAACCACGATCCCTACAAAATAATTTTCGTTAAAATCTAGTGGGCGGTAAATAACCATGATCCCCGCAAAACAATTTCAAATCAAGTTCATTCTCGTTATCATATAGTATTTTACTTCATTCAAAATCATTCATTGTCATTATCATCGATTCATCTCCCATTTTATCTCAAATTCATTCAACATTGTCGTCATTCATATATCTCCAACATTTCCACACTTCTCATCATAAATCATCACCCCAAAATCTTCATTCACTTCTAAAGTACTTCCCTCTCTAGGTAAACCATTTTTTCCTATGATTAGAAACTAAATTAGGGACTTTAGAAGATAACTATAGAGATTTGGAAGTTAGAATTTGAGTTAAAATAACAAAAATTGCATTTTCCCCAAAAACAAGGTTCTGCGTACGCATGCATGATCTCGCGTATGCAGGGGTGCAATTTGCCTTGCTCGCGTACGCGACCCCTGTCCGCGTATGCGAGACCCCTAGACAGAAGCAAATGGCCGCGTCGCGTAGCGAGTCCTCCAAAATTGTTAAAAAGTTGTTAAATTCTGCAGAATTCAGTTTTATACACCAAACTTCTTCCTAAAAAATTATTTTTAATCTGTTCTTCGAACGGCATAAACTTTACGGACCCAATTTTAATTTAAGACAAGTTTGGAAAATTTTAAGGGTCCGAAATCCAAATTATGGCTCGTCAAAATTTGTTCAAAAATTAGTTTTTATCAAAATCTTCAGAAACCCCTATTCTTTCCAATTCCTCATTTCAAACTCATAACTCACCACCAAAACAGCACTAAATATAACTAGAATTGAAATCTTACCCGATTCATTCATATATATATATATATATATATATATATATATATATATATATATATATATATATATATATATATTCAACAATCATTAAAGAAAAGCTCATCATCCACAAATACATACATATATATATTAACAAATCTCCATAACATATCCTCATTATCACCTACTATCAATATTATTTATCACATTCATTATTCATTTCAAAGCTCATCATTATAATTTAATATCTTTCATCAATCATCAATCATTATTCACAATCATTAATAATCAATCATCATGCATTTTAACCACCCACTTAACAATTTCCAACAACGAGTCACTAAGGTTATGTTTGGTTGGAAGAAAAGAAATAGAGAGAAAGGAAATAGAAAGGAAAGAAAGGAAATGAAAAAAATTTGGTGGATTTTTATTTTCCTTAGATGTGTTTGAATGGAAGGAAAATAAGAAGGAAAGAAATATTTTATAAAAAGATAATTTTACCCTTGTATCATAAAATATATTGACAAAAGTGAAGGGGTAATATTGGAAGTAGAGAGAGAAAATAAGTTTTTCATCCATTTTTCTTCCTGTCTAATTTCTTTCCTCAACCAAACAATGAAAAATAATCATTTTTCTTCCCATTTCTTTTCCTCCCTTTTCTTTTCTTCCATTTTTTCCTCAAACAAACATAGCATAAACCTTAACCTTCCAAATCATACAACTTATCCTATGGTCATCTAGCCTATATTTTCACGAAACAGTATATATTATCTACGAGAAACTAAAACTATACCTTGGTCGATTCCTCCCTAAGCTTGGAACACCAAAATCTTCTCCTCCACAAGCTCCAACTCCTTCAATTCTCAATTCAATAAGCTCCCGCATCACTTGCTCCACTTCACCAACTTGACTTCAACCAATTACCAATTTCAATCCAATATTACATATTATCACTATAATCAACATAGAGTTTACTAAATTGGAAATTCATCAGATAACAGGAGTTCCTTACCTTACCCACAGCTCAAATGAATAAAACCTGGTGATTATCCACCTCCAGAGTACCCTTAAATCATCAAAATCACAAAATCTCTCAATTATCAAAACCCAAATCACGAACTGAAAAGGGGAGAACTGGGTGAGCAAACGTGATTCCCTTACCAAATTGTTCAATAGATTTTGTAGAGAATTCCAAGACGAACGTGTGACCACTAATGACTCGTCAATCAAAGCTCCAGATCAAAAGTTATGTGGATTTGAAATCAAATTAAGGGTTTGAAATCAATGTTCTTCCACCAAATGTATATACCAACGTGTGTTTCATATGGGGAAGAGAAGAAGAGCTGCGCTATTAAGTGTTGATGGATTTTGGGCCTGGTTTGGACCTGGTTCAGCCGATTCGGCCATTCGGCCTAATTTTGGGACAAAATCTTTAAAATTAGTGTCAAAATTCATATTTTAATTATTTCTTTCATTCTAAATTATAAAGTTTAATCTTCTAATTTCTTTAAATAATAATTAATTTATTGGTTAAGTATTTACTAATTTTCAGGGCTTTACATCCAACCCACCAAATTAAAAATTTTGCCCTCAAAATTTCCTTTCAAATCTTCATATACGCTCTCTCAATACCAACCAACCTTACACCCAATTTCTACCATTCTCCCACATTAATTCAAACACTAATTCATATTTCCCATCAGGTACAAGATCATAAACTTAACCAAATTCAAACCTAAGCTATACTCGTTTGTTTCACACTTAGCTTCGTCTAACTCTTTCTTAGCAACTACAAATTTTATCATTATTCAAGGGAGCCATCTAAATCAAATTAAGCCTCAAATCCCTCTTGCCGTCTCAAACACTAAATAATTTCTCAATCTCTCAGTCTGATTCAACCTGTTATAACCTCACACACTCACACTTTCCATTCCTCGATCCTACTTTAATCCTCAAAACAACCTCATATCCCAAAACTCCTTACTCACGTTACTACAATTCTAGAGCCATCAAAATCACCGTGCTTATGCAGCGTCACGCTGATTATCAACCACTAAGAACTTAATCCTTCACTTGCTTCCACCAGAACCTCCTTGAATCTTTGTACCTTTCTAACTAAATGCCATTGACCCTTTACTCAGCTGCACGAGTTCTAATCATTGGTTGTCTCCACCACCTAATACATTTCTGCCTCCATCATCATTCCTAGGTTATATGTTTCATCCCCTTCAGCATTAGCTCGCATAGCAGCAGCCATAAAATCAACCGTATCACCTCACTCGCGTCTACGAGAGGTTATTTAGGTCTTATCCACACCGAACAATGGATATCAAGGTGATCAGTCTTAATATCTCAAGTCTAGTGCTTCGAATCTCCAAAGGTAATGCTCATGAATATTTATGCTATATATGTCAAGTTGACATCCTAAATAGCATGTACACATACCCAGAGTATGCTCAAAAGCATAATCAGTCCATTCCCCAGGCTCTACGGGAATGAATTACTTTGATACCATAATGTAACACCCTACCACACAAAGTTTTATGCCTAGGACATAAACTAGAGGTAGAGAGGTGCTACGACCTCTAAAAATAAAAATACTAATGTAATATAATTGAAGAAAGTTGTAAATAGGAACATTGAAAGAGAAGTTAATCAAAAACGGAACAGAAATCGCATCCCTCATGAAAGCTACGCATAGATGGATAAGTGTAAAACTCGCAAAATTAGTAAATAATTAATGAATAAATTAATTATTATTTAAAAAAACTAGAAAATGAAATTTTATGGTTTAATAAGATAGAGCCAATTAAAATAAGAATTTTGGCTCTAATTTTAAAGAATTTGTTCCAAGATTGGGCATGTGGTCCAGCCCAACCCCCTTTAAATGAAGGGCATTAGCGCTTCTTCCCCAAACAAAAAGGGAAGCACGCTGAAACATAGGAGAGGGGAAGAAGGAGAAGAGCAAACCCTTGGCTCCAATTTCATTCCGCCATAACTTTCAATCCGGAGCTCCGATTGACGAGTCGTCAGCGGCCACGCATTTCTCTTGGAATTCTCTACAAAGCCCAGTACTTAATTTGGTATGAAAGCCACATTTCTAGTTTTAATTCTCTCTTCCCTAATTCGAAAATTATGTGTTTTAAATGTTGAGATTTTTGATTAATTTGATTTTTTAGGGTCAAATTAACTTGAAGAATTAGCAGGCTTCTGTTTGATTGAGGCATACTCAAGGTAAGGACCCTCAAATCCTAGTAAATTCCTTAATTAATTGTGTTTGGGTATTGAGTGTGTATGTATGGATATATGATGTGAAATAGGTAGTGTATATATGTGATGTGGAGTAAGATTGTGAAAATGGAAGCTTGACTAAACCCTTGGATGCTGAATTTTGGCACTGGAGCTTGTGAACTTGCTTAGTTGGGTTATCTTTGGGTTTTACGAGGAATCGGCTAAGGTACGATTTAAGTTTTATTTAAGTACCGTGTAATATAATGTGAATTCCTAGGTTAGATGTCCCTAGGATTAAGCTTGAATGATATGTTTGGATGGATTGATGTGCGTAGAGGATGCATAAAGGAAATTGATACTGTATTTATAAATTTGATATTGGTGTTAGATAATGATTGTGTGTTTATAAGTTATATTGATTTGATGAAATATTGGGCTGGAGGCCGTGAATTTGGGCCGGAGGTCGGAACAAGGTAAGGACAGTAAGTATATGATTGGTGATTGGTGATTTAGATGATAATTATGAATAATGATAATAATTGATTGTTGATTTATGAATAATGTTGGTTAATTGTGAATTTATTGGTTTGAAATTGATAGAATTTGATATTGATATGTAGAGAGAGAGGTGATAAGGGTATGGAAGGATTTTTTTGGTTGGAAATTGGGTTGTTTTAGGTTGAGAAACTTTGGTTTGAGAATGAAATTTTGTGAAAATAAAAGTTTGGAAGATTTTGTGAAAATATAATTTTTGGCCAAATTTTGGCGAGCCATAACTCAACTTCTGGACCCCCAAATTGTTTCAAACTTATTTCATATGAAAATTGGGTCCATAAAGTTTACGCCATTCGAATAACGGATGAAAAATGTTTTAAAACGAGGAAGTTATGCTCACCGGAAATTCGGTATGTAAGGCTGAAATTCTGCAGACTTAGCCATTTTGACTGGTCTGCACTGTATGCATACACGAACCTCTCCATATGCAAAGGGTCTTTTCTGTCTGGCATGTATGCGTACGCAGGCATGTGTATGCGTATGCATGATGAGCCAAACGCACCCCCACGTGTACGCGTGGCCCATGCGTAAGTGATGGGATTTTTGTGGAAACGAATTCCAACACCCAAACTCACCGGCAAGTGTACCGGGTCGCATCAAGTAATAATAACTCACATGAGTGAGGTCGATCCCACAGGATTGAAGGATTGATCAATTTTAGTTTAGTGGTTGATTTAGTCAAGCGAATCATGATTTGGTTGAGTGATTTGTAATTTGCAGAAACTAAATTGCTTGAAATGTAAAGGGAGAGGGGTAAAGTGCAGTAAATTAAAGAGCAGGAAAGTAAACGAGCAGAATCTTAAAGTGCAAGTAATGTAAATTTCAGAAACTTAGATTGCAAGAAATGTAAATGGTTGAAGCTTAAAGTGCAAGAAATATAAATTGTTTGAATCATAAAAGGAATTGGGAATTGGAATTGCAGAATTTAAACAAGAACAAGTAAATTGCATTTAAACATAAAAGAGAAAATTCACTTGCAGTGAAGTAGATCTTGAACAAAAGAGTAAAATGCTTTGAAGAATTTAAAAACAGGAAAGCAGTGCTTAATTTGCAGCAAAGTAAAAGAGGTTGAAGATCTCAGGGGTGGAAGAGACTAGATAACAATTCTAGATCTCAAATCCTTCCTTGATCCAACAAGAACAATTGCAAAGGAAATAAAGAAAAGTGAATTGCAGAAATTGTAGAAGAAGAAGCAGTAAATGGAAATTGGAATTCAATTATGCAGAAAATTTAAAACAAGATCTCAAGGTGAGATTGAAACAGAAGTTCTTCAATTCTCCACCCAAGATCCAAAGCAAGAAAATAAAAGAGTGCTCAAACAAGAAACAAGAAGAAGAGAGATCAATTCTTCCTCCAAGTTCTCTGAAATCTAAACTCAAAAACAAAAGCTCAAAATGAAAAATGAAAGTTCAAAGAAAAATTCAAAATAAAATTCAGCTCCCTAATTCCATCAAACTAACTCCTATTTATACACTTTCTATTCTTGGATATTGGAATTTGGATTGGCTTTTGATTTGGTGAAGATTTGAATTAAATTGGACTTTTGGTTGAATTTTCAGCCCATGGGTAATATGCTTCCAGGGGAGTGCTCAGCTCACAAAGTGAGCTAAGCTTTGACACTTAGTGTGGGGAAGCATTGGTAGCGTGCTGCTATCTTGGGGTGCATCAGGGGAGAGCTCAGCTCACTTTGTGAGCTGAGCATTGGTGCCTTGGTGCCAAATGTTGTGCGCTGTGTGCTGCCCAGGGACCGTGTCATGCGCGCTCCTTGTGCTCCTGGCCGTGTCAAATTTGTTGTGTGATGCCCATGGACCTTGTCAATTTGTTGCGTGCCTCATGCATCAAGAAGTAGCGCTCAGCTCTCCAAGTGAGCTGAGCCTTGGGACATCCAAGGGAAGGTCCTTGGTTCGAAACCCATGGGAAGCATGCGCTACCCCTTTTCTTGGTTGCCTTGCTTCCTTGCTTCCTCAAGGTGTGGGGTTCGAACCTTGGGGAGTGCACTTGGCCAATTTTGGCTTATTTTTCCTTGTGAGTAGCGCCTCCCCCCTCCCCTTTGGTCATGGGTTCAAGTCTTGGAGCATGCATTTGCAAATCATTTTCCTTGAATTATTTCCTTAGTGCTCTCGATAATGCTCACTTTGTGAGCTGAGCTTGGTTCTTCTTTCCTTGTTTCTTGGCCTCATGTTGTGCTCAGCTCACAAAGTGAGCTGAGCTTTGTGCCTTGGTCCCTTGGGAGTGAGTGTAGCGCTCATTTAGTGAGCTTGGTGCTCTTGGAGTGAGCTTCATGGTTTGTTGCACCACACTTCCTCCTTTCTTGGCCACACTTCCTCTTCCTTGAACCACGCTTCTTAGGCCACGCTTTTCTTCTTTTCTTCTTTTCTTCACCTACAATTAATCAAAACAACCAATCAAAGTATCACCAAATTCACAAGGTTTATAAATCATTAAAAATTAATTAAATTTAGCTTAAACCTCATGATTTAGCATCAATTTCATGGTGGTTGTTTGATTCAAAGAAGTTGTGCATTTTCATTCCAAATTGATTTCTTAGGATGCAAGAAAGTGTATAAAACTAACTAAAAATAAAGAAAAAAGGCTAGTAAAACTGGGTCAATATGACTTGTCATCAGTACGCATGGCCCTGTTTTCAGCAAATATGAGTTTTATGTTTTAAAACCAAATTTTGAACTTCTAAACCTTTATCTTCACTCTCTAAGACCTTAGAATTGAATCGTAATAGTAATGAAGGGGGTTAAACTATGAAGGAATGGTGACTTATAGGTGAAGAGAGATTTTGAAGTGGGGGGGTTGGAATTGAAAAGTGTGAATAAAGCGAGTAATTAAGTAATAAGGTGTTGGTAATATTGAATGAAAAGTGAATGATGAACCTGAGATTGAATTAAGATATGAATTGATGAAATGTGAGTGTACGGGAGAGGGTACAATGGTGGTAATGATAAGTAGTGAATGTAGTTGGGGAGTGTGACGGGCACTATATCTCAAGAGTGTACTGGGCACTATATTCTTGATAGGTGATGATTGAGACTATCATGAATAAATGAATGTGATTATGAGACATTATTGAGGAATGATTGATGATGAGAATGTATATAAGTTTCTCTCTGTTATAAGGTGTGTCGGGTACTATATCCCATAAGTGTGTCGGGCACTATATCCCAAGAGCATGGCATGGCGGTCGCTATATCCCAAGAGTGTGGGAGCACCTTGCCCTGGGAAGTGTGTCGGGTACTATATCCCATGAGTGTGACGAACACTATATCCCAAGAGCGTGGCATGGCAGGTGCTATATCCCAAAAGAGTGGGAATACTTTATCCCAAGAAATGCGACAGACACTCTATCCCATGAGTGTGACAGGCAGTATATCCCGAGAGTGTGATGGGCACTATATCCCAAGAGTGTGGAAGCATGTCAGAGAGATGATATCTGGGTTAGCTACCAGGTGTGTTGAGTTCTGGCAAAGTAATCGACACGTGAGCTCACGGCTAGTAGGACAGGCATGTATCATCTGCATATGTTTAAATTGTTTGGGTTTGCTTAATTGCTTTGGTTTACCTAATTGTACATGTTTCATGATTAATTGCTAATTGTCTTACTTGCCTTACTTGTGTATTACTTGTCTGTATTGTTTGTGCTTGATTCGGTTTTTGGGTTAGTCGGATTGGGAGGTGGCGAAGTATGAAGGATATTGTGTTAGATTAGAATTCCCTATGATAGTTGCCAAGTTATGAATTTGTGAGTACTTAGGATAGATATGACGAGATAAGAAATTTAAGATGCTTAGTGAGTTTATATTATAGTGCATTGTATTTATTTGGTACTTTTACCATACTGGAACCCATGGGTCGGGGGTTCTGATTCCGTATATATTTTCTGTTTTTCAGATGCAGGTCCTGGCGCTCAGTAATGAACTGGATTTGTCTGAATGACGGCAAATTTTATCTGATTTTTGTTTTGTGCTTTTAGATCTCTCCCCTTATTTTGTAAAACCAACTATGATGTATGTATGTATTCTTTTAAAACTTGCTTATAGAGACTTTGATGTATTTTGGGAGAGATAGGATTTTCTATTGTCAACTATTTTAACTCTATAACCCTAGTCGACCTAAACTTCGCAGGTCGTGACTAATGGCTAGTATACTTACATTTATGTCTATTCTAATCTATTCTATTTCTTCCTTATATGCTTTAGTTATTTCATCCGTTAGCCGAATGCGTTGAATTTTCTTATGCTTCGATACGTGAGTGTTACGACTTCGCAATTTTATTTTACTCCTTTTCAGGCTTCTTGTTTAGTATTTTCCTTCAACATATATATAAAATTACGTATTATAATCCACCTTTAGAGTCGTACCACCTTAATATCATTGACTTATGACTCGAGCATAAGGATCTGTATATTAGGGTGTTATAATAAGCAAGTTTGACAGGAAGGTTTAAAATATATACATATAGATCAGAATTCCAAAATACAGATAACAAGATCTTACTCGACCTACAAAGCTAAGGCCGGCTATATATATATATATATATATATATATATATATATATATATATATATATATATATATATATATATATATATATATATATATATATATATATACATACATAACCCAAAATACAATTCCAAACTATAAAATAAACTCATGTTTCTCCAAGTCAACCTATAAGATGGACTAAGTACAAAATACAAGGAGTGGAGAACAACTAAGTAAATATATATACAAGTAGAACATAATGCTAAACCCAAAATATAGCTCTTCGTCCCCAGAAGGTCTCCAGAATGCTCATTACGGTGTCTCCCGAACTGCGTCTGAAAAAATAGTAACATATGTATGGAATGAGAACCGTAGGTTCTCAACATGGTAAAGGTGTCCACGTACATAAGATATAAGGTCCCAGAAAAGTCAGAGGCAATCCTAAAATTCCGACACTCAGATATAAAGCTTAGAATTAAAGTTTAAAACCATAATACAAGGTGAGCTATCTAAGGTTCCTAAGTCTAACTCAATTCTACTTATTCACTCAACTTCTCACCTTCCTCCAATCTTCCAAAACCCCGTTGCACAAACAATCAATATAGACAAAGCAAACACAAGTAGGATACAGATACAACATGTAGCAAATATAGCAGGTAAGCATAATAATCACATAGGCAATCCCAATACATGCACAATCAAACAAAACACATATATGCATATGATGTATGTCTACCCTATGGCTGATGAGTCTCATCTGTCGGTTATATAACTAACTCGACATGTCCGGTGGCTAACCCAGACATCGTTCTCTTGAAAACTGGTGAGAGGTACAGTACCACGATCCTCACCTTGTGAGTGGTAAACCACCTCGATCCCCACCATATGCGGGCGGTAAACCACCTCGATCCCCACAGACGTTTTCAATTGGAAAACAGCACACACATGGGCAGTAAATAACCACGATCCCCATAAAATAATTTCATATCAAATCTGGTGGGCAGTAAATAACCACGATCCCCCACAAAACAATTTTAAATCAAGTTCATTCACATCATCATATAGTATTTTACTTCATTCAAATTTTTCATTGTCATTATCATCGTTAATTCATCTCCTATTTTATCTCAAATTCATTTAACATTGTCATCATTCATATATCTCCAACATTTTCGCACTTCTCATCATAAATTATTACTCCAAAATCTTTTTTCACTTCCAAAGTACTTCCCTCTCTAGGTTCACACTTTTTTCCTATAATTAGAAACTAAATTAGGGACTTTAGAAGGTAACTATGGAGATTTGGAAGTTATAATTTGAGTTAAAATCACAAAAATTGTATTTTTCCCAAACACAGAGTCCCGCGTACGCATGCATGATCTCGCGTACGCAGGGGTGTAATACTGCAATTTGCCCTACTCGCGTATGTGAGCCCCCTAGATAGAAGTGAATGGCCGCGTCACGTGTGTACTCGTGTACGCGAGTCCTCCAAAATTGTTAAAAAGCTATTAAATTTTGCAGAATCCATTTTTACATACCAAATTTTCGATAGACATAACTTTTTTCTAAAAAATTATTTTTAGTTCGTTCTTCGAACGATATAAACTTTACGGACCCAACTTTAATTTAAGATAAATTTGAAAAAGTTTGGAGGTCCGAAAGCCGAATTATGGCCTGTCAAAGTTCAGTCAAAAATAAGTTTTTATCAAAATCTTCAAAAATCCCTATTGTTTTCAATTCCTCATTTCAAACTCATAACTCACTATCAAAACAGCACTAAATATAACTAAAATTGAAATCTTACCCAATTCATTCATTCCTGAACATATCACCACCCAAACCGCTCAATCATCCACAAATACACACATATATATATTCAACAAATCTCCACAACCTATCCTCATCATCACTTACTATCGATATTATTTATTACATTCATTATTTATTTCAAAGCTCATCATTATAATTCAATATCATTCATCAATCATCAATCATTATTCACAATCATTAATAATCAATCATCATGCATTTCAACCACCCACTCAACAATTTCTAACAACGAGTTACTAAACTTCAACCTTCCATATCATACAACTTATCCTATGGTCATCTAGCCTATGTTTTCACAAAATAGTATATATTATTTACGAGAAACCAAAACCATACCTTGGCCGATTCCTCCCTAAACTCGGAACACCAAAATTTTCTGCTCCACAAGTTCCAATTCCTCCAATTCTCAATTCAATAAGCTCAAACCCGCATCACTTGCTCCACTTTACCAACTTGACTTCAACCAATTGTGAATTTCAATCTAATATCATATATTATCACTATAATCAACATAGAGTTCACTAAATTGGAAATTCACCAGGTAATAGGAGTTTCTTACCTTACCCATGACTCAAATGAACAAAACCCGGTGATTATCCATCGTTAGAGTACCCTTAAATTATCAAAATCACAAAATCTCTCAATTATCAAAACCCAAATTACAAACTAAAAAGGAGAGAACTTGGTGAAAAACGTGATTTTCTTACCAAATTGTTCGGTGGGTTTTATTGAGAATTCTAAGACGAACACGTGGCCACTGACGGCTCGTCAATCGAAACTCCGAATCAAAAGTTATGTGGATTTGAAATCAAATTAAGGGTTTGGAATCAATGTTCTTCCCCCAAATGTATATATCAACGTGTGTTTCATATGTGGAAGAGAAGAAGAGCTGCGCTCTCAAGTGTTGGTAGGTTTTGGGTTCGATTTGAGCTCGATTCGAGTTCGGTTTGGTCCATTCGATCTAATTTTGAGTTAAAATTTTTAAAATTTGTGTCAAAATTCATATTTTAATTATTTTTTTTCATTCTAAACTATAAAATTTAATCTTTTAGTTTTTTAAATAATAATTAATTTATTAATTTTCAGAGTTTTATAATTATAAAGTATAAATTATAAATTTTATTTTTTAATTATTTAAAAAAGTTGTTCAAGTTAGCTGATATCCAAGTTCGTTATCTAGTGAGATAGTATATTTTTTATATGACCAAAAGTATACATCCACTTGTCCACAACTCATTAAATATTAAATAAGAATTTTACGTTAGTTATTTATTTTTAAGACATAAATAAGTTTTTTAATTTTTATAAATTCTTGTTTTGTCCTACTAAATTGTTAATGTGGCAAGATATGCTAGTGGTTAGCCTATTACATCATCTTTTAACGTAACAAAATAACTATTGAAAACAAAATAGACTACTTTTATTAGAGAAAAAAGTAGCTAGGTATTCTACAAGAACTAAATAATTATAAGCCAAATTTTAATTACATAATTATGATTACAATATTTGGGTTACCACTTAAATAATTCTATAGATATTAGAAATGTGGTTATCTTAGTAGTTAGTACTTAGTAGCAATTATAAAAGGTACATGTGTTATGGTGTCTACCATTGTAACAATTATTATAGTTATATAATAATATAATATTAACGACACTTAAAAAATGTTCTTAAAATAAAACTAATATTTTTAAAATATTTATAATTAAAGTACCTATCAGCATTTTGCAATCAGTGAATTCATTTTTGATTTGGAATTGGGACTCAAAAGCATTAACTCAAAAAGAGATGCCAATATCAAATTTGAAAATTTAAATGCTAAATAGAATAAAATTATTTAATGGTCATCTTTATTTATGCTCATAAAATTTTTTATTTTAACGACAATAAATCATATAAAAATAAGTTAACTCCTTTGCCTTACCCTGAAAATTAAATGGAATCACAGGGCATGGCATCTGCCATTTAGGTATAAATGTTGGAGCTCATTACTATTGATTATTTTTAAAGGTTATCATTTACCGACATTCATAAGGCTTGACTTTTACATTAGAAAAGAAATAATGCCACTTCATGCTTTGACTTGGATTTAAAGGCACCACACACACTCAACAGTAAAAGAATGCTAAGTCAGATGACCCTATTAAATCAAATTAATAGTAAGGACAAACACTACTGCTAGATTGAATATCAGAAATAAACCACTCCGATCCATCCTTTCCCCTAAAACTCAAAAATGAAGAATTCACAAGTCTAGACATCTTTCACTCGAGATCAAAACCAAATACAGTAACGTAATTGCACATCATTAGCAACTTTAACAATCAAAGAACGAAAGAAACACACAGAACAGAACATTTCCTAAACACAGTTACCATCAACTTCAACATACAATGGCTGATGATATTCATATTCTGTTCATCATATCAGTGACACCAAGGTCGACATTCTTTGGCAGCAGCATTATTATTGACATTGTTGCTGAGCTCCACAGCATGGAGCAAATCATGATTCCTAAACCCAATTAGAAACTGAGCCAAGGCCTCAAGAAACAAAGCAGCTTGGTAAACAGTGGTAGCACTAATAATATCCACAAGAACGCTTCTCCTAAGTCTATTGGCATAAAGAAACACACTCACAACTTCTTCCATGTGAGCCTTGACGTCAGCACCAACAGCAACCATCGCAGCGCCCTTACTATCCCTACACCTAAACCAATCGTTGACCACGCGGTCAACAAATGTAGCCTCTGCACATCGCATTCGTTCCGTGAGGGTGGGAACAATGACGCGCAGCCCGCACTCGATTTGGTCCATGCGAGTGGTTAAGGCCTCGGAAGCGTTTCGCCACGCCATCGCGACCTGCCATGGACGGTCATAGGGGTCGAAAGATTCCCGAAGATCGGGGATTAAAGGAGGAGAAGAGGAATAATTAGGGTTAGGGTTGGGGTTAGAGCTTGGGTTAGAATCGGAGTCTTGGAATTCATCGAGGAAGGAGCGGGCGAGGTTGGTGAAGAGGAAGGGGGTGAGGTCGCCGAGCCAGAGGAGGGGCTTCTCGAGGGAGTTGCGCCAGTCTTGGTTGAGGAGGAGGGAGGGGTCGGAGGTGGCGGCGGAGTCGAGGGTGTAATAGAAGGAGTGGAAGTGCTGGTGGATGAGCTCCACGTGGGTGGAGAGGACGGTGAGGGAGTCGCCGGAGATGGAGCGGCGGAGGAGTGGGAGGAGGTTGTGCTTAAGAGTGCTGAACCACTCGTTGTAGTAGTCCTTGAAGGGGCGCGAGGAGTGCCTGTTGTTGTGACGGTTGAACAGTGGCGCCACCGCTTTCAGCATCTTTTCTTTCTTTTCTTTTTTTTTTTTTTTTTTTTTTTTTTTTTTTTTGTTATATTTTTCTTTCCTTATTCTTGGGACGTTAGAAGGAACCAAGGGGTGGAAATGGGTTTGGATTTTCGGGAGGCTCGCTACATGAGATTCAAAGGTTTGGTCAATATATATAGCTTTGTTTGTTGCATGTAACTGGTGTATGAAGTGCATAAGTCTCTGAAGCTTGTGGAGTTAATTGATTCATCATCACATATCAGTAATTCAGTTCATCTTGGCGCTTCTTTTTCTTTTTATTCTTTATTTTTGCTTGCTTTTAAATTTGACCACTAACTCGCCGACTCGCCGTATAGATGAAAAAGGTTTGCATGTTGAATTATTTAAGCATTTAGTATTTTTCCCATAATATTCAGAAGACATTAATTTTTTACTTAAATTGAGTTACTTTTTTTTAGAGCTTATAATTTAACAATGTTATACATTAATTATCCACATTTGAAGAAACCTTATTATAGTTTTGTGAAATTTTTAATTAGATTTTTATATATATTTTTTTAATTAAATTTTTATACCAATTTTTTTTAATTAGGTTAATTGACTTAATTTTATAGAGATCCAATTAATAAAAAAAAATTGTGTAAGAATCCAAATAAAAAAAATGCAGAAATCTAATTTAAAAAAAAATGGTGCAAGGACTCAATTAAAAAAGAAAAAAATACAGTAACTTAATTAAAAAATTTACGAAACTATAAAGACCAACAGAATAATTAAACCAACCCTTAATCATGTAATTGTTTTCAGCATTTTTTTCCTAAAAGATAAAAAAAGTCACTTGTAACTTATTGTGAGAAATTTTTATGATAACCAGTGTAACAAAATAAAATAGGAAACAATATTTTTACTACGGATCTTAAGAATAGCTTATCAAAAGAATTCTAACAGCAATTACAATTTTAATTTTTATTTCAATTTTATTTTAGATCTTATAAAAAGTCACATTAACATTTGTGAAATTATATGTCATAAATAATAATTTAAAACTAAACGTAAAAATTTGTCATTCTAATATTTAGCTTCAATTCAATTTAAATTTTATATTATTTTTAATTATTCTATTAAAATAGTTATACAAATAGCTAAATTTTAGGGTAAAAAATCCTAATAAGCCAAGGCAAGAAGTATGTAACGTAAATACGCCAAACTGAAAATCGTTTCAGCAATAAGCCAAACGCTATCTTTATGTAATTCGAACCAGGGTGGTTCGAACTACAAACCTTAGTAAATCGAACCAGGATGGTTCGAATTAGGTGGAGAGGAACTTTGAATGTAATTCGAACCAATATGGGTCGAACTCCAACACCAAGTAATTCGAACTAGCCTAGTTCGAACTATAGGCAAGTGTGCAACGTATGTAATTCGAACCAAGCTGGTTTGAATTACCCTATGCGTGCTCCTTCATAAATCGAACCAAGCTGGTTCGAATTAGGGGTGATTCGGCTATATAAGGAGTTCGAATCACCCTCATTCGAACTATTATTCTTTCCCCCTACCCCACCAAATCTCAGAGAAAACGACCTAGATTCTCTCCGAGAAAGACCTGAACGGAAAACTCTGCTGATGGGGCACGATCCGGCACGGTTATATCGCTTGGACGGAGTCGCTCATATAGCCGGGGTCATCAACGACGAGGTTAGTACGGAATTTTTTTTTATTCTAGCAGTATTTGTGACTTAGTGGTTTTGCATGTGGGTTAGATGGTGGTTTATGTTAGTGGTTTATGTAGGTGGTTTATGTGAGGGGATTATGTTGGTGGTTTATGTTAGTGGTTTAAGTTAGCGGTTTAAGTTAGTGGTTTATGTTAGTGGTTTAGGTTGGTGGTTTAGGGTAGTGGTTTATGTTAGTGGTTTAAGTTAGTGGTTTCTGTTAGTGGTTTCTGTTAGTGGTTTATGTTGGTGGTTTATGTTACCGGTTTTTGTGAGTGGTTTAGGGTAGGTGGTTTTCGTTAGTGGTTTTATGTTGGTGATTTGTTTGACTTGTTTGATGGTAGTTGTTTTACGCTAGCTGTTTTATGTAAACCGGTTTAGTTAAGCTGTTTCTTGTTAGTGGATCTCGTTAAGCTGGTTTATGTTAGCGGTTTAGTTGTGTTGTCTATGGGTTTGTTTTCCAGTTGCTTATCTTTCATGTAATGTTATGCGGTTTTATTTAGCAGAATGGTTTGTTGATGATTTATCGTGTGGCTTACGGTTGTGGTTGGTTTTTAAGCTGGTTCTAACTATGCGGTTCATTTCATGCGCAGCCCCAGCGATGTATTAGGAGCATGCGGTGGCAGCAGGGCATGCGACTTGATGACAGATACGTTCCGTACTTGCAGATGGCAGATCTATACCATCTTGCAAGGTTGAACGACCGATGGTTCCGGCTAGACGAGGCCCTTGTCAGTGCATTCGTGGAGCGATGGCGTCCCGAGACGCACACGTTTCATATGCCGTTCGGAGAGTGCACGATCACACTCCAGGACGTGGCATACCAGCTGGGTTTGCCAGTGGACGGCCGTTACGTGAGCGGGTGCCTGTCAGAGTTCCATATATACATCGAGGGTGGCCGTCCAGCCTGGGTCTGGTTCCAGGAGTTGCTCGGAGTTATACCTCCTCCTAGTCAGGTTCAGAAGTACGCAGTGAACTGCAGCTGGTTTCAGGAGACTTTTGGTGAGTGCCCTGAGGATGCAGATGAGGACACTGTGCGCCGATATGCCCGTGCGTACATCATGATGTTGTTGGGCACGCAGCTATTTGCGGACAAGTCCGGGAACCAGATTCACATCAGATGGCTTCCGTACGTAGCGAGGCTGGAGGAGCTGGGTACCTACAGCTGGGGTTCTGCAGCACTGGCTTGGTTGTACCGGTGCATGTGCCGAGTGGCGAACAGACATGTCGTCAAGTTAGCGGGCCCGCTTCAGCTACTTCAGTCTTAGATCTTTTGGCGCTTTCCTCAGTTTAGGCCTGCAGGATATGAGACATTCAGCTGGCCGTTGGCCTCGAGGTACTAGAAGCGGCCTTCTCTATTTCAATTTTACATACATAACTGCATATTCATTAATAGTATATTGCATACTCTAAACACATATTTCAGTAGATGTAACCCATGTGTATGGTGCAGATGGTCAGGTTACAACCCTTCCGGGAGCGAGAAGGGTCCTAGAGTGCAGATGTGGAGGCTCAGGATAGACCGGTTACAGGACAGGGAGGTGAGTATGCTAGTTAACAAGTGTCCTTTTATAATCAAACTTTTCGATTTGGGTCCAACAGTTGCCCTGACAAGGGTGAGTTCCTTGTGCAGTTTATATGGATGCCGTACAGTAGCCCCGACGTACTTCAGGTTGTGCATCCAGAGGTTTTGGAGCCTCGGCATATGGCGTTGTGGCGCTCTGTGACCGCGCTGATCTACTTTGCTGTCATAGAGTGGCATCAGATAGATCGTGTTCTTCCGCAGTTTGGAGGGGTACAGCCCCCTCCGCTTCCCGCCCTGAACATCGACTTTCTGATGTCCAAGGACGGGAGAGGCGGCGATCGATGGTTCCCGTCTTATTTGCAGAAGTGGCACCGTGAAGCACCTGGCCGTCTTCAAGTTGGCCTCAATACACTTCACCAAATGCTGACTGAATTGTTGTCTGGTTCCCATCTGGGCCTCAGCCTCTCTCCCCTTGCGAACAAAGAGTTCCGCAAGCCTACCATATGTTGCCTTCACCAGGGATGCTACAGGGAGATTTCTGACCCCCTTGAGGATTGAGTTCACACACTCGAAGATGTTCGTCGTCATGTGACCGAATCTCCGCCCCTCATCACGATGCTGAGTCCACAAGGAGTAATCAATCCGGTTCGCCCACTCACACATCGCCGGGTCTTCAGACCGCAGAATATCAAACCAGTAATCAAATTCAACCTCGGTCTTCGCATACGCTGCATTCACTAGAAGCCTCCTAGCGTCTTTGCCCTTGAAGGTAAGGGCAAAATTAGCCGCTACGTGTCGTATGCAGAATGCACGGTACGCAGATGGCGGTAACCAACCTCCATCAGGGGCCTCAAGCGCAGCCTTGATGCCGTTGTGCCTGTCCGATATAACCAGCAGACCGGGCTGCGGGGTCACGTGCTGTCGAAGGTGGGAGAGAAAGAATGTCCAGGACTCTGCATTCGCACTAGAGGTAGAATGTTGGAGTTCCCGTCCTGTGCAATCGCGATGAGCAACGTTCCCCCATACTTTCCATACAGATGTGTGCCGTCAATGCTGACTAGCGGCTTGCAATGACGGAATGCCTCGATGCACAAAGGGAAAGTCTAGAAAAGTCTGTGAAAATACGCTTGAGACTCGTCCACCTGTCCTCCAACTCGAACCGGGCTCGTCCTGAGGATCGCAACACTTCCAGGCATTGTCAGCTGGACACCCAACACCCACCTAGGTATGTCGTTGTATGACTCATCCCAGTCACCGTAGATGAGGGCAATAGCCTTCTGCTTTGCCATCCATACCCTCCTGTAAGTCGGCCTAAAACCAAAGTGCGCTGCCGTGGCGTTTAGGAGCACCTTTATTCTCACGGATGCGTCAGCCCTAACCATTGGCATAATGAACGCCGAAATCACATGATAATCAAAACTCCTGTGGTCACTCGAGATGGATGTGGCCAGGCAAGTGTGAGGTCCATTGTACCGTTTGACCTCCCAAATGCCCTTGCGCTTCCGGAGACTCAGTCGAATCAACCATGTGCACCCATTCCCAAACTCGAAACACTTGCCCACATACCGACGGTGATCAGACTCCACCACCTTGTACTGTACCCCTCGCCGGATGCTGTAAGTCTTCACACTTAACAGGGCCTCGTCTTTATCCTGGAATTGCTGACCAACCTGGAACTCTGTCAGACCAGCAGTCCCTTCCGCATTTCTAGCTCCGAATCCAACAGCGTGCCCTAAAACCCCCTTATGCCTCATGGCGTCCAGGTCCAACTAGGAAAAATGTGGTGGATATTGCTGTGTGCCAGAGCTAGAACCACCGCCCGCCAATGTAGGACCAGTCGCTCCAACCTCGTCGCCGCTGTCATCCTCAATCGTATCCGGCTCGACGTCGTCCTCATCTGCATCACCCAAGACTCCGTCTCCGACGCCAACCGGTGGAACGCCCTCTAAAGCGTTCGGCAGAATATCAAAGGATCCTCCCTCGTCGCCTACGCCGTCATTCAGATCAACAGCAAAAGACGGGGAGGCGACAAGTTGGACCGCTGGCTCGTACACTGGGACGGAGGAAGAAGCCATGGCAGCCCTCGAACTGGAACCAACTGCCGTGGCTACATTGGTGGTATTCCGGTTCGAACCCCCTGAGCTGGATACCACATCAATCAGCTTTGCCAGCAATTATGGTGTCCTCACCTCCGGAAACTGCCTCCGACAAAGAAACATGACTTGCAGGTCCTCATCACTACCAATCGTGAGACAATCATACTTCACCGTATCGTGCAGGATCGTGACTGGAATGCGATAGAAAAATTTCTTAACCCGCTTCGCACCTTCCAGGCCAAGTTTCATCAGCACAGATCTAACAAGGTCATCATAGCTTGTCGTTGGATTCACGACAATACAGAGAGGATCCTTATCTGTGAACTTCACTCCAGAACGAGTTTTCCTCTTAATGGATCCTCTGTGGTGAACCAGAACAACAAAACTCTCCTCACTAGCCATCTTACTCCATCTAATGAGACCAGCTCACGCTTAGAACGGTTATATAGAGGTCTCTCTCCCACTAATTCGAACCGGCCTGGTTCGAATTACTAAGGCCGGACTCTCTATAATTCGAACCTCTCTGGTTCGAACTATGTGCATCCAAGGTTCGAACCTACCTGGTTCGATTTATGAAGAAAATTCAGGTTGTAGTTCGAACTGCCCCGGTTCAAATTACTCTCATATGCAGTTCGAACCATATCGGTTCGAATTATATATATACAAGATCCTGCGCATTACTGAAACGATTTTCAGTTTGGCTTATATACGTCAATTTGAGATGGCATTGGCTTATAATGGTTTTTTACCCTAAATTTTATTGATTCTATATGAAAATAATACTGTCTATCTAAAGTGAGACCGATTTTATTTCATCTAATAATTTCAATATCAAATTTAATTTTAAATCAGTTTACTTATAAAAAATAATACTCCAAAAATACTACATTAAAATTACACTATCTTAGCAGTTGCCATTTTCAAACTATAAAAACAAATGTACCATTATAGATACAATTTCTTAGTTTGCTCTATCTCATTTCTCCTTTCGGGTGTAGATTAATTATCTTATTTACAATCAAACAAAATAAAAATTTATTTGTTCTTTAAAATTATCTCATTTTTCTTGGTTGCAACTTGCAACTGAATTGATTTAAGTTTTAAAATCATGAGAAAAAGCAGCAGCTATTTTGCTTTCTAAATATTAGTGTAAAGAGAAATGAGATTTGATGAGAAAGGTGGAAGTGTGGAAGACTGGTAGTCGTCCGGCAGAAGTCGAGTTAGGGTCCAGTGAGAGTCCAACGGCTGTCTAATGGGGGCAGGAGCATGCATTATAATTGTAAATGAGGATAAAAAATATAAAAATCCTAAATTCAAATCAATTTACTATCATTCAGTTGATTTATTTTTAAACACAGTAATTAATTTACGCTTGAATTCATTCAATGATATAATTCAAAACACTTTCAATTGTTTTTAATTTGTTATTCTTTATTCCTTGTTTTTAAATTTTTTGCTTCTAAACAGCATTCATGTCTAAAATAAATCATTAGTGCATATAATTTGGTTTTAACTTGTTCATGAGGTCCCATATTTACTACAAGCAACTTGTACTGAATAGAGATGGAAGACACCTTTGTATACTATCAGCAGCTTATCGAAAGAAGATAATCAAGATTAGATTACTTCATGTATAGATCCAATTCCAAGGAACTAAACATACAGTCAGTTACACAAAGTTCAGTGACACCCAACAATACATGTGTACCTCTAATAAAGTCAGTGGACTCGGCCCATTTTTGGTGTGCATGTGTACAAATAAAGATCGTAACACACCATTTTCTCGTTGAGAAAGTACCAACACCAGAGTTCATGCATATTCAGGGGTCAGGGCATTAGTTTATTTGTAAGCTACTGTCCTAAAAAATGCAATCTTTTTTCTTGGATGGGGATACATATCACCTATCTTTGTTGAAAGATAAACTTGGAAGAACTCAAAGATTGATGCATTAAAGCTACGAATAGTTCACTAACTAACAAAGCATTCATGAGCAAAAAAGAAACAAGTAGAATAAACAAGAAACTGAACTGAAAAACGGGGCAAGGGAAAAATACCAGGCAATTTATTGCACAAGCTCTGTGCTCCAAAACATTGTTGCCAACACTCAAATCACCACATTAGGTAAAGCGTTAATAGCATGACGTGCAGGCCAGAATTACATATTCCAAGAAGCAAAATTATTAAAAGAATCATTTGCAGTTCTAAAAGTGGAGCTCAGACATGCAGGGCAACTATATACAAGAAATGCACCTAAAACTAATCGTATGAAAACTGTTGAAACAAGAATGAAAACAGTGAGCTCCAAGGGAGAGAAAAGAGCAAAAGGAAAAAATATATATTTTCTAAAGAATTTACAACCGTTTGCTATACTTTCTTACTAAGAGCAAGCTGCAGGCCAGACTCTGGCTAATTAACTACATGACTATACCTCAAGGTTTTGATGGATTTCACAAGATTACTGCTGCGACTCAATACCAAGAAGACCTGTAGGATTTCTTCTTGGACTATAAGCTTCTTACAGAGAAGCCTACATAATGCCGGCTTCTTCATTTCCTGCTTGTGTATCATAAGCTCCTCTCTGGTGTTCTCTTCTAATCAACATCTTTAGAGCAAGAAAAGTCAATTAAACAAATGTACATTATATCTTAGTACAGGATAATTAGTGGAAATTCAATGAGAAAGTGTCTGTCCATGAGTCACCCATTGTACAAAAGTATTGGGAAATTCCTCTAGAATTTTGGACCTGGTATCGTCGTAGGATGCATCAGATCCACTTTGCTTCCTACCCTGAGAATTATGTAGAATTAGAATGCAAAATATGTCAAAAAGACCAAGACATTTGGAAAATCAAACTGTTTACCAAGGGATTTGTAGTGGCATCAAACTCATGTATAGATATAATCAAATGATAACAGGTGGATGCACACTATGCACACAATACATACGTGTACTATTAGATCAAAGAAAGTAGCAACACCTACTTATTAGTCCAATTACAGCCTTAACCATTCGTTGAACTCTTTCCCTATTAAACAAATAACTTTAAACTCATGCTGCAAAAGCATCCCATACTACCCTCCCTAACAATACACCGCCCCTGGAGAGCCGGAATCCACGGCGGCGACCCAACGGTAGCCCACTTTGCTACCGTGCTATCAGTATTCGGTGTTCACCTTAATCCAACCTATAGGAAGTCCTTTCCATGGTGCCAACAACCACGCTCCATTACCATTGTTAAGTATCTAAGTAAAGTGAGAAACTACACCTTAAAAGCTAGCTGATAAGGGGAAGAACTACTCCCCTTATATACAACATCAAGCATTCCATACTACCCGATGTGAGATTTTGAGCACCTCATAATACCCAAGTCTCTAACAAAATCTAACAGCCATGCATCCAGTAAATCTTTAGTTAATAACACGCTGCAATTATGGGTGGTACCTTATTCCTGTAGCCTGACTCACTAGTGGAAGGAGTTGCATCTCCACCGGTAATTCCATTACCAACACTTTTTGAGGACAGCCTGGGAATTGACGACCTGCATATCATGAACAGGCCTTTAATATGTATATATTTTCGGAGATATTCAGGAATCAGTAATGCATTACCCTAGAATGGAAGAAAGTAAAGTCACGTTGAATATCATCATAGATGTGTTGTTATAAGCACGCATCCATACACTGTTATCACACTTTATATTTTTAGTTTTAAATTATATTACGTATTTTCTCATCCCATACCCTGTTTTATTACCTCTTATGCTCCTCTTCACATGAATTTATTGAAGATAGCCAATTCAAGTCAACAAAGTTGGAGCTGCTGAATGATTCTGGATGCTCAGAATAGAAAATTCGATCATTTTCAAAGCAACAGTCTCTTTGCATCTCTCCAAAAAGGTGTCTCCGAGACACTGGAGGAGTGTACCTATTTAGATCAAGTCAAAGAATTGCAAAATCGTTAACATGTGGATATGTCATCATGCAAGCAGGAATCATGAGTTTCCAACTTGTAAGATCATGGTATGAGTGGTCGACATTACCCACCGGTCGGTTCAAGTTTAAACACAGAACAAACGACAAGGGAAAAGAGAAGGAAAGAGATGTGTCAACTAATATAACTTTCTACCATAATCCATGAAGCATAAGTCCAGAATAATTAATAGTTAAGGACAACATTACAAAAATAAATGGACTAATATAATAAATAAAGAGAATTGCAAAAAATGGTGTAATTCACTTCTCACCTTTTACCACTCCGAGCCCCCCCCCCCCCCCCCTTTTCTCTTTTTTTCTCACATTTATATGCAGGGTGCTGCATTTTCTGTCCTATATAAGCGGATTATAGTTACATTGACATTAATGGATAGTACAGACCTTGAAAAAGACATGTCACTCTCACAAGTTGATATTTCAGGTGATGAATCACAAAAACCCCTGCTTCCATCTTCTGATTGGTCTAGAAAATCTAGCTTAGTTAACCTTCCATGCTTGAGATGCAGGGTTGATATAAGTGCAGAACTATCACGAAGAATGTTTCCATCTGAGAAACATCGTTTAACAGTTGACCTAAACCATGTTTCATAGTTAGCACATTCACAGCATTAAAAGGAACTTCCAATGTACATAATACAAGTGATCGTGCTAATCTGTTGCAAATAGTGATTACTGTTAACATAATACAAGTAAGTGAATCAACTAAATTATATAGAAAGAACATTATTTATAGTCCACAACCACATTAAATTATTGATATGAATAGATAAAACACTTATTATTATTGATTGATATAGCTATGATAAGTGGAATAAGTTTAGCCACAAGAAAAATTCCAGCTGCCATCATAGTAGGTAGGGAGTAGCAGCACGTTGCAAGGCCTGAAAACTTAAAACAACTCAAATAGAAGACTGAAAAAGCCCTCCATCTAAACACATGGAATTTAAAAGCTATCACCACACTAGGTTTGGAATCTTTGATGAATTCTAGCATTTCCTAGATATTTGTTATACCACAACTAAAATGCATCAGATTCCGATAACACCAAAATTTTATTTCTTTTTGTTTTGGACATTTTATCCACTCACCTACTCAAAACCCAAGAGGACACCAGTTACCTAGTATGTCAATTTCACCCGGAATTTTAGGATTGATAGGGTCTGCCACATTTGTGGCTCTAAGTTCAAAGGCTTTTCCCTGGATTTTAACCAACCCAGCAGGCTTTGTAACTAATCACTATTCTCCATCTTTTCTCTCCCAATATCTAAAGTGTGGCACCTTGTGCCTATTTACTATACATCACATTGTATTTTAGACTCTTTTGTTTAAGTTTCCTTGTCCATTTCTACACTTCATGGAGAAGTCCCAAGCAAACTCCCATGCCCTCCCTCAATCAAGTACCACTAAAAATGAGTTAAAAAGAAAAAGCCAAAATCAATTTCAAATACCTTGCATCATCATCTCCATGTCTCCCTACATCATAATGTTGATCTGAATCCAACTCCCACAAAGCAGGCCTACCCTGTTGTGGCTGAAAATGCCCCAGAAATCTGTGCCAAGGAAATCAAATCGTTATCAAATGATTATTGGAACAGAAACATCACCAATTAATAACAGGCACTTCTTGGAAGAGAGAATTGACTAGTAAAATTAAGACATTAAAATTTTAAGTAATACAAAGAGAAACAAAGACATTTAAATTTGGTAAAAGATGGAAATCCTAGACCAAGTGATGAAAAGAGAACTTTGCAGGTTCAAAAGGTAGTTTAGAATGGTATAAGATAAAGAACAATTATATTTGATAAAATCAGTCTGAGACAGTGATTTCACTAACGATTTTCTTGTAATTATAGGATTGACTTATTGAAGGGGAGTCTCAGAGCAATGATTTAGTTGTTATCATGTGGCCTCAAGATCATGGACTCAAGTCATAAAATCAGATACTGATACTTGCATCAGGTTAGGTCGCCTACATCACACCTTTTGGGTGTGGCCTGCTTTACACTGGGCTGCCCTTTATAGGACTGAATTATTGCTGAATTTTTTATGCAAAATGGAGGAGGACTTCAGGTTTTACATACTGTTAATAAGGAGAAGATAGGAGGAAGAACTCGTCGTATTTTCATTTCATCCAAAGAGAAGTACATATATAGATATCTATCAACTACTATCATGAATTCTAAACTAGTAACTATCAACTACATTCACATTAATGCTAAGCTACTAATTACCAACTACATGCTGACTTTCAACACTCCCCCTCAAGCTTGAGTATATAGATCATATATACCAAGCTTGTTACATAACTTAATCTAGGACCTCTTAAAGCCTTAGTTAAGATATATGCCAATTGATCATTTTGAACAAAGAAAGCTTGTGGTGAGATCTCTAGATAGGATTTTTTGTCAAGTAAAATGACAGTCGACTTCATTGTTGTTATTCCTCTCATGAAAGGGTGGAGTAGAGGAAATATGCAAAGCTAGTTGATTGTCCCGTATAAGATTCATAGACTATTTTTCCAAATTGAAGTTCTTCAAGAAGTTGCTTCTGTCACATAAGTAAACATAAAATTGATGTCATAACACGATATTCTGCTTCAGCACTAGATCATGCAACCACAATTTGTTTCTTACTTTTCCAAGAGATAAGATTGCCATCTGTAAACACACAATAGCTGGAGGTTGAATATTTATCTATTCAACATCCTGCCCGGCTAGTGCTCCTTTGACATATTTTAGGGTACGAATCACGCATCCCAATCACTTTGGGCTACGTTTGTTTACAGGAACGGGACACTGAGACAGAGACACTGAGACACAATCGTATTTGACAGATGAGACATGGACAGAGAAATTGTGTCCAAAGATACTGAATTAGTGTATTTTGTATCCATCTTGACAGGAAGGACACAGAGACACTAACAAGAGACACAACTTATTTTTCATTTTTTCTTTCATTATTCTTGTTAATTTTTCATAATTATATTTTTTATTATTATATTTTTCTTCTCAAATTTTTTGAATGAAAAAATTGAGAATAAATTAAATTTTCATAATTTGTTCTAGTTTATCACCAAACAGAATTCAAAAACACTAAATTTTGTATCTCTGTCTTTTGTGTCTTATTCTCAGTATCTTATCTTTTCCTGATCTCAAAAACAAACGCAGCCTTTGATATGGTGAATTCAAGAATTGCTAACCACCATTACTGCAAAGGAAACATCAAGACGAGTGTGGGTGAGATAATTTAGTTTCGAGTTAACCACCAAAAGAGCCCCTTTATTTTCTGGTTGCTGACAAGAATACCCCTGAATTTTCCTAACAACAAAAGTACCTTCAAAGAATTTAAGAACGTTCTAAAGTTCCCAAACATAAAAAAGGGGTTTCTCGTTAGTAGAAAAGACAGATGTGGCAAATGGAACTGCTATGTGGCAAATGGAATTGTGGTTAATAAAAGCTATTGAAACACCTCCAAACCCACAACCTCCATCACTGAAATGCCCAACACCTTCGAAACCCACCATAATCAAAACCCAACCACCAACGCAAACAAAAACCTTCAACCATTGTCACAGCATCAGAACCTGCAGCACCAGCCACCAGTCTACAAGAACAACTTCAAAGATGCTATCCATAAGCTCACATGCTCATCAGCCCATGAATGAATCTCCATACCTCACCGCATTCACCAGCCAAGGCCCTCGAGCTCCCGTCTCCAAAGGATCCGCCCCTCCGCTTCTCAGCTTGCTAATTCCCTGCACTCTATGCTTGCCTTCGTGCTACCTCACCCCCATCAGATGCCACCTCCACAGCCCGCTTTCAACGCTGTTGGGGTTGAAGGATTTTCTGGCTTCGGGAGGCCAGCAGCACGAGTCCCTGTTTCCGCATACCTAAGGTATCTTCACGGTAACGTGGACTCTCACACTTCTCAGGGTTTCGCCGTTGCAACCACTCATCTTGCCATGGTGGAATAGCTTCAATTCATCGCAACCTCAACCCCAATCTCAACTCAGTCTCAGCCTCAGATTCTGTCGAAGCAAGAATCTCAGCCATCACCACCACAGATTCCGTTGATACACCGGGTGATGGTTACCTCGCAAGCGCTGACACCGCCGCAGCCGACAGTTACATCACAGGAACAACTTCCGTCGGAGAAAGAACTCATTGCATTTTCATTTCGTCCAAAGAGAGGTATATATATAGATATCTATCAACTACTATCATAAATGCTAAATTACTAACTCCAACTACATTCGTAAATACTAAGCTACTAACTACCAACTACATACTGACTTTCAACACGTGATAATTAAGTACCTATAAAGCTCAAATGCAAACTTTATCACATAGTATTAGACCAGTTTTGTTGTATGGTAATGTTAGGTGGTAAAGAGCCAATAAGAACATAAATTTACTGTGGAAAAGACGGGGATGGTTTGGTGGATAAGTGGCCACAATAGAAGGGATAGGATAAGGAATGAAGAAATGAGAAAGAAAATTGAAGCTGCAACAATTATTGAGAAGATGATTAAATCTCTCCTTAGGTGGTATAGCCATCATGCGTAACAGTTTTTTCTAGTATCAACGGAAAAAAGTAGTTATTTTCATTTGGTTGTCTAGTATTCTAGAAGCAATGGTATCCTTCTTTCATCTAATAAATGTTCAATTATTATTCACAAAAACGGAGGGGGAGAGAGGGAGGGGGGAGACCCTAAATGACAGGACATGCTATAAATCTGGTCACAGGGGGAAAGGAAAGAGACACACAAAAATAGGGGGGTAAAGCATGACTGCAAAACATACATGTTAATTGCATTTTGTTTCTCAGCATCCATGTAGGCATTGCTGTAATACCGTTGAAGAGTCCTAAAAAACTCCTGTGACTGTGTTGCAGCTCTCCATTGACCCCTCCTCTCAGAAAATATCTACATGCAAGTAACAAAAAAAGTTAGAGAGTCCATCTTAAGATTAAGAAGCTAAGGTCTTATGTTATGTCAATATGCAAAATCAACGGAAAGTTTTCAACATGAAAATTCATGACCATTCCACTACTACTATGCAGATTTAACAGAAGGAGGGACAGTCAGGTGCAAAGCATCCGACGTTATTCAGGATCCTAGGAAAGCCTCACTCGAAGGGTGTATGCAGGAAGTCTAACTTGATCCAAGCATCAGGACTTGACTTCACGACTTGAACCCATGACCTTGAGATTACACAAAAACAATGCCACTATTGCTCTAAGGCTTCCCTTCACTATGCAGATTTAAGGAAGTGGAAAACAACAGCCAATAGATATAAAAAGCTCAGAGATTGACTAACACCAGCCTACAAGTGGTATATTCCCATTCTCCTGAAAGCAAAATCATTCTAATAATGGTGATCGGATTTTGGTAGAAATTAGTACAGTAGTAATGGATGCGGAAATGTTCAGAATAAGGTTGTAGATATATATAGGTAGTACAGGAGATAATCCATTCTCAAAGTCACAGTACTAATATGATAGCTTGGAAAACTGTTACAGAGAATCCAACAGAGATATCACAGTATACAGTCACGAACCATCATGAACCACTACATCATTTTCACTGAGACACTGGATGAGATAAAGAGCTCTCCTTTCTTTTATATGTCATTCATCTTTTCTCGTGTTGAATTTTCATTATCCAATATTTTATCATTACAAAGTTTAAACCCAGTGACAAAGCTAGTGGATGTTAAAAGCCAGTTCAAACTGAAACAACAACTAAGACCACGACAAATCACCTTGTTGTGTGCAGCAGAACCACCATATTGATGTGCAAGTGTGTCACCCATCTGCTCATAAAATCCCATCAAACCATCGCCTAGAGGATCATCAGGATCAATTTTTGGGTCGTCAATAACTCCCAGTACATGAAGCTGGTGACTAAGAGCAGTTAACCCATATGCATATTGCGCCACATTCGTGCGATCTAAGCAGTCTATGCAATTGGTCCTGAGCACCCCTCTTTGGAACATGGGAAGCTTGATAGACTGCTTTCCATTAGTAATATTGTTCTCACCACCAGGTTTCCTCTCAAGATTATGAACATCCTCAATGTCAACATCCACATGCCTTGCAGGTTGAAAGCTTCCTTTATCAACATTGCAATATGCAAAACTTAACATCGGCAAACAAAATATATCAGCAGATGAATTAACGTGTTTTACATCCATTAATATTTTCAAAATAATAATAATAATAATAATAATAATAATAATAATAATACTTTGTCTTGAGTATAAATTTAACATAGAAATGGTGAAACTAACTGATTGAAAACGAGAAACTTACTCAGTAGATAGCCATTTCACACTGTCTTCTGCTCTAAAGTTAGGGGTCGCTTGGCAATGGAAAATTCCTGTTAGTGACAAGGCATGTGCTGCCACTTTTCCCAGAAGCCGCAAGACATTTGTAGATTTTCTGGAAATAGAAAAGGGGGAAGCAAACATTTCATCAGCTTAAATTAATGACAGCATACTTCCAGTTAAATTATTAAGGAGGATATAGTTATTAGAAGACACCAACCTCTGAAAATGTCTGTGCAGATCCCAATGAAGGAACCTAAGCTTGTTCTCCTCAGATAAATCTTTGTTTATGAAATTAATTGCATTAGCAAACTCTGAACGGAGTATTGACTCGCGAGGCTTCCTCTCACGTGACTGTTGGTAAAATACAATGCAACATCAATCGCTTGAAGAGTCTTACAAAGAATGAAACAAACCAAAATCCTTCAGTTGGAAAAGTTACAATAAAATTGTATACTGGAGACTGAGGAGGTTGGATAATATTTCTACCAAATTAGGGAAAATATGAGGCATTTCAGAAGATCACCTTTATTAAATTCAAAATAATTATGGGGTTCCCATATCTTTTGACAAGATTCTCAAAGTGAAGTTTAGTTGCTTGGTAATTTTCATCCTTCTTTGACACTGGAGACAAGCAATCCCAAAAGCAAACGCTTGGTCACTCGTGCATAAAATTAGGTAACATAAGCGTTGCATGTTTTACAATATCCAGGAAATGGGAAGACATACATATAATATCTGGTTTAAGATTCAGACGCGAAGTCTCCTGTGACCAGAAAAGAGGGATCGAACCCCTGTTCTGGACAACAGAGCTTATTTGGACAGGGAGACCTTCAGGAACAGCCTCAAACACAATTTGTTCTGTCTCAACATCATTAGCTACTCTGCCCTTCTCATTTACACCCCGTCTCAGATACCTACATATGATATAATAACCAAATAAAAGAAGCTGCAAAACATACATATGGTGGAATATGCATTCATGAGTAGCATTTAGTGGAATAAAAACTAAATTAAAAATTAAGCCGGGGAAATTAGTAAAGGAATTAATTTTAGTAGTAACATTTTTAGTTAGATTAATCAAAGACAAATCAAGAATGAAAATAATTTGTCAACTGCCTGTTTCTCTCTGCTCTGCTGCAGCACTTCATTTCACAAATTTACATATCTTAGATCTGTTTCACCTACTACAGACCCAAGAACAATCAACACTGGTGCCAGACCAACCTGCAACTGGAGGTTCAGTTCAACATCCTCATTCATCCGTGAAGCAACACACCCCTCATGCAAGTGACATAATGTCTCTCTCAATCTAGCCACATTCTTTAAACACCTCTCTGCCAATTAGATTCCAGCCACATCTAATCATCATCATCACTCCACCATGGTTGCTCAATCATCAATCCCTCTTTGATCTGTATTGCCAGAATTGCAGAAAATCGAGATTCCTGCATTCTGGCACAATTCCAGGAATTAAGCAATTCATTTCTAGTGACAAAATGAAAATCCATGGTAACTGTATCGATCAGGAGAAGACTTGCATCAATTCAAGATTAATGTGATTCCAACAAACATGTATGCGATTTTTCCTTCAGCGTTTTCATTTTATGCTAAAAAGCCAGAGCTGGAATAGAATCTTATGTTTAGTCAACTAATCACAACTCTTTTCCAATAATATTCAAATGGAAAATGAGATGCTTTAGCCCTCCATCAGAATATGAAGAATAAAATCTTTTCTCTACCTCCCCTGAACCTTCTTATTAGTGGACATCAGCACAATCTTTTCCATTTTTTCACATTTTACCAAATATATTACCAGCTCCTCATATTATGTTGGCATTAATTTATTTAATTTTTCCAAACTAAATCAGATTAATAGAAAATGCATCCGAAAATCCAAGCCAAGGATTCCATCATGCCATGTGCCATTAACATAAAATTGTACACAAACGTTGAAACCCAAGATAAGGATGGAAAATTTTCAGGAGAACAAAACATGCTCACATATCAGCATAAAATAGTAATAATCACAGAATTACTTAACAGACTAGCCAAGTTCATTATACAAACAAGGACAAATTATACATTGAGATTGATGTACAAGTATAACCAACTGAACACAATCAAAATGGCAAATGACATTCATTCAAATGCAAATAGAATTTATTTACTGTTTTGGAGAAGAAAAAACAAAAAAATTACATACCTAGTGCCAGCATAATGACGAGACCTCCTTGCAACTAGTGTAAGTATGAACTGCCGACCAGATATTGCAAGTGTGTCCTAATAATGAGCCATCATATAGATATTTAATATTTAGCCATGGAATGTCAAAAAACATATAGAGCCTATTTTTTGTGAATTACAAACTTATCAAAAACACACACAAAAAACTTAACTGTTTTTGCCAGGGAAAAATATATAGAAATTTGAAACTATGAAATTTAACGAGAGAGGCTGATAACATTATTCACTTAGAATAGCATCATAAGCCATTTATAATCACCTGTTTAAAAAATCCATACACAAGCGCAACTGTCCAAAGAGTATTCTGAAGGCTATTCCTAATTCCTTGAGTCAAAAATTCATTCCAGACAAACATTGTCTCATAAAGGACATGGCCTGTCTCATTTTCGCACAAATTCCTTTGAAGACTGCGCATTATGTGGTATGAGTAGCTGAAATAGAAATCCTTTGTAAGGTCGACCATACTTAGGAGCTTCTTGTATCTGAAAAAGTAATAAGAAAAAATGCATATAATTAAACAAAACATGAAAACATTTATATGATAACTTCAAAAAACATGAATACAAGCAAATTAGTAAGAGGGAAAGAAACTGAAAGATCGTTAGGAATGCAAAAAAGAAAAAAAAAATTTGAAGCAATTGTCTATTATAAATTATCAAATGAAACAGGAGAAATATGCAAGCATTCAGTGTGAACTATATGATTTAAAAATGAAAGAATTAAAATCTACTTAACATGAAAGAATGTAAATACCTGTTTTCACTTTTAGTATTAGTCATGTTAGACTGAACTGAAGAACTTC